>NW_026704104.1:5000-334000 GCF_958295425.1 Solea solea
ACCTATAATGCTGCTCTTTCACCTTGTTGGCACTCAGTCTTGTTATGACTGACACTTTAATTTAAATTGTTTTGATTTTTATAATACCTCAGGAGTAACACAACGGATGGGACAGGATCCCTGCCTTATTTCATGTTTGATCTGCAATTATGTTCTTCTCTGATGTTACCATAATCTCCTTGTTTACTTCGAATAATGTGGATATCCTGCACTTGTGTTTATTTAAGCTGCTGTCTTGACTGAGGGTTGAAGTAGTTCCTATTTACCTGGACGACATATTGTCTTTCTAACCACAATCCCCCCCAAAAAAAGTTAATTTGGAACTATAAACAACCTAAAAATAACCTTCATTTAGGCTTATGTCGAGTTAAATTTACAATTAATTTTTTATCTCCATCTAACACAATATTACCGTAATTTTTTGCAGTGTAATGAGAGTCCAGCTCTCACGGGCCACGCCCCCTGACCCTGCACGTGACTTTGTCTTCCGCTTGACCCCGCTTCTCCCTCTTAGCTTCAGACAGCAGCCTAGCCTACACGTTGTTTGGAGCGTCTGTACAAATTTATATACAATTTCGCCTGAAGAAGGCTAATATTGCCGAAACGTAGCGAGTTTTCTGCTTTGTTTAAGCAATAAAGCTCTTGTGATTTTATTCCTCTTTTGGAAGAGTCGTTTTTTTCAAAGTTTTTTAACTTTTAAACTGATGCGACTCCGACAACAATGGCCGACACGGACGACTACGGCTGGACCACGGTGAAACCCAGAGGACGGCGGACGAACAGGTACCCTGAACCACCGCCTGTCGACCGGTATTATCACCGTGACCACCGTTACACAGAGCCCGGCGGCTACAGACGCTCTTACGCCTCCGTAACGAGAGTACGGTCTCGGCGTGCTTCACCGGATTATCCGGCCCGCAGACAACAGCTGCGGCCGGACTCCGCGGATTTTCCTGCTCTCCGCCGAGAGCAGCGACGTGACCCCGCTGATTATCCTGTTCACCGGAGACAACAGCGACGTGACTCAGCCGATTACCCGCCCCGCCACAGACGGCAGCGGCGTGACTCAGCTGATCATCCCACTCACCGCAGACAGCGGCAACGTGAGCCAGCTGATTATCCTGCTCACCCTAGATGGCAGCACCGTGATCGAGTGGATTATCCGACCCGCAGACAACCACAGCGTTACCCAGCAGGGGCTTCCGCCCGCCGCAATCCACAGTTCAACGCTCGCCAAAATAATAATGACGCACGACCGCAGCAGTTTCAACGCCAGAGACGGGAGTTTAACAACCAACGCTCTCGCCAGTATCCACAGAGGCCTTCTTACAATGACCAGCGCTTCCACCAGAATCTCCGGACACGCAAGAGAGGTGCCACGGGAGACCAGCGGTGGCGCAGAGACCACACTCAACAACGCGCGGCTCCGAACGCGTCATCAAGAGGTGATGGACGCTTTTTTCCGACGACTCGTGACAATCGGTCAGTTCCACGCTCCACTGATCCTGATTTCACAACCAAGGTACGGATAATACACAGACTTATTAAAGCGATGCATCACCGTGGTAACCTAACTAATGAGGACCAACTTCCGGTCACAATAACTCGCATGACATTCACCTTGTCCTCACTGATTAAGCCAGCGGCTCCCTCACCTAAGACTTTAGATGCTATCTGGGACAATGCGAAACAGTGGGAAGACTGTACAGTGAGAACGTTAAAAGAACACTATGAGGAGGTCGTTAACAATGAAGTTGACAATTTATTTGCATTTAAAGACCCAGAATGGAAACAGCCCTTTGACATAGCAGCTTCCTGGGCTCGACGGAACCTGGGCTCACGCCTCCTCCCAGAAACGATCTCTCATGTCCAGGAGGGGCTCCTCAGAGAAGCCCAAAGAGCAGGGAGGGCCAAAGCAAGTGCACAGGTTCACTCTGATGTTGTCACACCCACCACATTAACTCCACAGGTGTCTTCAGCTGCAGTTCCAGCGGCGTCCTCAGCTTCGACTGCGGCAGCTGTCTTAATTCCAGCTCCTGCTCTGATGACAGCTCCAATCCCAGCCCCAGCGGCGGCTTCGGCTGCGGTTTCAGCACATCAGACAGCGACCTCTCAACCGTCCGCCACCACGCCTCCTCTGCTTCCTGGCATCACAACCACCGTTGCCACTATGACCGAGGCCAGGGGTGACTGGTCACCTCCTCCACATCCTGTTGACCAGGGGGCGGGGCCCCCCACACCCTTCCTCCCACCGCCTGTGACGACCACAAATCTTGGCGCCAGGCCCAAGGAGCAGAGAATCAGATCTGCCCACAGTTCTCTGAGAGGTGAGAATGTGTCTACATCTCTTCCACAGCCTCCTAAACTTGGGGGAGCTCAATCACCTGAGCCGAGGGAAAGTTGCCCACGACAACTGACGTCCACGCCCGCTCTTGAGCCAACACCTCTACCTCCGAGACCGACTGTGCCTCCCACCTCACACACAGAACACATTGTTGACCTCTCCACTGACGACCTTGATGACCTCTGTGACAACAGCCAGCAAACCGACGCTCGGCCAGGTACTCTTTGGTCCCCTCTCAGAAAACACACCACTCAGCCTCGCATTGATTTTGAGAAATCCAATCGGGATCTAACGCACACTAATTTGGCTGATGACTTACCAGACACACCCACACGCAGACCCACCAGACACATAAACACTAACAATAAAATTAAAAACTGGAGCCTGTCTGTTAGAAAGAAGTGGGTCGTCATTGGAGACTCGAACGTTTCCAGACTTCCGCCTTTCCAAATTCCCGATCTGCAAGTCGACAGTTTCCCGGGGGCCACGTTTAGACACATAGGTGCCATTTTGGCTAAAATGTCAGTGAATTCGGATGTTGAGACGGTAGTCTTTTCACTTGGACTCAATAACAGGACTCAAAAAGTTGCGACCTCCATTAAAGAGCTACAGAGGCTCATCAGAGTGGCAAAGGAAAAATTCACACAGGCCACAATCTGGGTTCCCTTGATTAACTTCTCAAGGGCTCTCCCCCATCAGGAACAGACGAATCTACACGACCTTAATCGCTACATCAGGTCGAACCAAAATTTCATCCCTGAACTCGCTAGGAGTGAGTTTACCACTGAACGCGACAACATCCACTGGTCCCATGTAACAGCGCAACGGCTGATTTACCACTGGGCCCTGGAGGTAAACTGCTAGCCCCCGTGAGCCTGCCAGTACAGGAGGGGTTTAGTAGTGTTATCAATCTGAGCAAAACTTTCAAATTGTCCCCAACGCAGCTTTCCTTGCTTAGCAAGGGACTGACATTTGTCCCAACAAAAGGGTGCAACAAAAACATTGTTGAAAGCACCAGATTCGATCTGCAACAGTATCACCGAAAATTAAAAATTGCCTCACATTTCGAAGGGAAAGGTGAGTCTGTACCCCCACCCTTCACCCCCAAATCAGGATGGGCCCCTCCACTTGAACAACTGCCTCATGAAATTGAACAAATCATTAAACAGGATATAGAATTTTTCGATTCCAAATTCAAAATCAATAGGACAGAACCTAATCTTACAAAGGACGAAATTACAGCACTCCAATCTTTACATAAAAATAATTTCATTGTTATCAAACCAGCTGATAAGGGCAGTGCAGTCGTTATCATGGATAGGGACCAGTACATTTGGGAGGGTAACAGGCAACTTTTGGACACTAATTATTATTCTAAATTGAAACGACCTATTTATTTGGACACGGTCCCCTTAGTGGAAAAAATTACACAAACTTTACAGGATAAAAAATTCATTAATGCTAAACAGAAAAATTATTTGAGGGGCATTGAGGAACCTAGACCGAGGCGATTTTACATGCTACCTAAAATTCATAAAGAACCTGATAAGTGGAGTAAACCACATGAGATTCCCGCAGGCAGACCTATAGTCTCGGACTGTGGCAGCGAGACATATTTCACGGCAGAATTTCTTGATTTTTATCTTAATCCTCTCTCTACTAGACACCCAGGCTATTTAAAGGACACCTATGACTTTTTGGACAAAATTAAACTTATTTCCATTCCTCCAGACTCTTTCCTTTTTACCATGGATGTGGAGAGTCTTTACACAAATATTGACATTTCTGAGGGCATACAAACAATAAAAAATATCTTCTTTAAATATCCAGACTCCAAAAGACCTGATAAGGAATTACTGCAGCTATTGGAAATCAATTTGACCCGAAATGACTTTGAATTTAATAACCAATTTTTCCTACAAATTAAAGGCACGGCTATGGGAAAGAAATTTGCCCCTGCCTACGCTAACATCTTTATGGCTGAATGGGAACACTCAGTGTTACAAACCTGTCCCAAAAAACCGCTTCATTATTATAGATATTTGGACGATATATGGGGAGTCTGGCCTTATAGCATGGAGGAATTTAACATTTTCCTCGATCATCTTAATAGTCACAATCCATCGATTAAACTGAAGGCAACTATTGACTCGAATTCAGTGGATTTTCTTGACACCACGACCTATAAAGGTCCTGATTTCCCACAAACACACAAATTAGACATAAAAATCTTTTTCAAAAAAACAGACACACATGCCCTTCTTTTTAAGACTAGTCACCATCCTAAGCACACTTATTCTGGCATTGTGAAGTCTCAATTGCTCAGGTTCCACCGGGTTTGTACGAGAGAGGAGGATTTTAAATCTGCCACAAAATTATTGTTCTCGACTTTGACCACCAGGGGGTACTCGCGCTCTTTCCTTAGGAAAGCCTTTAAATCCTTTAAGCAGACTAAGCCCATATGTGTCTCCACACTCCTTCCAATTATCATTAACTATTCTACATCTGCAATAAACCTAATCAGGACTATCAGGAGAAATTTTAACAGAAACTTGGAAGGCTCTCAAATACTACAAAATCATAGTGTGATTGCTGCTTACAGGAGGAACAGGAACCTGCAGGACTATTTGGTTAAGGCAAAACTCAAGCCCTTAGGGAACCCTAAGTCCTTTGGATACGGGGAATTTTTTCAGCACCGTCCTTGGGTGCGTAACAAATACAATAACAACATTTTCAAGACACAATTGGGTGGAAATATTAAATCCAAAAATTGTGTTTACTTAATTGTCTGCACTTCCTGTGACAAACAGTATGTAGGTGAGACAGGCAACAGCCTCCAGACCAGATTCTGTCAATATAGGTTTAATATTTGCAAACAACACAACACACACATTCCAGTCATCCAGCACTTCATACTTCACGGGTGGTCTGCACTGAGGGCCACAATCCTGGAGGGAAACCCACGCTGGTCCACGCAACAACAGAGGAGAACTGAAAGGAAGTGGATCCATCTTCTGGACACTCTCACGCCACGGGGCCTTAACGAGAAATGAGCTTAAGTCTTGTGATTGACCAGCAATGCTCTTTATTTTGTCTGTTTTCTCTGCATTTACTGTGATTTTTGCCTCATCTGCACATGTCTCGCCCTATTCTTGACCCTAAACATAACCTGATCTGCTTCTGGCCCTAACCTTAACATTAGTGAACTCTGGCCCTAACCTCAATGACCTCTAGCCCTAACCTTAACCTGAGTGATTTCTGGCTCTAACCTTAACCTGAGTGATTCCTGACCCTAACCTTAACCTGAGTGATTTCTGGCTCTAACCTTAACCTGAGTGATGTCTGGCCCTAACCTTAACCTGAGTGATTTTTGATCCTAACCTTAACCTGAGTAACCTCTGATCCTAACCTTAACCTGAAGAAGTCTTGATCTCATCTTGAAGAAAATTTGACCCTAAATTTAATCCGAGTGTTTTCTGGCTCTAAATTTGAACCTTAATATAGGACAGCCCTGATCCGGCTTAGTGTGATCCACCTTACTGGTCAACGGAAATTGGTCTGCGTGACCTCTGGCCTTGACCCTGGCCTGATATGCGTGTGTTTGTGTGAGTGTGGGATTCTTGGTCCTGTTGAAGGATGATGGACTGTGCCTTTAATCTTGCCGTCTTCGACGGCAAGATTCAATTTTGTCTAGACCTTACCCACATATGAGCTCGTTTATTATTTTAGTTTGTTATTTTTGGGGAATCAAAATAATTTGACACTGGGGAATTCAAAAATATGCAATAAACACAATACAGTGTTATTGACAATAATAAAAATACGTAGTACTCACCTTATACCCACTATACTTACCTGGGAAAATCCTGGAAATACTTACCTGGGACAATTTGGAACCTAAAAGGGAATAAAAATGTACTTACCTGGGACAATCTGGAACCTAAAAGAGAATAAGAATGTACTTACCTGGGACAATTCGGAACCTAAAAGAGAACAAAAATGACATCACTATTACGTATAAGGCCAATCCTTGGCTACGTAATATTCTCGTAGGGGGTAATGACTGTTTTTCGGAGTGCTGGGCAGTGCCAAGGGGCGCACCCAGACGTGGCGGACTCCGGGAAGGGACGGTGTCGTTGAGAGTGCACTGACTCCTCCCTCTCGGGGGGGGATGTCCTCTTTTCCCCAAACCTAACCCTTACCCTAACCCTGTCTCTTGTCTATCCCTGACCCTGTCTCTAATCCCTAAACTTACCCTGTCTGTCTCTTGTCTATCCCTGACCCTGTCTCTAATCCCTAAACTTAACCTCTCTGTCTCCTTTCTATCTCTAACCCTGTCTTTAGTCCCTAAACCTAACTTATCTGTCTCCTGTCTATCTCTGACCCTTTATCTAGCCTACCTGCCTCTTCTCTATCCCTGACCCTGTCTTTAATCCCTAAACTTAGCCTATTTATTTTATGTCTGTCCCTACCTCAAAATTAAGAAAAATGAAAAAAATTGTGGGTTGTAGAGGGTTGTGAGGCCCTGAAGAACTTGGTTTCGGTGCGTCCAATTGAGTTACTTTGAAAAAATGGATGAAGGAGCCAGAAAAAATCTGCCTGTTAGGCTGCTGGTTGAGAGGACAGCTGGCCTGCAGCGCCTGGCTCCGGTATGTCTGGAGCAATTTCACTCGGGGGTGTGTCTTCGACTCCTGGAGTATAAGAGAGGAATTTGCCTCTCGGAACTCACTCCTTTCACAGCTCTCGAAAGGGGAAGATTATCCTTCGTTAGCAGTGAGTTCAACTATCAGTCCACGTTCATTTTGTGCCGAAAAAACCGCCTGAAGAAGACCTTTTTTACGGTCGAAACGTTGCGGGTTTACGGCACACGTACACATACATTCACGCACACACACACACACACACACACACATACTTTTTCACCTAATTTGTTTTCCTTTTTTCCCTTTTTTTCCACTCCCTTTCCTTATTATTATATATTATACCTAACTATAGATATCTACTTAATAAATAATTCATAGCTTCCTATTAAATAAATAAATGAATAAATAATTATTACATATGATACAACGCTGCCTGTAAAAACATTTGGACATAATACATACATAAATAAATAAATAAATAAATAAATAAATAAATAATTCATATTGATCTAATAAATACATAAATAAATAAATAAATAAATACCCATTGGATTGGGACTCAGGATGGTCCGTCCCCAAGAAGGGTTATGGACGGAGGTGCGATATGGGAGGAGAAAAAGGAGCCCATACGCTCGCACTGCTACCCACACAAAAAGTGTGAGGTATTTTGAGGTTGCTGGTCCTCGGTCTTGGGAGAGGGGGCGGGACGCTGTTCGGGGGAAGGACCGTGCTTTTCCTGTCTCCCGCTCAGGTGGGAGACAGGCTCTGCTTCCTTCACCTAACCCAGGAGCAGCTCACCATTTCAGAAGCCCGGAGGAGTTGGGAAACGGCCCGGCAGTTTGTACTGCTCGGTGTGACACAGAGCTGCTTTGCTCATGCACTCACATCTACCACTAAACCTTGGAGGTGTCCCCCGTGAGCGAGGAATGTGCCACAGCCTCAGCGGTTGATAGAAAACTGCAGCACACAACCAACGGTAAGAATGCGCTTCCAAACATGCAGTCAAATGTGGGCGGTTGATTGGCCGGCAAACCGAAAACGTTGAAGAAAGGCTGTCCCAAGGTGGCCGGCCGGGCCGACCGAGACTGTGGTGACTCTGGCGGATAGACTCCTTGGCTGCTCTCAAGGAGAGGGGCTATGTTGACTCTGGTTTTTCTTCAAAATGCTCAAGTCTTTCGCCTTTTACTAAAGACTTCCGTGGAGAGGAACGTCCAAGAGTTTAAGTTATTTTTGGTGGGCTTTGCTGTATGGCTGCGCCCTTTGAGTGTGTCAAATGTCAAGCAGCTGTCCGTCACGGCTCAGAGGTGCACTTAGATCACCTGGGGGTGGAGGTGAGCAGCAGCAGCCTTTGTTATGCGCACTTCAGAAACACGGCACCACAACAAGTAACTTGTGCGCCAAGATCTTGAGTTGGCCCCAGACACTGGTGGGCCATCGCTTCTCGGCCTTTTGGCTAAGATCAAGTGTAGTATCTGTTCTTATCAGTTTAATATCTGATATGTCCTCTATATGGGGATTAAATATTAAATGCATTTTTGAGCATTGGGCGGTGAAACCTTGGGCTTGCTCTCTTCACTCCTTGCATTGACCTGGTATTGCAGTGCCACCAGGAACGGTGCACCGTTCTCTTTTTTTCTGTGAAAACCAAAGCAAGGCTGAAACTGGAAGGACATTAACGTGTGCCCGTGCGTCAACGTAATTGCAAGCCCACGTTTCTTGTAAGGAAGCAGCAGTGTAAAAGCGTGCTGCAGTGTAAAAGCGTGCTGCAGTGTAAAAGCGTGCTGCAGTGTAAAAGCGTGCTGCAGTGTAAAAGCTTACAGCACCTGGTATTCCCAGGCGGTCTCCCATCCAAGTACTAACCAGGCCCGACCCTGCTTAGCTTCCGAGATCAGACGAGATCGGGCGTGCTCAGGGTGGTGTGGCCGTAAGCCGACGGGCAGGTGACACAGACTCCTTTTATAGACCAGGCAAGGCCCCCTGCTCGTGGAGGGGCTCAAAAGGCAGCCTTCCGAACACACTGCACTTGAGCCTTTATCGCCACTACCTGCTACACTCTATTCCAGTATTAGGAAGCTACACCGAGATGGGTAAGCTGCTGTTGGTGCCGTCAGGTGCAGTTGTTGCTGAATCGATAGGAAATGACAGCCAGGTATGCCAGTGAAAAGGTCGAGTGTTTCCTCTCCAATGTGTGCTGGAGGTTGAAGTTGAACACAGCACAGCATTAACGAGCACCTGAGTCAAGGCATTGGACTCTGGGACTATCCATTTCCTGCACCATCAGCCAAAGAGCTGTGTCTGGGAACAGCCACCCAGTGCTGGGCAAGTACACCTCTTACTTACCTGGCAGGGGAGATACCATGATCAAGAAGGTGGTTCACCCAGGGCGAGGCTCAGCCATTGCACTCTGGTTGTGCTGACCCCTGCAAATTCCCCAAACGTGGGAATCTTGACTGCATATTTTTTGCTAGTGGGGTACTGCGTCCGCGCTCTCCCCCGATGACGTAGTTGTAAGCAAAGGTCAGCCGCCCAAGGTTCCGCCTTGTGTGCCCATCTCCAGGCTTCTCACGTGCTCGCAGAGCGACGTCCCCAGTATTTCCAAGTTGCTGGGAATGGGATGGTTGTGGGTGTTGTCTTTTAGCTCTAAGGAAATGTCATGCTCCCTTTCCCGGCTCTTTGTAGTTAGAACTGGATTGTTGGAGATGGATCCATGGCCATCATGCCAAGGGTTAATACTTTGGCGCTTGCTCCGTCCACTCCTGTACATTGACCTGATATTGAAGCGATGCCAGGAGCAGCTCACCATTTCAGAAGCCCGGAGGAGTTGGGAAACGGCCCGGCAGTTTGTACTGCTCGGTGTGACACAGAGCTGCTTTGCTCATGCACTCACATCTACCACTAAACCTTGGAGGTGTCCCCCGTGAGCGAGGAATGTGCCACAGCCTCAGCGGTTGATAGAAAACTGCAGCACACAACCAACGGTAAGAATGCGCTTCCAAACATGCAGTCAAATGTGGGCGGTTGATTGGCCGGCAAACCGAAAACGTTGAAGAAAGGCTGTCCCAAGGTGGCCGGCCGGGCCGACCGAGACTGTGGTGACTCTGGCGGATAGACTCCTTGGCTGCTCTCAAGGAGAGGGGCTATGTTGACTCTGGTTTTTCTTCAAAATGCTCAAGTCTTTCGCCTTTTACTAAAGACTTCCGTGGAGAGGAACGTCCAAGAGTTTAAGTTATTTTTGGTGGGCTTTGCTGTATGGCTGCGCCCTTTGAGTGTGTCAAATGTCAAGCAGCTGTCCGTCACGGCTCAGAGGTGCACTTAGATCACCTGGGGGTGGAGGTGAGCAGCAGCAGCCTTTGTTATGCGCACTTCAGAAACACGGCACCACAACAAGTAACTTGTGCGCCAAGATCTTGAGTTGGCCCCAGACACTGGTGGGCCATCGCTTCTCGGCCTTTTGGCTAAGATCAAGTGTAGTATCTGTTCTTATCAGTTTAATATCTGATATGTCCTCTATATGGGGATTAAATATTAAATGCATTTTTGAGCATTGGGCGGTGAAACCTTGGGCTTGCTCTCTTCACTCCTTGCATTGACCTGGTATTGCAGTGCCACCAGGAACGGTGCACCGTTCTCTTTTTTTCTGTGAAAACCAAAGCAAGGCTGAAACTGGAAGGACATTAACGTGTGCCCGTGCGTCAACGTAATTGCAAGCCCACGTTTCTTGTAAGGAAGCAGCAGTGTAAAAGCGTGCTGCAGTGTAAAAGCGTGCTGCAGTGTAAAAGCGTGCTGCAGTGTAAAAGCGTGCTGCAGTGTAAAAGCTTACAGCACCTGGTATTCCCAGGCGGTCTCCCATCCAAGTACTAACCAGGCCCGACCCTGCTTAGCTTCCGAGATCAGACGAGATCGGGCGTGCTCAGGGTGGTGTGGCCGTAAGCCGACGGGCAGGTGACACAGACTCCTTTTATAGACCAGGCAAGGCCCCCTGCTCGTGGAGGGGCTCAAAAGGCAGCCTTCCGAACACACTGCACTTGAGCCTTTATCGCCACTACCTGCTACACTCTATTCCAGTATTAGGAAGCTACACCGAGATGGGTAAGCTGCTGTTGGTGCCGTCAGGTGCAGTTGTTGCTGAATCGATAGGAAATGACAGCCAGGTATGCCAGTGAAAAGGTCGAGTGTTTCCTCTCCAATGTGTGCTGGAGGTTGAAGTTGAACACAGCACAGCATTAACGAGCACCTGAGTCAAGGCATTGGACTCTGGGACTATCCATTTCCTGCACCATCAGCCAAAGAGCTGTGTCTGGGAACAGCCACCCAGTGCTGGGCAAGTACACCTCTTACTTACCTGGCAGGGGAGATACCATGATCAAGAAGGTGGTTCACCCAGGGCGAGGCTCAGCCATTGCACTCTGGTTGTGCTGACCCCTGCAAATTCCCCAAACGTGGGAATCTTGACTGCATATTTTTTGCTAGTGGGGTACTGCGTCCGCGCTCTCCCCCGATGACGTAGTTGTAAGCAAAGGTCAGCCGCCCAAGGTTCCGCCTTGTGTTCCCATCTCCAGGCTTCTCACGTGCTCGCAGAGCGACGTCCCCAGTATTTCCAAGTTGCTGGGAATGGGATGGTTGTGGGTGTTGTCTTTTAGCTCTAAGGAAATGTCATGCTCCCTTTCCCGGCTCTTTGTAGTTAGAACTGGATTGTTGGAGATGGATCCATGGCCATCATGCCAAGGGTTAATACTTTGGCGCTTGCTCCGTCCACTCCTGTACATTGACCTGATATTGAAGCGATGCCAGGAGCAGCTCACCATTTCAGAAGCCCGGAGGAGTTGGGAAACGGCCCGGCAGTTTGTACTGCTCGGTGTGACACAGAGCTGCTTTGCTCATGCACTCACATCTACCACTAAACCTTGGAGGTGTCCCCCGTGAGCGAGGAATGTGCCACAGCCTCAGCGGTTGATAGAAAACTGCAGCACACAACCAACGGTAAGAATGCGCTTCCAAACATGCAGTCAAATGTGGGCGGTTGATTGGCCGGCAAACCGAAAACGTTGAAGAAAGGCTGTCCCAAGGTGGCCGGCCGGGCCGACCGAGACTGTGGTGACTCTGGCGGATAGACTCCTTGGCTGCTCTCAAGGAGAGGGGCTATGTTGACTCTGGTTTTTCTTCAAAATCCTCAAGTCTTTCGCCTTTTACTAAAGACTTCCGTGGAGAGGAACGTCCAAGAGTTTAAGTTATTTTTGGTGGGCTTTGCTGTATGGCTGCGCCCTTTGAGTGTGTCAAATGTCAAGCAGCTGTCCGTCACGGCTCAGAGGTGCACTTAGATCACCTGGGGGTGGAGGTGAGCAGCAGCAGCCTTTGTTATGCGCACTTCAGAAACACGGCACCACAACAAGTAACTTGTGCGCCAAGATCTTGAGTTGGCCCCAGACACTGGTGGGCCATCGCTTCTCGGCCTTTTGGCTAAGATCAAGTGTAGTATCTGTTCTTATCAGTTTAATATCTGATATGTCCTCTATATGGGGATTAAATATTAAATGCATTTTTGAGCATTGGGCGGTGAAACCTTGGGCTTGCTCTCTTCACTCCTTGCATTGACCTGGTATTGCAGTGCCACCAGGAACGGTGCACCGTTCTCTTTTTTTCTGTGAAAACCAAAGCAAGGCTGAAACTGGAAGGACATTAACGTGTGCCCGTGCGTCAACGTAATTGCAAGCCCACGTTTCTTGTAAGGAAGCAGCAGTGTAAAAGCGTGCTGCAGTGTAAAAGCGTGCTGCAGTGTAAAAGCGTGCTGCAGTGTAAAAGCTTACAGCACCTGGTATTCCCAGGCGGTCTCCCATCCAAGTACTAACCAGGCCCGACCCTGCTTAGCTTCCGAGATCAGACGAGATCGGGCGTGCTCAGGGTGGTGTGGCCGTAAGCCGACGGGCAGGTGACACAGACTCCTTTTATAGACCAGGCAAGGCCCCCTGCTCGTGGAGGGGCTCAAAAGGCAGCCTTCCGAACACACTGCACTTGAGCCTTTATCGCCACTACCTGCTACACTCTATTCCAGTATTAGGAAGCTACACCGAGATGGGTAAGCTGCTGTTGGTGCCGTCAGGTGCAGTTGTTGCTGAATCGATAGGAAATGACAGCCAGGTATGCCGGTGAAAAGGTCGAGTGTTTCCTCTCCAATGTGTGCTGGAGGTTGAAGTTGAACACAGCACAGCCTTAACGAGCACCTGAGTCAAGGCATTGGACTCTGGGACTATCCATTTCCTGCACCATCAGCCAAAGAGCTGTGTCTGGGAACAGCCACCCAGTGCTGGGCAAGTACACCTCATACTTACCTGGCAGGGGAGATACCATGATCAAGAAGGTGGTTCACCCAGGGCGAGGCTCAGCCATTGCACTCTGGTTGTGCTGACCCCTGCAAATTCCCCAAACGTGGGAATCTTGACTGCATAATTTTTGCTAGTGGGGTACTGCGTCCGCGCTCTCCCCCGATGACGTAGTTGTAAGCAAAGGTCAGCCGCCCAAGGTTCCGCCTTGTGTGCCCATCTCCAGGCTTCTCACGTGCTCGCAGAGCGACGTCCCCAGTCTTTCCAAGTTGCTGGGAATGGGATGGTTGTGGGTGTTGTCTTTTAGCTCTAAGGAAATGTCATGCTCCCTTTCCCGGCTCTTTGTAGGTAGAACTGGATTGTTGGAGATGGATCCATGGCCATCATGCCAAGGGTTAATACTTTGGCGCTTGCTCCGTCCACTCCTGTACATTGACCTGATATTGAAGCGATGCCAGGAGCAGCTCACCATTTCAGAAGCCCGGAGGAGTTGGGAAACGGCCCGGCAGTTTGTACTGCTCGGTGTGACACAGAGCTGCTTTGCTCATGCACTCACATCTACCACTAAACCTTGGAGGTGTCCCCCGTGAGCGAGGAATGTGCCACAGCCTCAGCGGTTGATAGAAAACTGCAGCACACAACCAACGGTAAGAATGCGCTTCCAAACATGCAGTCAAATGTGGGCGGTTGATTGGCCGGCAAACCGAAAACGTTGAAGAAAGGCTGTCCCAAGGTGGCCGGCCGGGCCGACCGAGACTGTGGTGACTCTGGCGGATAGACTCCTTGGCTGCTCTCAAGGAGAGGGGCTATGTTGACTCTGGTTTTTCTTCAAAATGCTCAAGTCTTTCGCCTTTTACTAAAGACTTCCGTGGAGAGGAACGTCCAAGAGTTTAAGTTATTTTTGGTGGGCTTTGCTGTATGGCTGCGCCCTTTGAGTGTGTCAAATGTCAAGCAGCTGTCCGTCACGGCTCAGAGGTGCACTTAGATCACCTGGGGGTGGAGGTGAGCAGCAGCAGCCTTTGTTATGCGCACTTCAGAAACACGGCACCACAACAAGTAACTTGTGCGCCAAGATCTTGAGTTGGCCCCAGACACTGGTGGGCCATCGCTTCTCGGCCTTTTGGCTAAGATCAAGTGTAGTATCTGTTCTTATCAGTTTAATATCTGATATGTCCTCTATATGGGGATTAAATATTAAATGCATTTTTGAGCATTGGGCGGTGAAACCTTGGGCTTGCTCTCTTCACTCCTTGCATTGACCTGGTATTGCAGTGCCACCAGGAACGGTGCACCGTTCTCTTTTTTTCTGTGAAAACCAAAGCAAGGCTGAAACTGGAAGGACATTAATGTGTGCCCGTGCGTCAACGTAATTGCAAGCCCACGTTTCTTGTAAGGAAGCAGCAGTGTAAAAGCGTGCTGCAGTGTAAAAGCGTGCTGCAGTGTAAAAGCGTGCTGCAGTGTAAAAGCGTGCTGCAGTGTAAAAGCTTACAGCACCTGGTATTCCCAGGCGGTCTCCCATCCAAGTACTAACCAGGCCGGACCCTGCTTAGCTTCCGAGATCAGACGAGATCGGGCGTGCTCAGGGTGGTGTGGCCGTAAGCCGACGGGCAGGTGACACAGACTCCTTTTATAGACCAGGCAAGGCCCCCTGCTCGTGGAGGGGCTCAAAAGGCAGCCTTCCGAACACACTGCACTTGAGCCTTTATCGCCACTACCTGCTACACTCTATTCCAGTATTAGGAAGCTACACCGAGATGGGTAAGCTGCTGTTGGTGCCGTCAGGTGCAGTTGTTGCTGAATCGATAGGAAATGACAGCCAGGTATGCCAGTGAAAAGGTCGAGTGTTTCCTCTCCAATGTGTGCTGGAGGTTGAAGTTGAACACAGCACAGCCTTAACGAGCACCTGAGTCAAGGCATTGGACTCTGGGACTATCCATTTCCTGCACCATCAGCCAAAGAGCTGTGTCTGGGAACAGCCACCCAGTGCTGGGCAAGTACACCTCATACTTACCTGGCAGGGGAGATACCATGATCAAGAAGGTGGTTCACCCAGGGCGAGGCTCAGCCATTGCACTCTGGTTGTGCTGACCCCTGCAAATTCCCCAAACGTGGGAATCTTGACTGCATAATTTTTGCTAGTGGGGTACTGCGTCCGCGCTCTCCCCCGATGACGTAGTTGTAAGCAAAGGTCAGCCGCCCAAGGTTCCGCCTTGTGTGCCCATCTCCAGGCTTCTCACGTGCTCGCAGAGCGACGTCCCCAGTCTTTCCAAGTTGCTGGGAATGGGATGGTTGTGGGTGTTGTCTTTTAGCTCTAAGGAAATGTCATGCTCCCTTTCCCGGCTCTTTGTAGGTAGAACTGGATTGTTGGAGATGGATCCATGGCCATCATGCCAAGGGTTAATACTTTGGCGCTTGCTCCGTCCACTCCTGTACATTGACCTGATATTGAAGCGATGCCAGGAGCAGCTCACCATTTCAGAAGCCCGGAGGAGTTGGGAAACGGCCCGGCAGTTTGTACTGCCCGGTGTGACACAGAGCTGCTTTGCTCATGCACTCACATCTACCACTAAACCTTGGAGGTGTCCCCCGTGAGCGAGGAATGTGCCACAGCCTCAGCGGTTGATAGAAAACTGCAGCACACAACCAACGGTAAGAATGCGCTTCCAAACATGCAGTCAAATGTGGGCGGTTGATTGGCCGGCAAACCGAAAACGTTGAAGAAAGGCTGTCCCAAGGTGGCCGGCCGGGCCGACCGAGACTGTGGTGACTCTGGCGGATAGACTCCTTGGCTGCTCTCAAGGAGAGGGGCTATGTTGACTCTGGTTTTTCTTCAAAATGCTCAAGTCTTTCGCCTTTTACTAAAGACTTCCGTGGAGAGGAACGTCCAAGAGTTTAAGTTATTTTTGGTGGGCTTTGCTGTATGGCTGCGCCCTTTGAGTGTGTCAAATGTCAAGCAGCTGTCCGTCACGGCTCAGAGGTGCACTTAGATCACCTGGGGGTGGAGGTGAGCAGCAGCAGCCTTTGTTATGCGCACTTCAGAAACACGGCACCACAACAAGTAACTTGTGCGCCAAGATCTTGAGTTGGCCCCAGACACTGGTGGGCCATCGCTTCTCGGCCTTTTGGCTAAGATCAAGTGTAGTATCTGTTCTTATCAGTTTAATATCTGATATGTCCTCTATATGGGGATTAAATATTAAATGCATTTTTGAGCATTGGGCGGTGAAACCTTGGGCTTGCTCTCTTCACTCCTTGCATTGACCTGGTATTGCAGTGCCACCAGGAACGGTGCACCGTTCTCTTTTTTTCTGTGAAAACCAAAGCAAGGCTGAAACTGGAAGGACATTAACGTGTGCCCGTGCGTCAACGTAATTGCAAGCCCACGTTTCTTGTAAGGAAGCAGCAGTGTAAAAGCGTGCTGCAGTGTAAAAGCGTGCTGCAGTGTAAAAGCGTGCTGCAGTGTAAAAGCGTGCTGCAGTGTAAAAGCTTACAGCACCTGGTATTCCCAGGCGGTCTCCCATCCAAGTACTAACCAGGCCCGACCCTGCTTAGCTTCCGAGATCAGACGAGATCGGGCGTGCTCAGGGTGGTGTGGCCGTAAGCCGACGGGCAGGTGACACAGACTCCTTTTATAGACCAGGCAAGGCCCCCTGCTCGTGGAGGGGCTCAAAAGGCAGCCTTCCGAACACACTGCACTTGAGCCTTTATCGCCACTACCTGCTACACTCTATTCCAGTATTAGGAAGCTACACCGAGATGGGTAAGCTGCTGTTGGTGCCGTCAGGTGCAGTTGTTGCTGAATCGATAGGAAATGACAGCCAGGTATGCCAGTGAAAAGGTCGAGTGTTTCCTCTCCAATGTGTGCTGGAGGTTGAAGTTGAACACAGCACAGCCTTAACGAGCACCTGAGTCAAGGCATTGGACTCTGGGACTATCCATTTCCTGCACCATCAGCCAAAGAGCTGTGTCTGGGAACAGCCACCCAGTGCTGGGCAAGTACACCTCATACTTACCTGGCAGGGGAGATACCATGATCAAGAAGGTGCTTCACCCAGGGCGAGGCTCAGCCATTGCACTCTGGTTGTGCTGACCCCTGCAAATTCCCCAAACGTGGGAATCTTGACTGCATAATTTTTGCTAGTGGGGTACTGCGTCCGCGCTCTCCCCCGTTGACGTAGTTGTAAGCAAAGGTCAGCCGCCCAAGGTTCCGCCTTGTGTGCCCATCTCCAGGCTTCTCACGTGCTCGCAGAGCGACGTCCCCAGTCTTTCCAAGTTGCTGGGAATGGGATGGTTGTGGGTGTTGTCTTTTAGCTCTAAGGAAATGTCATGCTCCCTTTCCCGGCTCTTTGTAGGTAGAACTGGATTGTTGGAGATGGATCCATGGCCATCATGCCAAGGGTTAATACTTTGGCGCTTGCTCCGTCCACTCCTGTACATTGACCTGATATTGAAGCGATGCCAGGAGCAGCTCACCATTTCAGAAGCCCGGAGGAGTTGGGAAACGGCCCGGCAGTTTGTACTGCTCGGTGTGACACAGAGCTGCTTTGCTCATGCACTCACATCTACCACTAAACCTTGGAGGTGTCCCCCGTGAGCGAGGAATGTGCCACAGCCTCAGCGGTTGATAGAAAACTGCAGCACACAACCAACGGTAAGAATGCGCTTCCAAACATGCAGTCAAATGTGGGCGGTTGATTGGCCGGCAAACCGAAAACGTTGAAGAAAGGCTGTCCCAAGGTGGCCGGCCGGGCCGACCGAGACTGTGGTGACTCTGGCGGATAGACTCCTTGGCTGCTCTCAAGGAGAGGGGCTATGTTGACTCTGGTTTTTCTTCAAAATGCTCAAGTCTTTCGCCTTTTACTAAAGACTTCCGTGGAGAGGAACGTCCAAGAGTTTAAGTTATTTTTGGTGGGCTTTGCTGTATGGCTGCGCCCTTTGAGTGTGTCAAATGTCAAGCAGCTGTCCGTCACGGCTCAGAGGTGCACTTAGATCACCTGGGGGTGGAGGTGAGCAGCAGCAGCCTTTGTTATGCGCACTTCAGAAACACGGCACCACAACAAGTAACTTGTGCGCCAAGATCTTGAGTTGGCCCCAGACACTGGTGGGCCATCGCTTCTCGGCCTTTTGGCTAAGATCAAGTGTAGTATCTGTTCTTATCAGTTTAATATCTGATATGTCCTCTATATGGGGATTAAATATTAAATGCATTTTTGAGCATTGGGCGGTGAAACCTTGGGCTTGCTCTCTTCACTCCTTGCATTGACCTGGTATTGCAGTGCCACCAGGAACGGTGCACCGTTCTCTTTTTTTCTGTGAAAACCAAAGCAAGGCTGAAACTGGAAGGACATTAATGTGTGCCCGTGCGTCAACGTAATTGCAAGCCCACGTTTCTTGTAAGGAAGCAGCAGTGTAAAAGCGTGCTGCAGTGTAAAAGCGTGCTGCAGTGTAAAAGCGTGCTGCAGTGTAAAAGCGTGCTGCAGTGTAAAAGCTTACAGCACCTGGTATTCCCAGGCGGTCTCCCATCCAAGTACTAACCAGGCCGGACCCTGCTTAGCTTCCGAGATCAGACGAGATCGGGCGTGCTCAGGGTGGTGTGGCCGTAAGCCGACGGGCAGGTGACACAGACTCCTTTTATAGACCAGGCAAGGCCCCCTGCTCGTGGAGGGGCTCAAAAGGCAGCCTTCCGAACACACTGCACTTGAGCCTTTATCGCCACTACCTGCTACACTCTATTCCAGTATTAGGAAGCTACACCGAGATGGGTAAGCTGCTGTTGGTGCCGTCAGGTGCAGTTGTTGCTGAATCGATAGGAAATGACAGCCAGGTATGCCAGTGAAAAGGTCGAGTGTTTCCTCTCCAATGTGTGCTGGAGGTTGAAGTTGAACACAGCACAGCCTTAACGAGCACCTGAGTCAAGGCATTGGACTCTGGGACTATCCATTTCCTGCACCATCAGCCAAAGAGCTGTGTCTGGGAACAGCCACCCAGTGCTGGGCAAGTACACCTCATACTTACCTGGCAGGGGAGATACCATGATCAAGAAGGTGGTTCACCCAGGGCGAGGCTCAGCCATTGCACTCTGGTTGTGCTGACCCCTGCAAATTCCCCAAACGTGGGAATCTTGACTGCATAATTTTTGCTAGTGGGGTACTGCGTCCGCGCTCTCCCCCGATGACGTAGTTGTAAGCAAAGGTCAGCCGCCCAAGGTTCCGCCTTGTGTGCCCATCTCCAGGCTTCTCACGTGCTCGCAGAGCGACGTCCCCAGTCTTTCCAAGTTGCTGGGAATGGGATGGTTGTGGGTGTTGTCTTTTAGCTCTAAGGAAATGTCATGCTCCCTTTCCCGGCTCTTTGTAGGTAGAACTGGATTGTTGGAGATGGATCCATGGCCATCATGCCAAGGGTTAATACTTTGGCGCTTGCTCCGTCCACTCCTGTACATTGACCTGATATTGAAGCGATGCCAGGAGCAGCTCACCATTTCAGAAGCCCGGAGGAGTTGGGAAACGGCCCGGCAGTTTGTACTGCTCGGTGTGACACAGAGCTGCTTTGCTCATGCACTCACATCTACCACTAAACCTTGGAGGTGTCCCCCGTGAGCGAGGAATGTGCCACAGCCTCAGCGGTTGATAGAAAACTGCAGCACACAACCAACGGTAAGAATGCGCTTCCAAACATGCAGTCAAATGTGGGCGGTTGATTGGCCGGCAAACCGAAAACGTTGAAGAAAGGCTGTCCCAAGGTGGCCGGCCGGGCCGACCGAGACTGTGGTGACTCTGGCGGATAGACTCCTTGGCTGCTCTCAAGGAGAGGGGCTATGTTGACTCTGGTTTTTCTTCAAAATGCTCAAGTCTTTCGCCTTTTACTAAAGACTTCCGTGGAGAGGAACGTCCAAGAGTTTAAGTTATTTTTGGTGGGCTTTGCTGTATGGCTGCGCCCTTTGAGTGTGTCAAATGTCAAGCAGCTGTCCGTCACGGCTCAGAGGTGCACTTAGATCACCTGGGGGTGGAGGTGAGCAGCAGCAGCCTTTGTTATGCGCACTTCAGAAACACGGCACCACAACAAGTAACTTGTGCGCCAAGATCTTGAGTTGGCCCCAGACACTGGTGGGCCATCGCTTCTCGGCCTTTTGGCTAAGATCAAGTGTAGTATCTGTTCTTATCAGTTTAATATCTGATATGTCCTCTATATGGGGATTAAATATTAAATGCATTTTTGAGCATTGGGCGGTGAAACCTTGGGCTTGCTCTCTTCACTCCTTGCATTGACCTGGTATTGCAGTGCCACCAGGAACGGTGCACCGTTCTCTTTTTTTCTGTGAAAACCAAAGCAAGGCTGAAACTGGAAGGACATTAACGTGTGCCCGTGCGTCAACGTAATTGCAAGCCCACGTTTCTTGTAAGGAAGCAGCAGTGTAAAAGCGTGCTGCAGTGTAAAAGCGTGCTGCAGTGTAAAAGCGTGCTGCAGTGTAAAAGCTTACAGCACCTGGTATTCCCAGGCGGTCTCCCATCCAAGTACTAACCAGGCCCGACCCTGCTTAGCTTCCGAGATCAGACGAGATCGGGCGTGCTCAGGGTGGTGTGGCCGTAAGCCGACGGGCAGGTGACACAGACTCCTTTTATAGACCAGGCAAGGCCCCCTGCTCGTGGAGGGGCTCAAAAGGCAGCCTTCCGAACACACTGCACTTGAGCCTTTATCGCCACTACCTGCTACACTCTATTCCAGTATTAGGAAGCTACACCGAGATGGGTAAGCTGCTGTTGGTGCCGTCAGGTGCAGTTGTTGCTGAATCGATAGGAAATGACAGCCAGGTATGCCAGTGAAAAGGTCGAGTGTTTCCTCTCCAATGTGTGCTGGAGGTTGAAGTTGAACACAGCACAGCCTTAACGAGCACCTGAGTCAAGGCATTGGACTCTGGGACTATCCATTTCCTGCACCATCAGCCAAAGAGCTGTGTCTGGGAACAGCCACCCAGTGCTGGGCAAGTACACCTCATACTTACCTGGCAGGGGAGATACCATGATCAAGAAGGTGCTTCACCCAGGGCGAGGCTCAGCCATTGCACTCTGGTTGTGCTGACCCCTGCAAATTCCCCAAACGTGGGAATCTTGACTGCATAATTTTTGCTAGTGGGGTACTGCGTCCGCGCTCTCCCCCGTTGACGTAGTTGTAAGCAAAGGTCAGCCGCCCAAGGTTCCGCCTTGTGTGCCCATCTCCAGGCTTCTCACGTGCTCGCAGAGCGACGTCCCCAGTCTTTCCAAGTTGCTGGGAATGGGATGGTTGTGGGTGTTGTCTTTTAGCTCTAAGGAAATGTCATGCTCCCTTTCCCGGCTCTTTGTAGGTAGAACTGGATTGT
Organism: Solea solea; assembly: GCF_958295425.1. Classification (NCBI taxonomy): domain Eukaryota; kingdom Metazoa; phylum Chordata; class Actinopteri; order Pleuronectiformes; family Soleidae; genus Solea; species Solea solea. Next base: position 26,658 of record NW_026704104.1, read on the forward strand.
TGGAGATGGATCCATGGCCATCATGCCAAGGGTTAATACTTTGGCGCTTGCTCCGTCCACTCCTGTACATTGACCTGATATTGAAGCGATGCCAGGAGCAGCTCACCATTTCAGAAGCCCGGAGGAGTTGGGAAACGGCCCGGCAGTTTGTACTGCTCGGTGTGACACAGAGCTGCTTTGCTCATGCACTCACATCTACCACTAAACCTTGGAGGTGTCCCCCGTGAGCGAGGAATGTGCCACAGCCTCAGCGGTTGATAGAAAACTGCAGCACACAACCAACGGTAAGAATGCGCTTCCAAACATGCAGTCAAATGTGGGCGGTTGATTGGCCGGCAAACCGAAAAAGTTGAAGAAAGGCTGTCCCAAGGTGGCCGGCCGGGCCGACCGAGACTGTGGTGACTCTGGCGGATAGACTCCTTGGCTGCTCTCAAGGAGAGGGGCTATGTTGACTCTGGTTTTTCTTCAAAATGCTCAAGTCTTTCGCCTTTTACTAAAGACTTCCGTGGAGAGGAACGTCCAAGAGTTTAAGTTATTTTTGGTGGGCTTTGCTGTATGGCTGCGCCCTTTGAGTGTGTCAAATGTCAAGCAGCTGTCCGTCACGGCTCAGAGGTGCACTTAGATCACCTGGGGGTGGAGGTGAGCAGCAGCAGCCTTTGTTATGCGCACTTCAGAAACACGGCACCACAACAAGTAACTTGTGCGCCAAGATCTTGAGTTGGCCCCAGACACTGGTGGGCCATCGCTTCTCGGCCTTTTGGCTAAGATCAAGTGTAGTATCTGTTCTTATCAGTTTAATATCTGATATGTCCTCTATATGGGGATTAAATATTAAATGCATTTTTGAGCATTGGGCGGTGAAACCTTGGGCTTGCTCTCTTCACTCCTTGCATTGACCTGGTATTGCAGTGCCACCAGGAACGGTGCACCGTTCTCTTTTTTTCTGTGAAAACCAAAGCAAGGCTGAAACTGGAAGAACATTAATGTGTGCCAGTGCGTCAACGTAATTGCAAGCCCACGTTTCTTGTAAGGAAGCAGCAGTGTAAAAGCGTGCTGCAGTGTAAAAGCGTGCTGCAGTGTAAAAGCGTGCTGCAGTGTAAAAGCGTGCTGCAGTGTAAAAGCGTGCTGCAGTGTAAAAGCGTGCTGCAGTGTAAAAGCTTACAGCACCTGGTATTCCCAGGCGGTCTCCCATCCAAGTACTAACCAGGCCGGACCCTGCTTAGCTTCCGAGATCAGACGAGATCGGGCGTGCTCAGGGTGGTGTGGCCGTAAGCCGACGGGCAGGTGACACAGACTCCTTTTATAGACCAGGCAAGGCCCCCTGCTCGTGGAGGGGCTCAAAAGGCAGCCTTCCGAACACACTGCACTTGAGCCTTTATCGCCACTACCTGCTACACTCTATTCCAGTATTAGGAAGCTACACCGAGATGGGTAAGCTGCTGTTGGTGCCGTCAGGTGCAGTTGTTGCTGAATCGATAGGAAATGACAGCCAGGTATGCCAGTGAAAAGGTCGAGTGTTTCCTCTCCAATGTGTGCTGGAGGTTGAAGTTGAACACAGCACAGCCTTAACGAGCACCTGAGTCAAGGCATTGGACTCTGGGACTATCCATTTCCTGCACCATCAGCCAAAGAGCTGTGTCTGGGAACAGCCACCCAGTGCTGGGCAAGTACACCTCATACTTACCTGGCAGGGGAGATACCATGATCAAGAAGGTGGTTCACCCAGGGCGAGGCTCAGCCATTGCACTCTGGTTGTGCTGACCCCTGCAAATTCCCCAAACGTGGGAATCTTGACTGCATATTTTTTGCTAGTGGGGTACTGCGTCCGCGCTCTCCCCCGATGACGTAGTTGTAAGCAAAGGTCAGCCGCCCAAGGTTCCGCCTTGTGTGCCCATCTCCAGGCTTCTCACGTGCTCGCAGAGCGACGTCCCCAGTCTTTCCAAGTTGCTGGGAATGGGATGGTTGTGGGTGTTGTCTTTTAGCTCTAAGGAAATGTCATGCTCCCTTTCCCGGCTCTTTGTAGGTAGAACTGGATTGTTGGAGATGGATCCATGGCCATCATGCCAAGGGTTAATACTTTGGCGCTTGCTCCGTCCACTCCTGTACATTGACCTGATATTGAAGCGATGCCAGGAGCAGCTCACCATTTCAGAAGCCCGGAGGAGTTGGGAAACGGCCCGGCAGTTTGTACTGCTCGGTGTGACACAGAGCTGCTTTGCTCATGCACTCACATCTACCACTAAACCTTGGAGGTGTCCCCCGTGAGCGAGGAATGTGCCACAGCCTCAGCGGTTGATAGAAAACTGCAGCACACAACCAACGGTAAGAATGCGCTTCCAAACATGCAGTCAAATGTGGGCGGTTGATTGGCCGGCAAACCGAAAACGTTGAAGAAAGGCTGTCCCAAGGTGGCCGGCCGGGCCGACCGAGACTGTGGTGACTCTGGCGGATAGACTCCTTGGCTGCTCTCAAGGAGAGGGGCTATGTTGACTCTGGTTTTTCTTCAAAATGCTCAAGTCTTTCGCCTTTTACTAAAGACTTCCGTGGAGAGGAACGTCCAAGAGTTTAAGTTATTTTTGGTGGGCTTTGCTGTATGGCTGCGCCCTTTGAGTGTGTCAAATGTCAAGCAGCTGTCCGTCACGGCTCAGAGGTGCACTTAGATCACCTGGGGGTGGAGGTGAGCAGCAGCAGCCTTTGTTATGCGCACTTCAGAAACACGGCACCACAACAAGTAACTTGTGCGCCAAGATCTTGAGTTGGCCCCAGACACTGGTGGGCCATCGCTTCTCGGCCTTTTGGCTAAGATTAAGTGTAGTATCTGTTCTTATCAGTTTAATATCTGATATGTCCTCTATATGGGGATTAAATATTAAATGCATTTTTGAGCATTGGGCGGTGAAACCTTGGGCTTGCTCTCTTCACTCCTTGCATTGACCTGGTATTGCAGTGCCACCAGGAACGGTGCACCGTTCTCTTTTTTTCTGTGAAAACCAAAGCAAGGCTGAAACTGGAAGGACATTAACGTGTGCCCGTGCGTCAACGTAATTGCAAGCCCACGTTTCTTGTAAGGAAGCAGCAGTGTAAAAGCGTGCTGCAGTGTAAAAGCGTGCTGCAGTGTAAAAGCGTGCTGCAGTGTAAAAGCGTGCTGCAGTGTAAAAGCGTGCTGCAGTGTAAAAGCGTGCTGCAGTGTAAAAGCGTGCTGCAGTGTAAAAGCTTACAGCACCTGGTATTCCCAGGCGGTCTCCCATCCAAGTACTAACCAGGCCCGACCCTGCTTAGCTTCCGAGATCAGACGAGATCGGGCGTGCTCAGGGTGGTGTGGCCGTAAGCCGACGGGCAGGTGACACAGACTCCTTTTATAGACCAGGCAAGGCCCCCTGCTCGTGGAGGGGCTCAAAAGGCAGCCTTCCGAACACACTGCACTTGAGCCTTTATCGCCACTACCTGCTACACTCTATTCCAGTATTAGGAAGCTACACCGAGATGGGTAAGCTGCTGTTGGTGCCGTCAGGTGCAGTTGTTGCTGAATCGATAGGAAATGACAGCCAGGTATGCCAGTGAAAAGGTCGAGTGTTTCCTCTCCAATGTGTGCTGGAGGTTGAAGTTGAACACAGCACAGCCTTAACGAGCACCTGAGTCAAGGCATTGGACTCTGGGACTATCCATTTCCTGCACCATCAGCCAAAGAGCTGTGTCTGGGAACAGCCACCCAGTGCTGGGCAAGTACACCTCATACTTACCTGGCAGGGGAGATACCATGATCAAGAAGGTGCTTCACCCAGGGCGAGGCTCAGCCATTGCACTCTGGTTGTGCTGACCCCTGCAAATTCCCCAAACGTGGGAATCTTGACTGCATAATTTTTGCTAGTGGGTTTACTGCGTCCGCGCTCTCCCCCGATGACGTAGTTGTAAGCAAAGGTCAGCCGCCCAAGGTTCCGCCTTGTGTGCCCATCTCCAGGCTTCTCACGTGCTCGCAGAGCGACGTCCCCAGTCTTTCCAAGTTGCTGGGAATGGGATGGTTGTGGGTGTTGTCTTTTAGCTCTAAGGAAATGTCATGCTCCCTTTCCCGGCTCTTTGTAGGTAGAACTGGATTGTTGGAGATGGATCCATGGCCATCATGCCAAGGGTTAATACTTTGGCGCTTGCTCCGTCCACTCCTGTACATTGACCTGATATTGAAGCGATGCCAGGAGCAGCTCACCATTTCAGAAGCCCGGAGGAGTTGGGAAACGGCCCGGCAGTTTGTACTGCTCGGTGTGACACAGAGCTGCTTTGCTCATGCACTCACATCTACCACTAAACCTTGGAGGTGTCCCCCGTGAGCGAGGAATGTGCCACAGCCTCAGCGGTTGATAGAAAACTGCAGCACACAACCAACGGTAAGAATGCGCTTCCAAACATGCAGTCAAATGTGGGCGGTTGATTGGCCGGCAAACCGAAAACGTTGAAGAAAGGCTGTCCCAAGGTGGCCGGCCGGGCCGACCGAGACTGTGGTGACTCTGGCGGATAGACTCCTTGGCTGCTCTCAAGGAGAGGGGCTATGTTGACTCTGGTTTTTCTTCAAAATGCTCAAGTCTTTCGCCTTTTACTAAAGACTTCCGTGGAGAGGAACGTCCAAGAGTTTAAGTTATTTTTGGTGGGCTTTGCTGTATGGCTGCGCCCTTTGAGTGTGTCAAATGTCAAGCAGCTGTCCGTCACGGCTCAGAGGTGCACTTAGATCACCTGGGGGTGGAGGTGAGCAGCAGCAGCCTTTGTTATGCGCACTTCAGAAACACGGCACCACAACAAGTAACTTGTGCGCCAAGATCTTGAGTTGGCCCCAGACACTGGTGGGCCATCGCTTCTCGGCCTTTTGGCTAAGATCAAGTGTAGTATCTGTTCTTATCAGTTTAATATCTGATATGTCCTCTATATGGGGATTAAATATTAAATACATTTTTGAGCATTGGGCGGTGAAACCTTGGGCTTGCTCTCTTCACTCCTTGCATTGACCTGGTATTGCAGTGCCACCAGGAACGGTGCACCGTTCTCTTTTTTTCTGTGAAAACCAAAGCAAGGCTGAAACTGGAAGGACATTAACGTGTGCCCGTGCGTCAACGTAATTGCAAGCCCACGTTTCTTGTAAGGAAGCAGCAGTGTAAAAGCGTGCTGCAGTGTAAAAGCTTACAGCACCTGGTATTCCCAGGCGGTCTCCCATCCAAGTACTAACCAGGCCCGACCCTGCTTAGCTTCCGAGATCAGACGAGATCGGGCGTGCTCAGGGTGGTGTGGCCGTAAGCCGACGGGCAGGTGACACAGACTCCTTTTATAGACCAGGCAAGGCCCCCTGCTCGTGGAGGGGCTCAAAAGGCAGCCTTCCGAACACACTGCACTTGAGCCTTTATCGCCACTACCTGCTACACTCTATTCCAGTATTAGGAAGCTACACCGAGATGGGTAAGCTGCTGTTGGTGCCGTCAGGTGCAGTTGTTGCTGAATCGATATGAAATGACAGCCAGGTATGCCAGTGAAAAGGTCGAGTGTTTCCTCTCCAATGTGTGCTGGAGGTTGAAGTTGAACACAGCACAGCCTTAACGAGCACCTGAGTCAAGGCATTGGACTCTGGGACTATCCATTTCCTGCACCATCAGCCAAAGAGCTGTGTCTGGGAACAGCCACCCAGTGCTGGGCAAGTACACCTCATACTTACCTGGCAGGGGAGATACCATGATCAAGAAGGTGGTTCACCCAGGGCGAGGCTCAGCCATTGCACTCTGGTTGTGCTGACCCCTGCAAATTCCCCAAACGTGGGAATCTTGACTGCATATTTTTTGCTAGTGGGGTACTGCGTCCGCGCTCTCCCCCGATGACGTAGTTGTAAGCAAAGGTCAGCCGCCCAAGGTTCCGCCTTGTGTGCCCATCTCCAGGCTTCTCACGTGCTCGCAGAGCGACGTCCCCAGTCTTTCCAAGTTGCTGGGAATGGGATGGTTGTGGGTGTTGTCTTTTAGCTCTAAGGAAATGTCATGCTCCCTTTCCCGGCTCTTTGTAGGTAGAACTGGATTGTTGGAGATGGATCCATGGCCATCATGCCAAGGGTTAATACTTTGGCGCTTGCTCCGTCCACTCCTGTACATTGACCTGATATTGAAGCGATGCCAGGAGCAGCTCACCATTTCAGAAGCCCTGAGGAGTTGGGAAACGGCCCGGCAGTTTGTACTGCTCGGTGTGACACAGAGCTGCTTTGCTCATGCACTCACATCTACCACTAAACCTTGGAGGTGTCCCCCGTGAGCGAGGAATGTGCCACAGCCTCAGCGGTTGATAGAAAACTGCAGCACACAACCAACGGTAAGAATGCGCTTCCAAACATGCAGTCAAATGTGGGCGGTTGATTGGCCGGCAAACCGAAAACGTTGAAGAAAGGCTGTCCCAAGGTGGCCGGCCGGGCCGACCGAGACTGTGGTGACTCTGGCGGATAGACTCCTTGGCTGCTCTCAAGGAGAGGGGCTATGTTGACTCTGGTTTTTCTTCAAAATGCTCAAGTCTTTCGCCTTTTACTAAAGACTTCCGTGGAGAGGAACGTCCAAGAGTTTAAGTTATTTTTGGTGGGCTTTGCTGTATGGCTGCGCCCTTTGAGTGTGTCAAATGTCAAGCAGCTGTCCGTCACGGCTCAGAGGTGCACTTAGATCACCTGGGGGTGGAGGTGAGCAGCAGCAGCCTTTGTTATGCGCACTTCAGAAACACGGCACCACAACAAGTAACTTGTGCGCCAAGATCTTGAGTTGGCCCCAGACACTGGTGGGCCATCGCTTCTCGGCCTTTTGGCTAAGATCAAGTGTAGTATCTGTTCTTATCAGTTTAATATCTGATATGTCCTCTATATGGGGATTAAATATTAAATGCATTTTTGAGCATTGGGCGGTGAAACCTTGGGCTTGCTCTCTTCACTCCTTGCATTGACCTGGTATTGCAGTGCCACCAGGAACGGTGCACCGTTCTCTTTTTTTCTGTGAAAACCAAAGCAAGGCTGAAACTGGAAGGACATTAACGTGTGCCCGTGCGTCAACGTAATTGCAAGCCCACGTTTCTTGTAAGGAAGCAGCAGTGTAAAAGCGTGCTGCAGTGTAAAAGCGTGCTGCAGTGTAAAAGCGTGCTGCAGTGTAAAAGCGTGCTGCAGTGTAAAAGCTTACAGCACCTGGTATTCCCAGGCGGTCTCCCATCCAAGTACTAACCAGGCCCGACCCTGCTTAGCTTCCGAGATCAGACGAGATCGGGCGTGCTCAGGGTGGTGTGGCCGTAAGCCGACGGGCAGGTGACACAGACTCCTTTTATAGACCAGGCAAGGCCCCCTGCTCGTGGAGGGGCTCAAAAGGCAGCCTTCCGAACACACTGCACTTGAGCCTTTATCGCCACTACCTGCTACACTCTATTCCAGTATTAGGAAGCTACACCGAGATGGGTAAGCTGCTGTTGGTGCCGTCAGGTGCAGTTGTTGCTGAATCGATAGGAAATGACAGCCAGGTATGCCAGTGAAAAGGTCGAGTGTTTCCTCTCCAATGTGTGCTGGAGGTTGAAGTTGAACACAGCACAGCCTTAACGAGCACCTGAGTCAAGGCATTGGACTCTGGGACTATCCATTTCCTGCACCATCAGCCAAAGAGCTGTGTCTGGGAACAGCCACCCAGTGCTGGGCAAGTACACCTCATACTTACCTGGCAGGGGAGATACCATGATCAAGAAGGTGCTTCACCCAGGGCGAGGCTCAGCCATTGCACTCTGGTTGTGCTGACCCCTGCAAATTCCCCAAACGTGGGAATCTTGACTGCATAATTTTTGCTAGTGGGGTACTGCGTCCGCGCTCTCCCCCGTTGACGTAGTTGTAAGCAAAGGTCAGCCGCCCAAGGTTCCGCCTTGTGTGCCCATCTCCAGGCTTCTCACGTGCTCGCAGAGCGACGTCCCCAGTCTTTCCAAGTTGCTGGGAATGGGATGGTTGTGGGTGTTGTCTTTTAGCTCTAAGGAAATGTCATGCTCCCTTTCCCGGCTCTTTGTAGGTAGAACTGGATTGTTGGAGATGGATCCATGGCCATCATGCCAAGGGTTAATACTTTGGCGCTTGCTCCGTCCACTCCTGTACATTGACCTGATATTGAAGCGATGCCAGGAGCAGCTCACCATTTCAGAAGCCCTGAGGAGTTGGGAAACGGCCCGGCAGTTTGTACTGCTCGGTGTGACACAGAGCTGCTTTGCTCATGCACTCACATCTACCACTAAACCTTGGAGGTGTCCCCCGTGAGCGAGGAATGTGCCACAGCCTCAGCGGTTGATAGAAAACTGCAGCACACAACCAACGGTAAGAATGCGCTTCCAAACATGCAGTCAAATGTGGGCGGTTGATTGGCCGGCAAACCGAAAACGTTGAAGAAAGGCTGTCCCAAGGTGGCCGGCCGGGCCGACCGAGACTGTGGTGACTCTGGCGGATAGACTCCTTGGCTGCTCTCAAGGAGAGGGGCTATGTTGACTCTGGTTTTTCTTCAAAATGCTCAAGTCTTTCGCCTTTTACTAAAGACTTCCGTGGAGAGGAACGTCCAAGAGTTTAAGTTATTTTTGGTGGGCTTTGCTGTATGGCTGCGCCCTTTGAGTGTGTCAAATGTCAAGCAGCTGTCCGTCACGGCTCAGAGGTGCACTTAGATCACCTGGGGGTGGAGGTGAGCAGCAGCAGCCTTTGTTATGCGCACTTCAGAAACACGGCACCACAACAAGTAACTTGTGCGCCAAGATCTTGAGTTGGCCCCAGACACTGGTGGGCCATCGCTTCTCGGCCTTTTGGCTAAGATCAAGTGTAGTATCTGTTCTTATCAGTTTAATATCTGATATGTCCTCTATATGGGGATTAAATATTAAATGCATTTTTGAGCATTGGGCGGTGAAACCTTGGGCTTGCTCTCTTCACTCCTTGCATTGACCTGGTATTGCAGTGCCACCAGGAACGGTGCACCGTTCTCTTTTTTTCTGTGAAAACCAAAGCAAGGCTGAAACTGGAAGGACATTAACGTGTGCCCGTGCGTCAACGTAATTGCAAGCCCACGTTTCTTGTAAGGAAGCAGCAGTGTAAAAGCGTGCTGCAGTGTAAAAGCGTGCTGCAGTGTAAAAGCTTACAGCACCTGGTATTCCCAGGCGGTCTCCCATCCAAGTACTAACCAGGCCCGACCCTGCTTAGCTTCCGAGATCAGACGAGATCGGGCGTGCTCAGGGTGGTGTGGCCGTAAGCCGACGGGCAGGTGACACAGACTCCTTTTATAGACCAGGCAAGGCCCCCTGCTCGTGGAGGGGCTCAAAAGGCAGCCTTCCGAACACACTGCACTTGAGCCTTTATCGCCACTACCTGCTACACTCTATTCCAGTATTAGGAAGCTACACCGAGATGGGTAAGCTGCTGTTGGTGCCGTCAGGTGCAGTTGTTGCTGAATCGATAGGAAATGACAGCCAGGTATGCCAGTGAAAAGGTCGAGTGTTTCCTCTCCAATGTGTGCTGGAGGTTGAAGTTGAACACAGCACAGCCTTAACGAGCACCTGAGTCAAGGCATTGGACTCTGGGACTATCCATTTCCTGCACCATCAGCCAAAGAGCTGTGTCTGGGAACAGCCACCCAGTGCTGGGCAAGTACACCTCATACTTACCTGGCAGGGGAGATACCATGATCAAGAAGGTGGTTCACCCAGGGCGAGGCTCAGCCATTGCACTCTGGTTGTGCTGACCCCTGCAAATTCCCCAAACGTGGGAATCTTGACTGCATATTTTTTGCTAGTGGGGTACTGCGTCCGCGCTCTCCCCCGATGACGTAGTTGTAAGCAAAGGTCAGCCGCCCAAGGTTCCGCCTTGTGTGCCCATCTCCAGGCTTCTCACGTGCTCGCAGAGCGACGTCCCCAGTCTTTCCAAGTTGCTGGGAATGGGATGGTTGTGGGTGTTGTCTTTTAGCTCTAAGGAAATGTCATGCTCCCTTTCCCGGCTCTTTGTAGGTAGAACTGGATTGTTGGAGATGGATCCATGGCCATCATGCCAAGGGTTAATACTTTGGCGCTTGCTCCGTCCACTCCTGTACATTGACCTGATATTGAAGCGATGCCAGGAGCAGCTCACCATTTCAGAAGCCCTGAGGAGTTGGGAAACGGCCCGGCAGTTTGTACTGCTCGGTGTGACACAGAGCTGCTTTGCTCATGCACTCACATCTACCACTAAACCTTGGAGGTGTCCCCCGTGAGCGAGGAATGTGCCACAGCCTCAGCGGTTGATAGAAAACTGCAGCACACAACCAACGGTAAGAATGCGCTTCCAAACATGCAGTCAAATGTGGGCGGTTGATTGGCCGGCAAACCGAAAACGTTGAAGAAAGGCTGTCCCAAGGTGGCCGGCCGGGCCGACCGAGACTGTGGTGACTCTGGCGGATAGACTCCTTGGCTGCTCTCAAGGAGAGGGGCTATGTTGACTCTGGTTTTTCTTCAAAATGCTCAAGTCTTTCGCCTTTTACTAAAGACTTCCGTGGAGAGGAACGTCCAAGAGTTTAAGTTATTTTTGGTGGGCTTTGCTGTATGGCTGCGCCCTTTGAGTGTGTCAAATGTCAAGCAGCTGTCCGTCACGGCTCAGAGGTGCACTTAGATCACCTGGGGGTGGAGGTGAGCAGCAGCAGCCTTTGTTATGCGCACTTCAGAAACACGGCACCACAACAAGTAACTTGTGCGCCAAGATCTTGAGTTGGCCCCAGACACTGGTGGGCCATCGCTTCTCGGCCTTTTGGCTAAGATCAAGTGTAGTATCTGTTCTTATCAGTTTAATATCTGATATGTCCTCTATATGGGGATTAAATATTAAATGCATTTTTGAGCATTGGGCGGTGAAACCTTGGGCTTGCTCTCTTCACTCCTTGCATTGACCTGGTATTGCAGTGCCACCAGGAACGGTGCACCGTTCTCTTTTTTTCTGTGAAAACCAAAGCAAGGCTGAAACTGGAAGGACATTAACGTGTGCCCGTGCGTCAACGTAATTGCAAGCCCACGTTTCTTGTAAGGAAGCAGCAGTGTAAAAGCGTGCTGCAGTGTAAAAGCGTGCTGCAGTGTAAAAGCGTGCTGCAGTGTAAAAGCGTGCTGCAGTGTAAAAGCTTACAGCACCTGGTATTCCCAGGCGGTCTCCCATCCAAGTACTAACCAGGCCCGACCCTGCTTAGCTTCCGAGATCAGACGAGATCGGGCGTGCTCAGGGTGGTGTGGCCGTAAGCCGACGGGCAGGTGACACAGACTCCTTTTATAGACCAGGCAAGGCCCCCTGCTCGTGGAGGGGCTCAAAAGGCAGCCTTCCGAACACACTGCACTTGAGCCTTTATCGCCACTACCTGCTACACTCTATTCCAGTATTAGGAAGCTACACCGAGATGGGTAAGCTGCTGTTGGTGCCGTCAGGTGCAGTTGTTGCTGAATCGATAGGAAATGACAGCCAGGTATGCCAGTGAAAAGGTCGAGTGTTTCCGCTCCAATGTGTGCTGGAGGTTGAAGTTGAACACAGCACAGCCTTAACGAGCACCTGAGTCAAGGCATTGGACTCTGGGACTATCCATTTCCTGCACCATCAGCCAAAGAGCTGTGTCTGGGAACAGCCACCCAGTGCTGGGCAAGTACACCTCATACTTACCTGGCAGGGGAGATACCATGATCAAGAAGGTGCTTCACCCAGGGCGAGGCTCAGCCATTGCACTCTGGTTGTGCTGACCCCTGCAAATTCCCCAAACGTGGGAATCTTGACTGCATAATTTTTGCTAGTGGGGTACTGCGTCCGCGCTCTCCCCCGTTGACGTAGTTGTAAGCAAAGGTCAGCCGCCCAAGGTTCCGCCTTGTGTGCCCATCTCCAGGCTTCTCACGTGCTCGCAGAGCGACGTCCCCAGTCTTTCCAAGTTGCTGGGAATGGGATGGTTGTGGGTGTTGTCTTTTAGCTCTAAGGAAATGTCATGCTCCCTTTCCCGGCTCTTTGTAGGTAGAACTGGATTGTTGGAGATGGATCCATGGCCATCATGCCAAGGGTTAATACTTTGGCGCTTGCTCCGTCCACTCCTGTACATTGACCTGATATTGAAGCGATGCCAGGAGCAGCTCACCATTTCAGAAGCCCGGAGGAGTTGGGAAACGGCCCGGCAGTTTGTACTGCTCGGTGTGACACAGAGCTGCTTTGCTCATGCACTCACATCTACCACTAAACCTTGGAGGTGTCCCCCGTGAGCGAGGAATGTGCCACAGCCTCAGCGGTTGATAGAAAACTGCAGCACACAACCAACGGTAAGAATGCGCTTCCAAACATGCAGTCAAATGTGGGCGGTTGATTGGCCGGCAAACCGAAAACGTTGAAGAAAGGCTGTCCCAAGGTGGCCGGCCGGGCCGACCGAGACTGTGGTGACTCTGGCGGATAGACTCCTTGGCTGCTCTCAAGGAGAGGGGCTATGTTGACTCTGGTTTTTCTTCAAAATGCTCAAGTCTTTCGCCTTTTACTAAAGACTTCCGTGGAGAGGAACGTCCAAGAGTTTAAGTTATTTTTGGTGGGCTTTGCTGTATGGCTGCGCCCTTTGAGTGTGTCAAATGTCAAGCAGCTGTCCGTCACGGCTCAGAGGTGCACTTAGATCACCTGGGGGTGGAGGTGAGCAGCAGCAGCCTTTGTTATGCGCACTTCAGAAACACGGCACCACAACAAGTAACTTGTGCGCCAAGATCTTGAGTTGGCCCCAGACACTGGTGGGCCATCGCTTCTCGGCCTTTTGGCTAAGATCAAGTGTAGTATCTGTTCTTATCAGTTTAATATCTGATATGTCCTCTATATGGGGATTAAATATTAAATGCATTTTTGAGCATTGGGCGGTGAAACCTTGGGCTTGCTCTCTTCACTCCTTGCATTGACCTGGTATTGCAGTGCCACCAGGAACGGTGCACCGTTCTCTTTTTTTCTGTGAAAACCAAAGCAAGGCTGAAACTGGAAGGACATTAACGTGTGCCCGTGCGTCAACGTAATTGCAAGCCCACGTTTCTTGTAAGGAAGCAGCAGTGTAAAAGCGTGCTGCAGTGTAAAAGCGTGCTGCAGTGTAAAAGCGTGCTGCAGTGTAAAAGCGTGCTGCAGTGTAAAAGCGTGCTGCAGTGTAAAAGCGTGCTGCAGTGTAAAAGCGTGCTGCAGTGTAAAAGCTTACAGCACCTGGTATTCCCAGGCGGTCTCCCATCCAAGTACTAACCAGGCCCGACCCTGCTTAGCTTCCGAGATCAGACGAGATCGGGCGTGCTCAGGGTGGTGTGGCCGTAAGCCGACGGGCAGGTGACACAGACTCCTTTTATAGACCAGGCAAGGCCCCCTGCTCGTGGAGGGGCTCAAAAGGCAGCCTTCCGAACACACTGCACTTGAGCCTTTATCGCCACTACCTGCTACACTCTATTCCAGTATTAGGAAGCTACACCGAGATGGGTAAGCTGCTGTTGGTGCCGTCAGGTGCAGTTGTTGCTGAATCGATAGGAAATGACAGCCAGGTATGCCAGTGAAAAGGTCGAGTGTTTCCTCTCCAATGTGTGCTGGAGGTTGAAGTTGAACACAGCACAGCCTTAACGAGCACCTGAGTCAAGGCATTGGACTCTGGGACTATCCATTTCCTGCACCATCAGCCAAAGAGCTGTGTCTGGGAACAGCCACCCAGTGCTGGGCAAGTACACCTCATACTTACCTGGCAGGGGAGATACCATGATCAAGAAGGTGCTTCACCCAGGGCGAGGCTCAGCCATTGCACTCTGGTTGTGCTGACCCCTGCAAATTCCCCAAACGTGGGAATCTTGACTGCATAATTTTTGCTAGTGGGGTACTGCGTCCGCGCTCTCCCCCGTTGACGTAGTTGTAAGCAAAGGTCAGCCGCCCAAGGTTCCGCCTTGTGTGCCCATCTCCAGGCTTCTCACGTGCTCGCAGAGCGACGTCCCCAGTCTTTCCAAGTTGCTGGGAATGGGATGGTTGTGGGTGTTGTCTTTTAGCTCTAAGGAAATGTCATGCTCCCTTTCCCGGCTCTTTGTAGGTAGAACTGGATTGTTGGAGATGGATCCATGGCCATCATGCCAAGGGTTAATACTTTGGCGCTTGCTCCGTCCACTCCTGTACATTGACCTGATATTGAAGCGATGCCAGGAGCAGCTCACCATTTCAGAAGCCCGGAGGAGTTGGGAAACGGCCCGGCAGTTTGTACTGCTCGGTGTGACACAGAGCTGCTTTGCTCATGCACTCACATCTACCACTAAACCTTGGAGGTGTCCCCCGTGAGCGAGGAATGTGCCACAGCCTCAGCGGTTGATAGAAAACTGCAGCACACAACCAACGGTAAGAATGCGCTTCCAAACATGCAGTCAAATGTGGGCGGTTGATTGGCCGGCAAACCGAAAACGTTGAAGAAAGGCTGTCCCAAGGTGGCCGGCCGGGCCGACCGAGACTGTGGTGACTCTGGCGGATAGACTCCTTGGCTGCTCTCAAGGAGAGGGGCTATGTTGACTCTGGTTTTTCTTCAAAATGCTCAAGTCTTTCGCCTTTTACTAAAGACTTCCGTGGAGAGGAACGTCCAAGAGTTTAAGTTATTTTTGGTGGGCTTTGCTGTATGGCTGCGCCCTTTGAGTGTGTCAAATGTCAAGCAGCTGTCCGTCACGGCTCAGAGGTGCACTTAGATCACCTGGGGGTGGAGGTGAGCAGCAGCAACCTTTGTTATGCGCACTTCAGAAACACGGCACCACAACAAGTAACTTGTGCGCCAAGATCTTGAGTTGGCCCCAGACACTGGTGGGCCATCGCTTCTCGGCCTTTTGGCTAAGATCAAGTGTAGTATCTGTTCTTATCAGTTTAATATCTGATATGTCCTCTATATGGGGATTAAATATTAAATGCATTTTTGAGCATTGGGCGGTGAAACCTTGGGCTTGCTCTCTTCACTCCTTGCATTGACCTGGTATTGCAGTGCCACCAGGAACGGTGCACCGTTCTCTTTTTTTCTGTGAAAACCAAAGCAAGGCTGAAACTGGAAGGACATTAACGTGTGCCCGTGCGTCAACGTAATTGCAAGCCCACGTTTCTTGTAAGGAAGCAGCAGTGTAAAAGCGTGCTGCAGTGTAAAAGCGTGCTGCAGTGTAAAAGCGTGCTGCAGTGTAAAAGCGTGCTGCAGTGTAAAAGCGTGCTGCAGTGTAAAAGCTTACAGCACCTGGTATTCCCAGGCGGTCTCCCATCCAAGTACTAACCAGGCCCGACCCTGCTTAGCTTCCGAGATCAGACGAGATCGGGCGTGCTCAGGGTGGTGTGGCCGTAAGCCGACGGGCAGGTGACACAGACTCCTTTTATAGACCAGGCAAGGCCCCCTGCTCGTGGAGGGGCTCAAAAGGCAGCCTTCCGAACACACTGCACTTGAGCCTTTATCGCCACTACCTGCTACACTCTATTCCAGTATTAGGAAGCTACACCGAGATGGGTAAGCTGCTGTTGGTGCCGTCAGGTGCAGTTGTTGCTGAATCGATAGGAAATGACAGCCAGGTATGCCAGTGAAAAGGTCGAGTGTTTCCTCTCCAATGTGTGCTGGAGGTTGAAGTTGAACACAGCACAGCCTTAACGAGCACCTGAGTCAAGGCATTGGACTCTGGGACTATCCATTTCCTGCACCATCAGCCAAAGAGCTGTGTCTGGGAACAGCCACCCAGTGCTGGGCAAGTACACCTCATACTTACCTGGCAGGGGAGATACCATGATCAAGAAGGTGCTTCACCCAGGGCGAGGCTCAGCCATTGCACTCTGGTTGTGCTGACCCCTGCAAATTCCCCAAACGTGGGAATCTTGACTGCATAATTTTTGCTAGTGGGGTACTGCGTCCGCGCTCTCCCCCGTTGACGTAGTTGTAAGCAAAGGTCAGCCGCCCAAGGTTCCGCCTTGTGTGCCCATCTCCAGGCTTCTCACGTGCTCGCAGAGCGACGTCCCCAGTCTTTCCAAGTTGCTGGGAATGGGATGGTTGTGGGTGTTGTCTTTTAGCTCTAAGGAAATGTCATGCTCCCTTTCCCGGCTCTTTGTAGGTAGAACTGGATTGTTGGAGATGGATCCATGGCCATCATGCCAAGGGTTAATACTTTGGCGCTTGCTCCGTCCACTCCTGTACATTGACCTGATATTGAAGCGATGCCAGGAGCAGCTCACCATTTCAGAAGCCCGGAGGAGTTGGGAAACGGCCCGGCAGTTTGTACTGCTCGGTGTGACACAGAGCTGCTTTGCTCATGCACTCACATCTACCACTAAACCTTGGAGGTGTCCCCCGTGAGCGAGGAATGTGCCACAGCCTCAGCGGTTGATAGAAAACTGCAGCACACAACCAACGGTAAGAATGCGCTTCCAAACATGCAGTCAAATGTGGGCGGTTGATTGGCCGGCAAACCGAAAACGTTGAAGAAAGGCTGTCCCAAGGTGGCCGGCCGGGCCGACCGAGACTGTGGTGACTCTGGCGGATAGACTCCTTGGCTGCTCTCAAGGAGAGGGGCTATGTTGACTCTGGTTTTTCTTCAAAATGCTCAAGTCTTTCGCCTTTTACTAAAGACTTCCGTGGAGAGGAACGTCCAAGAGTTTAAGTTATTTTTGGTGGGCTTTGCTGTATGGCTGCGCCCTTTGAGTGTGTCAAATGTCAAGCAGCTGTCCGTCACGGCTCAGAGGTGCACTTAGATCACCTGGGGGTGGAGGTGAGCAGCAGCAGCCTTTGTTATGCGCACTTCAGAAACACGGCACCACAACAAGTAACTTGTGCGCCAAGATCTTGAGTTGGCCCCAGACACTGGTGGGCCATCGCTTCTCGGCCTTTTGGCTAAGATCAAGTGTAGTATCTGTTCTTATCAGTTTAATATCTGATATGTCCTCTATATGGGGATTAAATATTAAATGCATTTTTGAGCATTGGGCGGTGAAACCTTGGGCTTGCTCTCTTCACTCCTTGCATTGACCTGGTATTGCAGTGCCACCAGGAACGGTGCACCGTTCTCTTTTTTTCTGTGAAAACCAAAGCAAGGCTGAAACTGGAAGGACATTAACGTGTGCCCGTGCGTCAACGTAATTGCAAGCCCACGTTTCTTGTAAGGAAGCAGCAGTGTAAAAGCGTGCTGCAGTGTAAAAGCGTGCTGCAGTGTAAAAGCGTGCTGCAGTGTAAAAGCGTGCTGCAGTGTAAAAGCGTGCTGCAGTGTAAAAGCGTGCTGCAGTGTAAAAGCTTACAGCACCTGGTATTCCCAGGCGGTCTCCCATCCAAGTACTAACCAGGCCCGACCCTGCTTAGCTTCCGAGATCAGACGAGATCGGGCGTGCTCAGGGTGGTGTGGCCGTAAGCCGACGGGCAGGTGACACAGACTCCTTTTATAGACCAGGCAAGGCCCCCTGCTCGTGGAGGGGCTCAAAAGGCAGCCTTCCGAACACACTGCACTTGAGCCTTTATCGCCACTACCTGCTACACTCTATTCCAGTATTAGGAAGCTACACCGAGATGGGTAAGCTGCTGTTGGTGCCGTCAGGTGCAGTTGTTGCTGAATCGATAGGAAATGACAGCCAGGTATGCCAGTGAAAAGGTCGAGTGTTTCCTCTCCAATGTGTGCTGGAGGTTGAAGTTGAACACAGCACAGCCTTAACGAGCACCTGAGTCAAGGCATTGGACTCTGGGACTATCCATTTCCTGCACCATCAGCCAAAGAGCTGTGTCTGGGAACAGCCACCCAGTGCTGGGCAAGTACACCTCATACTTACCTGGCAGGGGAGATACCATGATCAAGAAGGTGCTTCACCCAGGGCGAGGCTCAGCCATTGCACTCTGGTTGTGCTGACCCCTGCAAATTCCCCAAACGTGGGAATCTTGACTGCATAATTTTTGCTAGTGGGGTACTGCGTCTGCGCTCTCCCCCGATGACGTAGTTGTAAGCAAAGGTCAGCCGCCCAAGGTTCCGCCTTGTGTGCCCATCTCCAGGCTTCTCACGTGCTCGCAGAGCGACGTCCCCAGTCTTTCCAAGTTGCTGGGAATGGGATGGTTGTGGGTGTTGTCTTTTAGCTCTAAGGAAATGTCATGCTCCCTTTCCCGGCTCTTTGTAGGTAGAACTGGATTGTTGGAGATGGATCCATGGCCATCATGCCAAGGGTTAATACTTTGGCGCTTGCTCCGTCCACTCCTGTACATTGACCTGATATTGAAGCGATGCCAGGAGCAGCTCACCATTTCAGAAGCCCGGAGGAGTTGGGAAACGGCCCGGCAGTTTGTACTGCTCGGTGTGACACAGAGCTGCTTTGCTCATGCACTCACATCTACCACTAAACCTTGGAGGTGTCCCCCGTGAGCGAGGAATGTGCCACAGCCTCAGCGGTTGATAGAAAACTGCAGCACACAACCAACGGTAAGAATGCGCTTCCAAACATGCAGTCAAATGTGGGCGGTTGATTGGCCGGCAAACCGAAAACGTTGAAGAAAGGCTGTCCCAAGGTGGCCGGCCGGGCCGACCGAGACTGTGGTGACTCTGGCGGATAGACTCCTTGGCTGCTCTCAAGGAGAGGGGCTATGTTGACTCTGGTTTTTCTTCAAAATGCTCAAGTCTTTCGCCTTTTACTAAAGACTTCCGTGGAGAGGAACGTCCAAGAGTTTAAGTTATTTTTGGTGGGCTTTGCTGTATGGCTGCGCCCTTTGAGTGTGTCAAATGTCAAGCAGCTGTCCGTCACGGCTCAGAGGTGCACTTAGATCACCTGGGGGTGGAGGTGAGCAGCAGCAGCCTTTGTTATGCGCACTTCAGAAACACGGCACCACAACAAGTAACTTGTGCGCCAAGATCTTGAGTTGGCCCCAGACACTGGTGGGCCATCGTTTCTCGGCCTTTTGGCTAAGATCAAGTGTAGTATCTGTTCTTATCAGTTTAATATCTGATATGTCCTCTATATGGGGATTAAATATTAAATGCATTTTTGAGCATTGGGCGGTGAAACCTTGGGCTTGCTCTCTTCACTCCTTGCATTGACCTGGTATTGCAGTGCCACCAGGAACGGTGCACCGTTCTCTTTTTTTCTGTGAAAACCAAAGCAAGGCTGAAACTGGAAGGACATTAACGTGTGCCCGTGCGTCAACGTAATTGCAAGCCCACGTTTCTTGTAAGGAAGCAGCAGTGTAAAAGCGTGCTGCAGTGTAAAAGCGTGCTGCAGTGTAAAAGCGTGCTGCAGTGTAAAAGCTTACAGCACCTGGTATTCCCAGGCGGTCTCCCATCCAAGTACTAACCAGGCCCGACCCTGCTTAGCTTCCGAGATCAGACGAGATCGGGCGTGCTCAGGGTGGTGTGGCCGTAAGCCGACGGGCAGGTGACACAGACTCCTTTTATAGACCAGGCAAGGCCCCCTGCTCGTGGAGGGGCTCAAAAGGCAGCCTTCCGAACACACTGCACTTGAGCCTTTATCGCCACTACCTGCTACACTCTATTCCAGTATTAGGAAGCTACACCGAGATGGGTAAGCTGCTGTTGGTGCCGTCAGGTGCAGTTGTTGCTGAATCGATAGGAAATGACAGCCAGGTATGCCAGTGAAAAGGTCGAGTGTTTCCTCTCCAATGTGTGCTGGAGGTTGAAGTTGAACACAGCACAGCCTTAACGAGCACCTGAGTCAAGGCATTGGACTCTGGGACTATCCATTTCCTGCACCATCAGCCAAAGAGCTGTGTCTGGGAACAGCCACCCAGTGCTGGGCAAGTACACCTCATACTTACCTGGCAGGGGAGATACCATGATCAAGAAGGTGGTTCACCCAGGGCGAGGCTCAGCCATTGCACTCTGGTTGTGCTGACCCCTGCAAATTCCCCAAACGTGGGAATCTTGACTGCATATTTTTTGCTAGTGGGGTACTGCGTCCGCGCTCTCCCCCGATGACGTAGTTGTAAGCAAAGGTCAGCCGCCCAAGGTTCCGCCTTGTGTGCCCATCTCCAGGCTTCTCACGTGCTCGCAGAGCGACGTCCCCAGTCTTTCCAAGTTGCTGGGAATGGGATGGTTGTGGGTGTTGTCTTTTAGCTCTAAGGAAATGTCATGCTCCCTTTCCCGGCTCTTTGTAGGTAGAACTGGATTGTTGGAGATGGATCCATGGCCATCATGCCAAGGGTTAATACTTTGGCGCTTGCTCCGTCCACTCCTGTACATTGACCTGATATTGAAGCGATGCCAGGAGCAGCTCACCATTTCAGAAGCCCGGAGGAGTTGGGAAACGGCCCGGCAGTTTGTACTGCTCGGTGTGACACAGAGCTGCTTTGCTCATGCACTCACATCTACCACTAAACCTTGGAGGTGTCCCCCGTGAGCGAGGAATGTGCCACAGCCTCAGCGGTTGATAGAAAACTGCAGCACACAACCAACGGTAAGAATGCGCTTCCAAACATGCAGTCAAATGTGGGCGGTTGATTGGCCGGCAAACCGAAAACGTTGAAGAAAGGCTGTCCCAAGGTGGCCGGCCGGGCCGACCGAGACTGTGGTGACTCTGGCGGATAGACTCCTTGGCTGCTCTCAAGGAGAGGGGCTATGTTGACTCTGGTTTTTCTTCAAAATGCTCAAGTCTTTCGCCTTTTACTAAAGACTTCCGTGGAGAGGAACGTCCAAGAGTTTAAGTTATTTTTGGTGGGCTTTGCTGTATGGCTGCGCCCTTTGAGTGTGTCAAATGTCAAGCAGCTGTCCGTCACGGCTCAGAGGTGCACTTAGATCACCTGGGGGTGGAGGTGAGCAGCAGCAGCCTTTGTTATGCGCACTTCAGAAACACGGCACCACAACAAGTAACTTGTGCGCCAAGATCTTGAGTTGGCCCCAGACACTGGTGGGCCATCGCTTCTCGGCCTTTTGGCTAAGATTAAGTGTAGTATCTGTTCTTATCAGTTTAATATCTGATATGTCCTCTATATGGGGATTAAATATTAAATGCATTTTTGAGCATTGGGCGGTGAAACCTTGGGCTTGCTCTCTTCACTCCTTGCATTGACCTGGTATTGCAGTGCCACCAGGAACGGTGCACCGTTCTCTTTTTTTCTGTGAAAACCAAAGCAAGGCTGAAACTGGAAGGACATTAACGTGTGCCCGTGCGTCAACGTAATTGCAAGCCCACGTTTCTTGTAAGGAAGCAGCAGTGTAAAAGCGTGCTGCAGTGTAAAAGCGTGCTGCAGTGTAAAAGCGTGCTGCAGTGTAAAAGCTTACAGCACCTGGTATTCCCAGGCGGTCTCCCATCCAAGTACTAACCAGGCCCGACCCTGCTTAGCTTCCGAGATCAGACGAGATCGGGCGTGCTCAGGGTGGTGTGGCCGTAAGCCGACGGGCAGGTGACACAGACTCCTTTTATAGACCAGGCAAGGCCCCCTGCTCGTGGAGGGGCTCAAAAGGCAGCCTTCCGAACACACTGCACTTGAGCCTTTATCGCCACTACCTGCTACACTCTATTCCAGTATTAGGAAGCTACACCGAGATGGGTAAGCTGCTGTTGGTGCCGTCAGGTGCAGTTGTTGCTGAATCGATAGGAAATGACAGCCAGGTATGCCAGTGAAAAGGTCGAGTGTTTCCTCTCCAATGTGTGCTGGAGGTTGAAGTTGAACACAGCACAGCCTTAACGAGCACCTGAGTCAAGGCATTGGACTCTGGGACTATCCATTTCCTGCACCATCAGCCAAAGAGCTGTGTCTGGGAACAGCCACCCAGTGCTGGGCAAGTACACCTCATACTTACCTGGCAGGGGAGATACCATGATCAAGAAGGTGGTTCACCCAGGGCGAGGCTCAGCCATTGCACTCTGGTTGTGCTGACCCCTGCAAATTCCCCAAACGTGGGAATCTTGACTGCATATTTTTTGCTAGTGGGGTACTGCGTCCGCGCTCTCCCCCGATGACGTAGTTGTAAGCAAAGGTCAGCCGCCCAAGGTTCCGCCTTGTGTGCCCATCTCCAGGCTTCTCACGTGCTCGCAGAGCGACGTCCCCAGTCTTTCCAAGTTGCTGGGAATGGGATGGTTGTGGGTGTTGTCTTTTAGCTCTAAGGAAATGTCATGCTCCCTTTCCCGGCTCTTTGTAGGTAGAACTGGATTGTTGGAGATGGATCCATGGCCATCATGCCAAGGGTTAATACTTTGGCGCTTGCTCCGTCCACTCCTGTACATTGACCTGATATTGAAGCGATGCCAGGAGCAGCTCACCATTTCAGAAGCCCGGAGGAGTTGGGAAACGGCCCGGCAGTTTGTACTGCTCGGTGTGACACAGAGCTGCTTTGCTCATGCACTCACATCTACCACTAAACCTTGGAGGTGTCCCCCGTGAGCGAGGAATGTGCCACAGCCTCAGCGGTTGATAGAAAACTGCAGCACACAACCAACGGTAAGAATGCGCTTCCAAACATGCAGTCAAATGTGGGCGGTTGATTGGCCGGCAAACCGAAAACGTTGAAGAAAGGCTGTCCCAAGGTGGCCGGCCGGGCCGACCGAGACTGTGGTGACTCTGGCGGATAGACTCCTTGGCTGCTCTCAAGGAGAGGGGCTATGTTGACTCTGGTTTTTCTTCAAAATGCTCAAGTCTTTCGCCTTTTACTAAAGACTTCCGTGGAGAGGAACGTCCAAGAGTTTAAGTTATTTTTGGTGGGCTTTGCTGTATGGCTGCGCCCTTTGAGTGTGTCAAATGTCAAGCAGCTGTCCGTCACGGCTCAGAGGTGCACTTAGATCACCTGGGGGTGGAGGTGAGCAGCAGCAGCCTTTGTTATGCGCACTTCAGAAACACGGCACCACAACAAGTAACTTGTGCGCCAAGATCTTGAGTTGGCCCCAGACACTGGTGGGCCATCGCTTCTCGGCCTTTTGGCTAAGATTAAGTGTAGTATCTGTTCTTATCAGTTTAATATCTGATATGTCCTCTATATGGGGATTAAATATTAAATGCATTTTTGAGCATTGGGCGGTGAAACCTTGGGCTTGCTCTCTTCACTCCTTGCATTGACCTGGTATTGCAGTGCCACCAGGAACGGTGCACCGTTCTCTTTTTTTCTGTGAAAACCAAAGCAAGGCTGAAACTGGAAGGACATTAACGTGTGCCCGTGCGTCAACGTAATTGCAAGCCCACGTTTCTTGTAAGGAAGCAGCAGTGTAAAAGCGTGCTGCAGTGTAAAAGCGTGCTGCAGTGTAAAAGCGTGCTGCAGTGTAAAAGCGTGCTGCAGTGTAAAAGCGTGCTGCAGTGTAAAAGCGTGCTGCAGTGTAAAAGCGTGCTGCAGTGTAAAAGCTTACAGCACCTGGTATTCCCAGGCGGTCTCCCATCCAAGTACTAACCAGGCCCGACCCTGCTTAGCTTCCGAGATCAGACGAGATCGGGCGTGCTCAGGGTGGTGTGGCCGTAAGCCGACGGGCAGGTGACACAGACTCCTTTTATAGACCAGGCAAGGCCCCCTGCTCGTGGAGGGGCTCAAAAGGCAGCCTTCCGAACACACTGCACTTGAGCCTTTATCGCCACTACCTGCTACACTCTATTCCAGTATTAGGAAGCTACACCGAGATGGGTAAGCTGCTGTTGGTGCCGTCAGGTGCAGTTGTTGCTGAATCGATAGGAAATGACAGCCAGGTATGCCAGTGAAAAGGTCGAGTGTTTCCTCTCCAATGTGTGCTGGAGGTTGAAGTTGAACACAGCACAGCCTTAACGAGCACCTGAGTCAAGGCATTGGACTCTGGGACTATCCATTTCCTGCACCATCAGCCAAAGAGCTGTGTCTGGGAACAGCCACCCAGTGCTGGGCAAGTACACCTCATACTTACCTGGCAGGGGAGATACCATGATCAAGAAGGTGCTTCACCCAGGGCGAGGCTCAGCCATTGCACTCTGGTTGTGCTGACCCCTGCAAATTCCCCAAACGTGGGAATCTTGACTGCATAATTTTTGCTAGTGGGTTTACTGCGTCCGCGCTCTCCCCCGATGACGTAGTTGTAAGCAAAGGTCAGCCGCCCAAGGTTCCGCCTTGTGTGCCCATCTCCAGGCTTCTCACGTGCTCGCAGAGCGACGTCCCCAGTCTTTCCAAGTTGCTGGGAATGGGATGGTTGTGGGTGTTGTCTTTTAGCTCTAAGGAAATGTCATGCTCCCTTTCCCGGCTCTTTGTAGGTAGAACTGGATTGTTGGAGATGGATCCATGGCCATCATGCCAAGGGTTAATACTTTGGCGCTTGCTCCGTCCACTCCTGTACATTGACCTGATATTGAAGCGATGCCAGGAGCAGCTCACCATTTCAGAAGCCCGGAGGAGTTGGGAAACGGCCCGGCAGTTTGTACTGCTCGGTGTGACACAGAGCTGCTTTGCTCATGCACTCACATCTACCACTAAACCTTGGAGGTGTCCCCCGTGAGCGAGGAATGTGCCACAGCCTCAGCGGTTGATAGAAAACTGCAGCACACAACCAACGGTAAGAATGCGCTTCCAAACATGCAGTCAAATGTGGGCGGTTGATTGGCCGGCAAACCGAAAACGTTGAAGAAAGGCTGTCCCAAGGTGGCCGGCCGGGCCGACCGAGACTGTGGTGACTCTGGCGGATAGACTCCTTGGCTGCTCTCAAGGAGAGGGGCTATGTTGACTCTGGTTTTTCTTCAAAATGCTCAAGTCTTTCGCCTTTTACTAAAGACTTCCGTGGAGAGGAACGTCCAAGAGTTTAAGTTATTTTTGGTGGGCTTTGCTGTATGGCTGCGCCCTTTGAGTGTGTCAAATGTCAAGCAGCTGTCCGTCACGGCTCAGAGGTGCACTTAGATCACCTGGGGGTGGAGGTGAGCAGCAGCAGCCTTTGTTATGCGCACTTCAGAAACACGGCACCACAACAAGTAACTTGTGCGCCAAGATCTTGAGTTGGCCCCAGACACTGGTGGGCCATCGCTTCTCGGCCTTTTGGCTAAGATCAAGTGTAGTATCTGTTCTTATCAGTTTAATATCTGATATGTCCTCTATATGGGGATTAAATATTAAATACATTTTTGAGCATTGGGCGGTGAAACCTTGGGCTTGCTCTCTTCACTCCTTGCATTGACCTGGTATTGCAGTGCCACCAGGAACGGTGCACCGTTCTCTTTTTTTCTGTGAAAACCAAAGCAAGGCTGAAACTGGAAGGACATTAACGTGTGCCCGTGCGTCAACGTAATTGCAAGCCCACGTTTCTTGTAAGGAAGCAGCAGTGTAAAAGCGTGCTGCAGTGTAAAAGCGTGCTGCAGTGTAAAAGCTTACAGCACCTGGTATTCCCAGGCGGTCTCCCATCCAAGTACTAACCAGGCCCGACCCTGCTTAGCTTCCGAGATCAGACGAGATCGGGCGTGCTCAGGGTGGTGTGGCCGTAAGCCGACGGGCAGGTGACACAGACTCCTTTTATAGACCAGGCAAGGCCCCCTGCTCGTGGAGGGGCTCAAAAGGCAGCCTTCCGAACACACTGCACTTGAGCCTTTATCGCCACTACCTGCTACACTCTATTCCAGTATTAGGAAGCTACACCGAGATGGGTAAGCTGCTGTTGGTGCCGTCAGGTGCAGTTGTTGCTGAATCGATATGAAATGACAGCCAGGTATGCCAGTGAAAAGGTCGAGTGTTTCCTCTCCAATGTGTGCTGGAGGTTGAAGTTGAACACAGCACAGCCTTAACGAGCACCTGAGTCAAGGCATTGGACTCTGGGACTATCCATTTCCTGCACCATCAGCCAAAGAGCTGTGTCTGGGAACAGCCACCCAGTGCTGGGCAAGTACACCTCATACTTACCTGGCAGGGGAGATACCATGATCAAGAAGGTGGTTCACCCAGGGCGAGGCTCAGCCATTGCACTCTGGTTGTGCTGACCCCTGCAAATTCCCCAAACGTGGGAATCTTGACTGCATATTTTTTGCTAGTGGGGTACTGCGTCCGCGCTCTCCCCCGATGACGTAGTTGTAAGCAAAGGTCAGCCGCCCAAGGTTCCGCCTTGTGTGCCCATCTCCAGGCTTCTCACGTGCTCGCAGAGCGACGTCCCCAGTCTTTCCAAGTTGCTGGGAATGGGATGGTTGTGGGTGTTGTCTTTTAGCTCTAAGGAAATGTCATGCTCCCTTTCCCGGCTCTTTGTAGGTAGAACTGGATTGTTGGAGATGGATCCATGGCCATCATGCCAAGGGTTAATACTTTGGCGCTTGCTCCGTCCACTCCTGTACATTGACCTGATATTGAAGCGATGCCAGGAGCAGCTCACCATTTCAGAAGCCCTGAGGAGTTGGGAAACGGCCCGGCAGTTTGTACTGCTCGGTGTGACACAGAGCTGCTTTGCTCATGCACTCACATCTACCACTAAACCTTGGAGGTGTCCCCCGTGAGCGAGGAATGTGCCACAGCCTCAGCGGTTGATAGAAAACTGCAGCACACAACCAACGGTAAGAATGCGCTTCCAAACATGCAGTCAAATGTGGGCGGTTGATTGGCCGGCAAACCGAAAACGTTGAAGAAAGGCTGTCCCAAGGTGGCCGGCCGGGCCGACCGAGACTGTGGTGACTCTGGCGGATAGACTCCTTGGCTGCTCTCAAGGAGAGGGGCTATGTTGACTCTGGTTTTTCTTCAAAATGCTCAAGTCTTTCGCCTTTTACTAAAGACTTCCGTGGAGAGGAACGTCCAAGAGTTTAAGTTATTTTTGGTGGGCTTTGCTGTATGGCTGCGCCCTTTGAGTGTGTCAAATGTCAAGCAGCTGTCCGTCACGGCTCAGAGGTGCACTTAGATCACCTGGGGGTGGAGGTGAGCAGCAGCAGCCTTTGTTATGCGCACTTCAGAAACACGGCACCACAACAAGTAACTTGTGCGCCAAGATCTTGAGTTGGCCCCAGACACTGGTGGGCCATCGCTTCTCGGCCTTTTGGCTAAGATCAAGTGTAGTATCTGTTCTTATCAGTTTAATATCTGATATGTCCTCTATATGGGGATTAAATATTAAATGCATTTTTGAGCATTGGGCGGTGAAACCTTGGGCTTGCTCTCTTCACTCCTTGCATTGACCTGGTATTGCAGTGCCACCAGGAACGGTGCACCGTTCTCTTTTTTTCTGTGAAAACCAAAGCAAGGCTGAAACTGGAAGGACATTAACGTGTGCCCGTGCGTCAACGTAATTGCAAGCCCACGTTTCTTGTAAGGAAGCAGCAGTGTAAAAGCGTGCTGCAGTGTAAAAGCGTGCTGCAGTGTAAAAGCGTGCTGCAGTGTAAAAGCGTGCTGCAGTGTAAAAGCTTACAGCACCTGGTATTCCCAGGCGGTCTCCCATCCAAGTACTAACCAGGCCCGACCCTGCTTAGCTTCCGAGATCAGACGAGATCGGGCGTGCTCAGGGTGGTGTGGCCGTAAGCCGACGGGCAGGTGACACAGACTCCTTTTATAGACCAGGCAAGGCCCCCTGCTCGTGGAGGGGCTCAAAAGGCAGCCTTCCGAACACACTGCACTTGAGCCTTTATCGCCACTACCTGCTACACTCTATTCCAGTATTAGGAAGCTACACCGAGATGGGTAAGCTGCTGTTGGTGCCGTCAGGTGCAGTTGTTGCTGAATCGATAGGAAATGACAGCCAGGTATGCCAGTGAAAAGGTCGAGTGTTTCCTCTCCAATGTGTGCTGGAGGTTGAAGTTGAACACAGCACAGCCTTAACGAGCACCTGAGTCAAGGCATTGGACTCTGGGACTATCCATTTCCTGCACCATCAGCCAAAGAGCTGTGTCTGGGAACAGCCACCCAGTGCTGGGCAAGTACACCTCATACTTACCTGGCAGGGGAGATACCATGATCAAGAAGGTGCTTCACCCAGGGCGAGGCTCAGCCATTGCACTCTGGTTGTGCTGACCCCTGCAAATTCCCCAAACGTGGGAATCTTGACTGCATAATTTTTGCTAGTGGGGTACTGCGTCCGCGCTCTCCCCCGTTGACGTAGTTGTAAGCAAAGGTCAGCCGCCCAAGGTTCCGCCTTGTGTGCCCATCTCCAGGCTTCTCACGTGCTCGCAGAGCGACGTCCCCAGTCTTTCCAAGTTGCTGGGAATGGGATGGTTGTGGGTGTTGTCTTTTAGCTCTAAGGAAATGTCATGCTCCCTTTCCCGGCTCTTTGTAGGTAGAACTGGATTGTTGGAGATGGATCCATGGCCATCATGCCAAGGGTTAATACTTTGGCGCTTGCTCCGTCCACTCCTGTACATTGACCTGATATTGAAGCGATGCCAGGAGCAGCTCACCATTTCAGAAGCCCTGAGGAGTTGGGAAACGGCCCGGCAGTTTGTACTGCTCGGTGTGACACAGAGCTGCTTTGCTCATGCACTCACATCTACCACTAAACCTTGGAGGTGTCCCCCGTGAGCGAGGAATGTGCCACAGCCTCAGCGGTTGATAGAAAACTGCAGCACACAACCAACGGTAAGAATGCGCTTCCAAACATGCAGTCAAATGTGGGCGGTTGATTGGCCGGCAAACCGAAAACGTTGAAGAAAGGCTGTCCCAAGGTGGCCGGCCGGGCCGACCGAGACTGTGGTGACTCTGGCGGATAGACTCCTTGGCTGCTCTCAAGGAGAGGGGCTATGTTGACTCTGGTTTTTCTTCAAAATGCTCAAGTCTTTTGCCTTTTACTAAAGACTTCCGTGGAGAGGAACGTCCAAGAGTTTAAGTTATTTTTGGTGGGCTTTGCTGTATGGCTGCGCCCTTTGAGTGTGTCAAATGTCAAGCAGCTGTCCGTCACGGCTCAGAGGTGCACTTAGATCACCTGGGGGTGGAGGTGAGCAGCAGCAGCCTTTGTTATGCGCACTTCAGAAACACGGCACCACAACAAGTAACTTGTGCGCCAAGATCTTGAGTTGGCCCCAGACACTGGTGGGCCATCGCTTCTCGGCCTTTTGGCTAAGATCAAGTGTAGTATCTGTTCTTATCAGTTTAATATCTGATATGTCCTCTATATGGGGATTAAATATTAAATGCATTTTTGAGCATTGGGCGGTGAAACCTTGGGCTTGCTCTCTTCACTCCTTGCATTGACCTGGTATTGCAGTGCCACCAGGAACGGTGCACCGTTCTCTTTTTTTCTGTGAAAACCAAAGCAAGGCTGAAACTGGAAGGACATTAACGTGTGCCCGTGCGTCAACGTAATTGCAAGCCCACGTTTCTTGTAAGGAAGCAGCAGTGTAAAAGCGTGCTGCAGTGTAAAAGCGTGCTGCAGTGTAAAAGCGTGCTGCAGTGTAAAAGCGTGCTGCAGTGTAAAAGCGTGCTGCAGTGTAAAAGCGTGCTGCAGTGTAAAAGCGTGCTGCAGTGTAAAAGCTTACAGCACCTGGTATTCCCAGGCGGTCTCCCATCCAAGTACTAACCAGGCCCGACCCTGCTTAGCTTCCGAGATCAGACGAGATCGGGCGTGCTCAGGGTGGTGTGGCCGTAAGCCCACGGGCAGGTGACACAGACTCCTTTTATAGACCAGGCAAGGCCCCCTGCTCGTGGAGGGGCTCAAAAGGCAGCCTTCCGAACACACTGCACTTGAGCCTTTATCGCCACTACCTGCTACACTCTATTCCAGTATTAGGAAGCTACACCGAGATGGGTAAGCTGCTGTTGGTGCCGTCAGGTGCAGTTGTTGCTGAATCGATAGGAAATGACAGCCAGGTATGCCAGTGAAAAGGTCGAGTGTTTCCTCTCCAATGTGTGCTGGAGGTTGAAGTTGAACACAGCACAGCCTTAACGAGCACCTGAGTCAAGGCATTGGACTCTGGGACTATCCATTTCCTGCACCATCAGCCAAAGAGCTGTGTCTGGGAACAGCCACCCAGTGCTGGGCAAGTACACCTCATACTTACCTGGCAGGGGAGATACCATGATCAAGAAGGTGCTTCACCCAGGGCGAGGCTCAGCCATTGCACTCTGGTTGTGCTGACCCCTGCAAATTCCCCAAACGTGGGAATCTTGACTGCATAATTTTTGCTAGTGGGTTTACTGCGTCCGCGCTCTCCCCCGATGACGTAGTTGTAAGCAAAGGTCAGCCGCCCAAGGTTCCGCCTTGTGTGCCCATCTCCAGGCTTCTCACGTGCTCGCAGAGCGACGTCCCCAGTCTTTCCAAGTTGCTGGGAATGGGATGGTTGTGGGTGTTGTCTTTTAGCTCTAAGGAAATGTCATGCTCCCTTTCCCGGCTCTTTGTAGGTAGAACTGGATTGTTGGAGATGGATCCATGGCCATCATGCCAAGGGTTAATACTTTGGCGCTTGCTCCGTCCACTCCTGTACATTGACCTGATATTGAAGCGATGCCAGGAGCAGCTCACCATTTCAGAAGCCCGGAGGAGTTGGGAAACGGCCCGGCAGTTTGTACTGCTCGGTGTGACACAGAGCTGCTTTGCTCATGCACTCACATCTACCACTAAACCTTGGAGGTGTCCCCCGTGAGCGAGGAATGTGCCACAGCCTCAGCGGTTGATAGAAAACTGCAGCACACAACCAACGGTAAGAATGCGCTTCCAAACATGCAGTCAAATGTGGGCGGTTGATTGGCCGGCAAACCGAAAACGTTGAAGAAAGGCTGTCCCAAGGTGGCCGGCCGGGCCGACCGAGACTGTGGTGACTCTGGCGGATAGACTCCTTGGCTGCTCTCAAGGAGAGGGGCTATGTTGACTCTGGTTTTTCTTCAAAATGCTCAAGTCTTTCGCCTTTTACTAAAGACTTCCGTGGAGAGGAACGTCCAAGAGTTTAAGTTATTTTTGGTGGGCTTTGCTGTATGGCTGCGCCCTTTGAGTGTGTCAAATGTCAAGCAGCTGTCCGTCACGGCTCAGAGGTGCACTTAGATCACCTGGGGGTGGAGGTGAGCAGCAGCAGCCTTTGTTATGCGCACTTCAGAAACACGGCACCACAACAAGTAACTTGTGCGCCAAGATCTTGAGTTGGCCCCAGACACTGGTGGGCCATCGCTTCTCGGCCTTTTGGCTAAGATCAAGTGTAGTATCTGTTCTTATCAGTTTAATATCTGATATGTCCTCTATATGGGGATTAAATATTAAATGCATTTTTGAGCATTGGGCGGTGAAACCTTGGGCTTGCTCTCTTCACTCCTTGCATTGACCTGGTATTGCAGTGCCACCAGGAACGGTGCACCGTTCTCTTTTTTTCTGTGAAAACCAAAGCAAGGCTGAAACTGGAAGGACATTAACGTGTGCCCGTGCGTCAACGTAATTGCAAGCCCACGTTTCTTGTAAGGAAGCAGCAGTGTAAAAGCGTGCTGCAGTGTAAAAGCGTGCTGCAGTGTAAAAGCTTACAGCACCTGGTATTCCCAGGCGGTCTCCCATCCAAGTACTAACCAGGCCCGACCCTGCTTAGCTTCCGAGATCAGACGAGATCGGGCGTGCTCAGGGTGGTGTGGCCGTAAGCCGACGGGCAGGTGACACAGACTCCTTTTATAGACCAGGCAAGGCCCCCTGCTCGTGGAGGGGCTCAAAAGGCAGCCTTCCGAACACACTGCACTTGAGCCTTTATCGCCACTACCTGCTACACTCTATTCCAGTATTAGGAAGCTACACCGAGATGGGTAAGCTGCTGTTGGTGCCGTCAGGTGCAGTTGTTGCTGAATCGATAGGAAATGACAGCCAGGTATGCCAGTGAAAAGGTCGAGTGTTTCCTCTCCAATGTGTGCTGGAGGTTGAAGTTGAACACAGCACAGCCTTAACGAGCACCTGAGTCAAGGCATTGGACTCTGGGACTATCCATTTCCTGCACCATCAGCCAAAGAGCTGTGTCTGGGAACAGCCACCCAGTGCTGGGCAAGTACACCTCATACTTACCTGGCAGGGGAGATACCATGATCAAGAAGGTGGTTCACCCAGGGCGAGGCTCAGCCATTGCACTCTGGTTGTGCTGACCCCTGCAAATTCCCCAAACGTGGGAATCTTGACTGCATATTTTTTGCTAGTGGGGTACTGCGTCCGCGCTCTCCCCCGATGACGTAGTTGTAAGCAAAGGTCAGCCGCCCAAGGTTCCGCCTTGTGTGCCCATCTCCAGGCTTCTCACGTGCTCGCAGAGCGACGTCCCCAGTCTTTCCAAGTTGCTGGGAATGGGATGGTTGTGGGTGTTGTCTTTTAGCTCTAAGGAAATGTCATGCTCCCTTTCCCGGCTCTTTGTAGGTAGAACTGGATTGTTGGAGATGGATCCATGGCCATCATGCCAAGGGTTAATACTTTGGCGCTTGCTCCGTCCACTCCTGTACATTGACCTGATATTGAAGCGATGCCAGGAGCAGCTCACCATTTCAGAAGCCCTGAGGAGTTGGGAAACGGCCCGGCAGTTTGTACTGCTCGGTGTGACACAGAGCTGCTTTGCTCATGCACTCACATCTACCACTAAACCTTGGAGGTGTCCCCCGTGAGCGAGGAATGTGCCACAGCCTCAGCGGTTGATAGAAAACTGCAGCACACAACCAACGGTAAGAATGCGCTTCCAAACATGCAGTCAAATGTGGGCGGTTGATTGGCCGGCAAACCGAAAACGTTGAAGAAAGGCTGTCCCAAGGTGGCCGGCCGGGCCGACCGAGACTGTGGTGACTCTGGCGGATAGACTCCTTGGCTGCTCTCAAGGAGAGGGGCTATGTTGACTCTGGTTTTTCTTCAAAATGCTCAAGTCTTTCGCCTTTTACTAAAGACTTCCGTGGAGAGGAACGTCCAAGAGTTTAAGTTATTTTTGGTGGGCTTTGCTGTATGGCTGCGCCCTTTGAGTGTGTCAAATGTCAAGCAGCTGTCCGTCACGGCTCAGAGGTGCACTTAGATCACCTGGGGGTGGAGGTGAGCAGCAGCAGCCTTTGTTATGCGCACTTCAGAAACACGGCACCACAACAAGTAACTTGTGCGCCAAGATCTTGAGTTGGCCCCAGACACTGGTGGGCCATCGCTTCTCGGCCTTTTGGCTAAGATCAAGTGTAGTATCTGTTCTTATCAGTTTAATATCTGATATGTCCTCTATATGGGGATTAAATATTAAATGCATTTTTGAGCATTGGGCGGTGAAACCTTGGGCTTGCTCTCTTCACTCCTTGCATTGACCTGGTATTGCAGTGCCACCAGGAACGGTGCACCGTTCTCTTTTTTTCTGTGAAAACCAAAGCAAGGCTGAAACTGGAAGGACATTAACGTGTGCCCGTGCGTCAACGTAATTGCAAGCCCACGTTTCTTGTAAGGAAGCAGCAGTGTAAAAGCGTGCTGCAGTGTAAAAGCGTGCTGCAGTGTAAAAGCGTGCTGCAGTGTAAAAGCGTGCTGCAGTGTAAAAGCGTGCTGCAGTGTAAAAGCTTACAGCACCTGGTATTCCCAGGCGGTCTCCCATCCAAGTACTAACCAGGCCCGACCCTGCTTAGCTTCCGAGATCAGACGAGATCGGGCGTGCTCAGGGTGGTGTGGCCGTAAGCCGACGGGCAGGTGACACAGACTCCTTTTATAGACCAGGCAAGGCCCCCTGCTCGTGGAGGGGCTCAAAAGGCAGCCTTCCGAACACACTGCACTTGAGCCTTTATCGCCACTACCTGCTACACTCTATTCCAGTATTAGGAAGCTACACCGAGATGGGTAAGCTGCTGTTGGTGCCGTCAGGTGCAGTTGTTGCTGAATCGATAGGAAATGACAGCCAGGTATGCCAGTGAAAAGGTCGAGTGTTTCCTCTCCAATGTGTGCTGGAGGTTGAAGTTGAACACAGCACAGCCTTAACGAGCACCTGAGTCAAGGCATTGGACTCTGGGACTATCCATTTCCTGCACCATCAGCCAAAGAGCTGTGTCTGGGAACAGCCACCCAGTGCTGGGCAAGTACACCTCATACTTACCTGGCAGGGGAGATACCATGATCAAGAAGGTGCTTCACCCAGGGCGAGGCTCAGCCATTGCACTCTGGTTGTGCTGACCCCTGCAAATTCCCCAAACGTGGGAATCTTGACTGCATAATTTTTGCTAGTGGGGTACTGCGTCCGCGCTCTCCCCCGTTGACGTAGTTGTAAGCAAAGGTCAGCCGCCCAAGGTTCCGCCTTGTGTGCCCATCTCCAGGCTTCTCACGTGCTCGCAGAGCGACGTCCCCAGTCTTTCCAAGTTGCTGGGAATGGGATGGTTGTGGGTGTTGTCTTTTAGCTCTAAGGAAATGTCATGCTCCCTTTCCCGGCTCTTTGTAGGTAGAACTGGATTGTTGGAGATGGATCCATGGCCATCATGCCAAGGGTTAATACTTTGGCGCTTGCTCCGTCCACTCCTGTACATTGACCTGATATTGAAGCGATGCCAGGAGCAGCTCACCATTTCAGAAGCCCGGAGGAGTTGGGAAACGGCCCGGCAGTTTGTACTGCTCGGTGTGACACAGAGCTGCTTTGCTCATGCACTCACATCTACCACTAAACCTTGGAGGTGTCCCCCGTGAGCGAGGAATGTGCCACAGCCTCAGCGGTTGATAGAAAACTGCAGCACACAACCAACGGTAAGAATGCGCTTCCAAACATGCAGTCAAATGTGGGCGGTTGATTGGCCGGCAAACCGAAAACGTTGAAGAAAGGCTGTCCCAAGGTGGCCGGCCGGGCCGACCGAGACTGTGGTGACTCTGGCGGATAGACTCCTTGGCTGCTCTCAAGGAGAGGGGCTATGTTGACTCTGGTTTTTCTTCAAAATGCTCAAGTCTTTCGCCTTTTACTAAAGACTTCCGTGGAGAGGAACGTCCAAGAGTTTAAGTTATTTTTGGTGGGCTTTGCTGTATGGCTGCGCCCTTTGAGTGTGTCAAATGTCAAGCAGCTGTCCGTCACGGCTCAGAGGTGCACTTAGATCACCTGGGGGTGGAGGTGAGCAGCAGCAGCCTTTGTTATGCGCACTTCAGAAACACGGCACCACAACAAGTAACTTGTGCGCCAAGATCTTGAGTTGGCCCCAGACACTGGTGGGCCATCGCTTCTCGGCCTTTTGGCTAAGATCAAGTGTAGTATCTGTTCTTATCAGTTTAATATCTGATATGTCCTCTATATGGGGATTAAATATTAAATGCATTTTTGAGCATTGGGCGGTGAAACCTTGGGCTTGCTCTCTTCACTCCTTGCATTGACCTGGTATTGCAGTGCCACCAGGAACGGTGCACCGTTCTCTTTTTTTCTGTGAAAACCAAAGCAAGGCTGAAACTGGAAGGACATTAACGTGTGCCCGTGCGTCAACGTAATTGCAAGCCCACGTTTCTTGTAAGGAAGCAGCAGTGTAAAAGCGTGCTGCAGTGTAAAAGCGTGCTGCAGTGTAAAAGCGTGCTGCAGTGTAAAAGCGTGCTGCAGTGTAAAAGCGTGCTGCAGTGTAAAAGCTTACAGCACCTGGTATTCCCAGGCGGTCTCCCATCCAAGTACTAACCAGGCCCGACCCTGCTTAGCTTCCGAGATCAGACGAGATCGGGCGTGCTCAGGGTGGTGTGGCCGTAAGCCGACGGGCAGGTGACACAGACTCCTTTTATAGACCAGGCAAGGCCCCCTGCTCGTGGAGGGGCTCAAAAGGCAGCCTTCCGAACACACTGCACTTGAGCCTTTATCGCCACTACCTGCTACACTCTATTCCAGTATTAGGAAGCTACACCGAGATGGGTAAGCTGCTGTTGGTGCCGTCAGGTGCAGTTGTTGCTGAATCGATAGGAAATGACAGCCAGGTATGCCAGTGAAAAGGTCGAGTGTTTCCTCTCCAATGTGTGCTGGAGGTTGAAGTTGAACACAGCACAGCCTTAACGAGCACCTGAGTCAAGGCATTGGACTCTGGGACTATCCATTTCCTGCACCATCAGCCAAAGAGCTGTGTCTGGGAACAGCCACCCAGTGCTGGGCAAGTACACCTCATACTTACCTGGCAGGGGAGATACCATGATCAAGAAGGTGCTTCACCCAGGGCGAGGCTCAGCCATTGCACTCTGGTTGTGCTGACCCCTGCAAATTCCCCAAACGTGGGAATCTTGACTGCATAATTTTTGCTAGTGGGGTACTGCGTCCGCGCTCTCCCCCGTTGACGTAGTTGTAAGCAAAGGTCAGCCGCCCAAGGTTCCGCCTTGTGTGCCCATCTCCAGGCTTCTCACGTGCTCGCAGAGCGACGTCCCCAGTCTTTCCAAGTTGCTGGGAATGGGATGGTTGTGGGTGTTGTCTTTTAGCTCTAAGGAAATGTCATGCTCCCTTTCCCGGCTCTTTGTAGGTAGAACTGGATTGTTGGAGATGGATCCATGGCCATCATGCCAAGGGTTAATACTTTGGCGCTTGCTCCGTCCACTCCTGTACATTGACCTGATATTGAAGCGATGCCAGGAGCAGCTCACCATTTCAGAAGCCCGGAGGAGTTGGGAAACGGCCCGGCAGTTTGTACTGCTCGGTGTGACACAGAGCTGCTTTGCTCATGCACTCACATCTACCACTAAACCTTGGAGGTGTCCCCCGTGAGCGAGGAATGTGCCACAGCCTCAGCGGTTGATAGAAAACTGCAGCACACAACCAACGGTAAGAATGCGCTTCCAAACATGCAGTCAAATGTGGGCGGTTGATTGGCCGGCAAACCGAAAACGTTGAAGAAAGGCTGTCCCAAGGTGGCCGGCCGGGCCGACCGAGACTGTGGTGACTCTGGCGGATAGACTCCTTGGCTGCTCTCAAGGAGAGGGGCTATGTTGACTCTGGTTTTTCTTCAAAATGCTCAAGTCTTTCGCCTTTTACTAAAGACTTCCGTGGAGAGGAACGTCCAAGAGTTTAAGTTATTTTTGGTGGGCTTTGCTGTATGGCTGCGCCCTTTGAGTGTGTCAAATGTCAAGCAGCTGTCCGTCACGGCTCAGAGGTGCACTTAGATCACCTGGGGGTGGAGGTGAGCAGCAGCAGCCTTTGTTATGCGCACTTCAGAAACACGGCACCACAACAAGTAACTTGTGCGCCAAGATCTTGAGTTGGCCCCAGACACTGGTGGGCCATCGCTTCTCGGCCTTTTGGCTAAGATCAAGTGTAGTATCTGTTCTTATCAGTTTAATATCTGATATGTCCTCTATATGGGGATTAAATATTAAATGCATTTTTGAGCATTGGGCGGTGAAACCTTGGGCTTGCTCTCTTCACTCCTTGCATTGACCTGGTATTGCAGTGCCACCAGGAACGGTGCACCGTTCTCTTTTTTTCTGTGAAAACCAAAGCAAGGCTGAAACTGGAAGGACATTAACGTGTGCCCGTGCGTCAACGTAATTGCAAGCCCACGTTTCTTGTAAGGAAGCAGCAGTGTAAAAGCGTGCTGCAGTGTAAAAGCGTGCTGCAGTGTAAAAGCGTGCTGCAGTGTAAAAGCGTGCTGCAGTGTAAAAGCGTGCTGCAGTGTAAAAGCGTGCTGCAGTGTAAAAGCGTGCTGCAGTGTAAAAGCTTACAGCACCTGGTATTCCCAGGCGGTCTCCCATCCAAGTACTAACCAGGCCCGACCCTGCTTAGCTTCCGAGATCAGACGAGATCGGGCGTGCTCAGGGTGGTGTGGCCGTAAGCCGACGGGCAGGTGACACAGACTCCTTTTATAGACCAGGCAAGGCCCCCTGCTCGTGGAGGGGCTCAAAAGGCAGCCTTCCGAACACACTGCACTTGAGCCTTTATCGCCACTACCTGCTACACTCTATTCCAGTATTAGGAAGCTACACCGAGATGGGTAAGCTGCTGTTGGTGCCGTCAGGTGCAGTTGTTGCTGAATCGATAGGAAATGACAGCCAGGTATGCCAGTGAAAAGGTCGAGTGTTTCCTCTCCAATGTGTGCTGGAGGTTGAAGTTGAACACAGCACAGCCTTAACGAGCACCTGAGTCAAGGCATTGGACTCTGGGACTATCCATTTCCTGCACCATCAGCCAAAGAGCTGTGTCTGGGAACAGCCACCCAGTGCTGGGCAAGTACACCTCATACTTACCTGGCAGGGGAGATACCATGATCAAGAAGGTGCTTCACCCAGGGCGAGGCTCAGCCATTGCACTCTGGTTGTGCTGACCCCTGCAAATTCCCCAAACGTGGGAATCTTGACTGCATAATTTTTGCTAGTGGGGTACTGCGTCCGCGCTCTCCCCCGTTGACGTAGTTGTAAGCAAAGGTCAGCCGCCCAAGGTTCCGCCTTGTGTGCCCATCTCCAGGCTTCTCACGTGCTCGCAGAGCGACGTCCCCAGTCTTTCCAAGTTGCTGGGAATGGGATGGTTGTGGGTGTTGTCTTTTAGCTCTAAGGAAATGTCATGCTCCCTTTCCCGGCTCTTTGTAGGTAGAACTGGATTGTTGGAGATGGATCCATGGCCATCATGCCAAGGGTTAATACTTTGGCGCTTGCTCCGTCCACTCCTGTACATTGACCTGATATTGAAGCGATGCCAGGAGCAGCTCACCATTTCAGAAGCCCGGAGGAGTTGGGAAACGGCCCGGCAGTTTGTACTGCTCGGTGTGACACAGAGCTGCTTTGCTCATGCACTCACATCTACCACTAAACCTTGGAGGTGTCCCCCGTGAGCGAGGAATGTGCCACAGCCTCAGCGGTTGATAGAAAACTGCAGCACACAACCAACGGTAAGAATGCGCTTCCAAACATGCAGTCAAATGTGGGCGGTTGATTGGCCGGCAAACCGAAAACGTTGAAGAAAGGCTGTCCCAAGGTGGCCGGCCGGGCCGACCGAGACTGTGGTGACTCTGGCGGATAGACTCCTTGGCTGCTCTCAAGGAGAGGGGCTATGTTGACTCTGGTTTTTCTTCAAAATGCTCAAGTCTTTCGCCTTTTACTAAAGACTTCCGTGGAGAGGAACGTCCAAGAGTTTAAGTTATTTTTGGTGGGCTTTGCTGTATGGCTGCGCCCTTTGAGTGTGTCAAATGTCAAGCAGCTGTCCGTCACGGCTCAGAGGTGCACTTAGATCACCTGGGGGTGGAGGTGAGCAGCAGCAGCCTTTGTTATGCGCACTTCAGAAACACGGCACCACAACAAGTAACTTGTGCGCCAAGATCTTGAGTTGGCCCCAGACACTGGTGGGCCATCGCTTCTCGGCCTTTTGGCTAAGATCAAGTGTAGTATCTGTTCTTATCAGTTTAATATCTGATATGTCCTCTATATGGGGATTAAATATTAAATGCATTTTTGAGCATTGGGCGGTGAAACCTTGGGCTTGCTCTCTTCACTCCTTGCATTGACCTGGTATTGCAGTGCCACCAGGAACGGTGCACCGTTCTCTTTTTTTCTGTGAAAACCAAAGCAAGGCTGAAACTGGAAGGACATTAACGTGTGCCCGTGCGTCAACGTAATTGCAAGCCCACGTTTCTTGTAAGGAAGCAGCAGTGTAAAAGCGTGCTGCAGTGTAAAAGCGTGCTGCAGTGTAAAAGCGTGCTGCAGTGTAAAAGCGTGCTGCAGTGTAAAAGCGTGCTGCAGTGTAAAAGCGTGCTGCAGTGTAAAAGCTTACAGCACCTGGTATTCCCAGGCGGTCTCCCATCCAAGTACTAACCAGGCCCGACCCTGCTTAGCTTCCGAGATCAGACGAGATCGGGCGTGCTCAGGGTGGTGTGGCCGTAAGCCGACGGGCAGGTGACACAGACTCCTTTTATAGACCAGGCAAGGCCCCCTGCTCGTGGAGGGGCTCAAAAGGCAGCCTTCCGAACACACTGCACTTGAGCCTTTATCGCCACTACCTGCTACACTCTATTCCAGTATTAGGAAGCTACACCGAGATGGGTAAGCTGCTGTTGGTGCCGTCAGGTGCAGTTGTTGCTGAATCGATAGGAAATGACAGCCAGGTATGCCAGTGAAAAGGTCGAGTGTTTCCTCTCCAATGTGTGCTGGAGGTTGAAGTTGAACACAGCACAGCCTTAACGAGCACCTGAGTCAAGGCATTGGACTCTGGGACTATCCATTTCCTGCACCATCAGCCAAAGAGCTGTGTCTGGGAACAGCCACCCAGTGCTGGGCAAGTACACCTCATACTTACCTGGCAGGGGAGATACCATGATCAAGAAGGTGCTTCACCCAGGGCGAGGCTCAGCCATTGCACTCTGGTTGTGCTGACCCCTGCAAATTCCCCAAACGTGGGAATCTTGACTGCATAATTTTTGCTAGTGGGGTACTGCGTCTGCGCTCTCCCCCGATGACGTAGTTGTAAGCAAAGGTCAGCCGCCCAAGGTTCCGCCTTGTGTGCCCATCTCCAGGCTTCTCACGTGCTCGCAGAGCGACGTCCCCAGTCTTTCCAAGTTGCTGGGAATGGGATGGTTGTGGGTGTTGTCTTTTAGCTCTAAGGAAATGTCATGCTCCCTTTCCCGGCTCTTTGTAGGTAGAACTGGATTGTTGGAGATGGATCCATGGCCATCATGCCAAGGGTTAATACTTTGGCGCTTGCTCCGTCCACTCCTGTACATTGACCTGATATTGAAGCGATGCCAGGAGCAGCTCACCATTTCAGAAGCCCGGAGGAGTTGGGAAACGGCCCGGCAGTTTGTACTGCTCGGTGTGACACAGAGCTGCTTTGCTCATGCACTCACATCTACCACTAAACCTTGGAGGTGTCCCCCGTGAGCGAGGAATGTGCCACAGCCTCAGCGGTTGATAGAAAACTGCAGCACACAACCAACGGTAAGAATGCGCTTCCAAACATGCAGTCAAATGTGGGCGGTTGATTGGCCGGCAAACCGAAAACGTTGAAGAAAGGCTGTCCCAAGGTGGCCGGCCGGGCCGACCGAGACTGTGGTGACTCTGGCGGATAGACTCCTTGGCTGCTCTCAAGGAGAGGGGCTATGTTGACTCTGGTTTTTCTTCAAAATGCTCAAGTCTTTCGCCTTTTACTAAAGACTTCCGTGGAGAGGAACGTCCAAGAGTTTAAGTTATTTTTGGTGGGCTTTGCTGTATGGCTGCGCCCTTTGAGTGTGTCAAATGTCAAGCAGCTGTCCGTCACGGCTCAGAGGTGCACTTAGATCACCTGGGGGTGGAGATGAGCAGCAGCAGCCTTTGTTATGCGCACTTCAGAAACACGGCACCACAACAAGTAACTTGTGCGCCAAGATCTTGAGTTGGCCCCAGACACTGGTGGGCCATCGTTTCTCGGCCTTTTGGCTAAGATCAAGTGTAGTATCTGTTCTTATCAGTTTAATATCTGATATGTCCTCTATATGGGGATTAAATATTAAATGCATTTTTGAGCATTGGGCGGTGAAACCTTGGGCTTGCTCTCTTCACTCCTTGCATTGACCTGGTATTGCAGTGCCACCAGGAACGGTGCACCGTTCTCTTTTTTTCTGTGAAAACCAAAGCAAGGCTGAAACTGGAAGGACATTAACGTGTGCCCGTGCGTCAACGTAATTGCAAGCCCACGTTTCTTGTAAGGAAGCAGCAGTGTAAAAGCGTGCTGCAGTGTAAAAGCGTGCTGCAGTGTAAAAGCGTGCTGCAGTGTAAAAGCGTGCTGCAGTGTAAAAGCTTACAGCACCTGGTATTCCCAGGCGGTCTCCCATCCAAGTACTAACCAGGCCCGACCCTGCTTAGCTTCCGAGATCAGACGAGATCGGGCGTGCTCAGGGTGGTGTGGCCGTAAGCCGACGGGCAGGTGACACAGACTCCTTTTATAGACCAGGCAAGGCCCCCTGCTCGTGGAGGGGCTCAAAAGGCAGCCTTCCGAACACACTGCACTTGAGCCTTTATCGCCACTACCTGCTACACTCTATTCCAGTATTAGGAAGCTACACCGAGATGGGTAAGCTGCTGTTGGTGCCGTCAGGTGCAGTTGTTGCTGAATCGATAGGAAATGACAGCCAGGTATGCCAGTGAAAAGGTCGAGTGTTTCCTCTCCAATGTGTGCTGGAGGTTGAAGTTGAACACAGCACAGCCTTAACGAGCACCTGAGTCAAGGCATTGGACTCTGGGACTATCCATTTCCTGCACCATCAGCCAAAGAGCTGTGTCTGGGAACAGCCACCCAGTGCTGGGCAAGTACACCTCATACTTACCTGGCAGGGGAGATACCATGATCAAGAAGGTGCTTCACCCAGGGCGAGGCTCAGCCATTGCACTCTGGTTGTGCTGACCCCTGCAAATTCCCCAAACGTGGGAATCTTGACTGCATAATTTTTGCTAGTGGGGTACTGCGTCTGCGCTCTCCCCCGATGACGTAGTTGTAAGCAAAGGTCAGCCGCCCAAGGTTCCGCCTTGTGTGCCCATCTCCAGGCTTCTCACGTGCTCGCAGAGCGACGTCCCCAGTCTTTCCAAGTTGCTGGGAATGGGATGGTTGTGGGTGTTGTCTTTTAGCTCTAAGGAAATGTCATGCTCCCTTTCCCGGCTCTTTGTAGGTAGAACTGGATTGTTGGAGATGGATCCATGGCCATCATGCCAAGGGTTAATACTTTGGCGCTTGCTCCGTCCACTCCTGTACATTGACCTGATATTGAAGCGATGCCAGGAGCAGCTCACCATTTCAGAAGCCCGGAGGAGTTGGGAAACGGCCCGGCAGTTTGTACTGCTCGGTGTGACACAGAGCTGCTTTGCTCATGCACTCACATCTACCACTAAACCTTGGAGGTGTCCCCCGTGAGCGAGGAATGTGCCACAGCCTCAGCGGTTGATAGAAAACTGCAGCACACAACCAACGGTAAGAATGCGCTTCCAAACATGCAGTCAAATGTGGGCGGTTGATTGGCCGGCAAACCGAAAACGTTGAAGAAAGGCTGTCCCAAGGTGGCCGGCCGGGCCGACCGAGACTGTGGTGACTCTGGCGGATAGACTCCTTGGCTGCTCTCAAGGAGAGGGGCTATGTTGACTCTGGTTTTTCTTCAAAATGCTCAAGTCTTTCGCCTTTTACTAAAGACTTCCGTGGAGAGGAACGTCCAAGAGTTTAAGTTATTTTTGGTGGGCTTTGCTGTATGGCTGCGCCCTTTGAGTGTGTCAAATGTCAAGCAGCTGTCCGTCACGGCTCAGAGGTGCACTTAGATCACCTGGGGGTGGAGATGAGCAGCAGCAGCCTTTGTTATGCGCACTTCAGAAACACGGCACCACAACAAGTAACTTGTGCGCCAAGATCTTGAGTTGGCCCCAGACACTGGTGGGCCATCGTTTCTCGGCCTTTTGGCTAAGATCAAGTGTAGTATCTGTTCTTATCAGTTTAATATCTGATATGTCCTCTATATGGGGATTAAATATTAAATGCATTTTTGAGCATTGGGCGGTGAAACCTTGGGCTTGCTCTCTTCACTCCTTGCATTGACCTGGTATTGCAGTGCCACCAGGAACGGTGCACCGTTCTCTTTTTTTCTGTGAAAACCAAAGCAAGGCTGAAACTGGAAGGACATTAACGTGTGCCCGTGCGTCAACGTAATTGCAAGCCCACGTTTCTTGTAAGGAAGCAGCAGTGTAAAAGCGTGCTGCAGTGTAAAAGCGTGCTGCAGTGTAAAAGCGTGCTGCAGTGTAAAAGCGTGCTGCAGTGTAAAAGCTTACAGCACCTGGTATTCCCAGGCGGTCTCCCATCCAAGTACTAACCAGGCCCGACCCTGCTTAGCTTCCGAGATCAGACGAGATCGGGCGTGCTCAGGGTGGTGTGGCCGTAAGCCGACGGGCAGGTGACACAGACTCCTTTTATAGACCAGGCAAGGCCCCCTGCTCGTGGAGGGGCTCAAAAGGCAGCCTTCCGAACACACTGCACTTGAGCCTTTATCGCCACTACCTGCTACACTCTATTCCAGTATTAGGAAGCTACACCGAGATGGGTAAGCTGCTGTTGGTGCCGTCAGGTGCAGTTGTTGCTGAATCGATAGGAAATGACAGCCAGGTATGCCAGTGAAAAGGTCGAGTGTTTCCTCTCCAATGTGTGCTGGAGGTTGAAGTTGAACACAGCACAGCCTTAACGAGCACCTGAGTCAAGGCATTGGACTCTGGGACTATCCATTTCCTGCACCATCAGCCAAAGAGCTGTGTCTGGGAACAGCCACCCAGTGCTGGGCAAGTACACCTCATACTTACCTGGCAGGGGAGATACCATGATCAAGAAGGTGGTTCACCCAGGGCGAGGCTCAGCCATTGCACTCTGGTTGTGCTGACCCCTGCAAATTCCCCAAACGTGGGAATCTTGACTGCATAATTTTTGCTAGTGGGGTACTGCGTCCGCGCTCTCCCCCGATGACGTAGTTGTAAGCAAAGGTCAGCCGCCCAAGGTTCCGCCTTGTGTGCCCATCTCCAGGCTTCTCACGTGCTCGCAGAGCGACGTCCCCAGTCTTTCCAAGTTGCTGGGAATGGGATGGTTGTGGGT
The DNA here is from genome assembly GCF_958295425.1 of Solea solea. Classification (NCBI taxonomy): domain Eukaryota; kingdom Metazoa; phylum Chordata; class Actinopteri; order Pleuronectiformes; family Soleidae; genus Solea; species Solea solea. The sequence goes on from NW_026704104.1 coordinate 70,871, forward strand.
GTTGTCTTTTAGCTCTAAGGAAATGTCATGCTCCCTTTCCTGGCTCTTTGTAGGTAGAACTGGATTGTTGGAGATGGATCCATGGCCATCATGCCAAGGGTTAATACTTTGGCGCTTGCTCCGTCCACTCCTGTACATTGACCTGATATTGAAGCGATGCCAGGAGCAGCTCACCATTTCAGAAGCCCGGAGGAGTTGGGAAACGGCCCGGCAGTTTGTACTGCTCGGTGTGACACAGAGCTGCTTTGCTCATGCACTCACATCTACCACTAAACCTTGGAGGTGTCCCCCGTGAGCGAGGAATGTGCCACAGCCTCAGCGGTTGATAGAAAACTGCAGCACACAACCAACGGTAAGAATGCGCTTCCAAACATGCAGTCAAATGTGGGCGGTTGATTGGCCGGCAAACCGAAAACGTTGAAGAAAGGCTGTCCCAAGGTGGCCGGCCGGGCCGACCGAGACTGTGGTGACTCTGGCGGATAGACTCCTTGGCTGCTCTCAAGGAGAGGGGCTATGTTGACTCTGGTTTTTCTTCAAAATGCTCAAGTCTTTCGCCTTTTACTAAAGACTTCCGTGGAGAGGAACGTCCAAGAGTTTAAGTTATTTTTGGTGGGCTTTGCTGTATGGCTGCGCCCTTTGAGTGTGTCAAATGTCAAGCAGCTGTCCGTCACGGCTCAGAGGTGCACTTAGATCACCTGGGGGTGGAGGTGAGCAGCAGCAGCCTTTGTTATGCGCACTTCAGAAACACGGCACCACAACAAGTAACTTGTGCGCCAAGATCTTGAGTTGGCCCCAGACACTGGTGGGCCATCGTTTCTCGGCCTTTTGGCTAAGATCAAGTGTAGTATCTGTTCTTATCAGTTTAATATCTGATATGTCCTCTATATGGGGATTAAATATTAAATGCATTTTTGAGCATTGGGCGGTGAAACCTTGGGCTTGCTCTCTTCACTCCTTGCATTGACCTGGTATTGCAGTGCCACCAGGAACGGTGCACCGTTCTCTTTTTTTCTGTGAAAACCAAAGCAAGGCTGAAACTGGAAGGACATTAACGTGTGCCCGTGCGTCAACGTAATTGCAAGCCCACGTTTCTTGTAAGGAAGCAGCAGTGTAAAAGCGTGCTGCAGTGTAAAAGCGTGCTGCAGTGTAAAAGCGTGCTGCAGTGTAAAAGCGTGCTGCAGTGTAAAAGCTTACAGCACCTGGTATTCCCAGGCGGTCTCCCATCCAAGTACTAACCAGGCCCGACCCTGCTTAGCTTCCGAGATCAGACGAGATCGGGCGTGCTCAGGGTGGTGTGGCCGTAAGCCGACGGGCAGGTGACACAGACTCCTTTTATAGACCAGGCAAGGCCCCCTGCTCGTGGAGGGGCTCAAAAGGCAGCCTTCCGAACACACTGCACTTGAGCCTTTATCGCCACTACCTGCTACACTCTATTCCAGTATTAGGAAGCTACACCGAGATGGGTAAGCTGCTGTTGGTGCCGTCAGGTGCAGTTGTTGCTGAATCGATAGGAAATGACAGCCAGGTATGCCAGTGAAAAGGTCGAGTGTTTCCTCTCCAATGTGTGCTGGAGGTTGAAGTTGAACACAGCACAGCCTTAACGAGCACCTGAGTCAAGGCATTGGACTCTGGGACTATCCATTTCCTGCACCATCAGCCAAAGAGCTGTGTCTGGGAACAGCCACCCAGTGCTGGGCAAGTACACCTCATACTTACCTGGCAGGGGAGATACCATGATCAAGAAGGTGGTTCACCCAGGGCGAGGCTCAGCCATTGCACTCTGGTTGTGCTGACCCCTGCAAATTCCCCAAACGTGGGAATCTTGACTGCATAATTTTTGCTAGTGGGGTACTGCGTCCGCGCTCTCCCCCGATGACGTAGTTGTAAGCAAAGGTCAGCCGCCCAAGGTTCCGCCTTGTGTGCCCATCTCCAGGCTTCTCACGTGCTCGCAGAGCGACGTCCCCAGTCTTTCCAAGTTGCTGGGAATGGGATGGTTGTGGGTGTTGTCTTTTAGCTCTAAGGAAATGTCATGCTCCCTTTCCCGGCTCTTTGTAGGTAGAACTGGATTGTTGGAGATGGATCCATGGCCATCATGCCAAGGGTTAATACTTTGGCGCTTGCTCCGTCCACTCCTGTACATTGACCTGATATTGAAGCGATGCCAGGAGCAGCTCACCATTTCAGAAGCCCGGAGGAGTTGGGAAACGGCCCGGCAGTTTGTACTGCTCGGTGTGACACAGAGCTGCTTTGCTCATGCACTCACATCTACCACTAAACCTTGGAGGTGTCCCCCGTGAGCGAGGAATGTGCCACAGCCTCAGCGGTTGATAGAAAACTGCAGCACACAACCAACGGTAAGAATGCGCTTCCAAACATGCAGTCAAATGTGGGCGGTTGATTGGCCGGCAAACCGAAAACGTTGAAGAAAGGCTGTCCCAAGGTGGCCGGCCGGGCCGACCGAGACTGTGGTGACTCTGGCGGATAGACTCCTTGGCTGCTCTCAAGGAGAGGGGCTATGTTGACTCTGGTTTTTCTTCAAAATGCTCAAGTCTTTCGCCTTTTACTAAAGACTTCCGTGGAGAGGAACGTCCAAGAGTTTAAGTTATTTTTGGTGGGCTTTGCTGTATGGCTGCGCCCTTTGAGTGTGTCAAATGTCAAGCAGCTGTCCGTCACGGCTCAGAGGTGCACTTAGATCACCTGGGGGTGGAGATGAGCAGCAGCAGCCTTTGTTATGCGCACTTCAGAAACACGGCACCACAACAAGTAACTTGTGCGCCAAGATCTTGAGTTGGCCCCAGACACTGGTGGGCCATCGTTTCTCGGCCTTTTGGCTAAGATCAAGTGTAGTATCTGTTCTTATCAGTTTAATATCTGATATGTCCTCTATATGGGGATTAAATATTAAATGCATTTTTGAGCATTGGGCGGTGAAACCTTGGGCTTGCTCTCTTCACTCCTTGCATTGACCTGGTATTGCAGTGCCACCAGGAACGGTGCACCGTTCTCTTTTTTTCTGTGAAAACCAAAGCAAGGCTGAAACTGGAAGGACATTAACGTGTGCCCGTGCGTCAACGTAATTGCAAGCCCACGTTTCTTGTAAGGAAGCAGCAGTGTAAAAGCGTGCTGCAGTGTAAAAGCGTGCTGCAGTGTAAAAGCGTGCTGCAGTGTAAAAGCGTGCTGCAGTGTAAAAGCTTACAGCACCTGGTATTCCCAGGCGGTCTCCCATCCAAGTACTAACCAGGCCCGACCCTGCTTAGCTTCCGAGATCAGACGAGATCGGGCGTGCTCAGGGTGGTGTGGCCGTAAGCCGACGGGCAGGTGACACAGACTCCTTTTATAGACCAGGCAAGGCCCCCTGCTCGTGGAGGGGCTCAAAAGGCAGCCTTCCGAACACACTGCACTTGAGCCTTTATCGCCACTACCTGCTACACTCTATTCCAGTATTAGGAAGCTACACCGAGATGGGTAAGCTGCTGTTGGTGCCGTCAGGTGCAGTTGTTGCTGAATCGATAGGAAATGACAGCCAGGTATGCCAGTGAAAAGGTCGAGTGTTTCCTCTCCAATGTGTGCTGGAGGTTGAAGTTGAACACAGCACAGCCTTAACGAGCACCTGAGTCAAGGCATTGGACTCTGGGACTATCCATTTCCTGCACCATCAGCCAAAGAGCTGTGTCTGGGAACAGCCACCCAGTGCTGGGCAAGTACACCTCATACTTACCTGGCAGGGGAGATACCATGATCAAGAAGGTGGTTCACCCAGGGCGAGGCTCAGCCATTGCACTCTGGTTGTGCTGACCCCTGCAAATTCCCCAAACGTGGGAATCTTGACTGCATAATTTTTGCTAGTGGGGTACTGCGTCCGCGCTCTCCCCCGATGACGTAGTTGTAAGCAAAGGTCAGCCGCCCAAGGTTCCGCCTTGTGTGCCCATCTCCAGGCTTCTCACGTGCTCGCAGAGCGACGTCCCCAGTCTTTCCAAGTTGCTGGGAATGGGATGGTTGTGGGTGTTGTCTTTTAGCTCTAAGGAAATGTCATGCTCCCTTTCCTGGCTCTTTGTAGGTAGAACTGGATTGTTGGAGATGGATCCATGGCCATCATGCCAAGGGTTAATACTTTGGCGCTTGCTCCGTCCACTCCTGTACATTGACCTGATATTGAAGCGATGCCAGGAGCAGCTCACCATTTCAGAAGCCCGGAGGAGTTGGGAAACGGCCCGGCAGTTTGTACTGCTCGGTGTGACACAGAGCTGCTTTGCTCATGCACTCACATCTACCACTAAACCTTGGAGGTGTCCCCCGTGAGCGAGGAATGTGCCACAGCCTCAGCGGTTGATAGAAAACTGCAGCACACAACCAACGGTAAGAATGCGCTTCCAAACATGCAGTCAAATGTGGGCGGTTGATTGGCCGGCAAACCGAAAACGTTGAAGAAAGGCTGTCCCAAGGTGGCCGGCCGGGCCGACCGAGACTGTGGTGACTCTGGCGGATAGACTCCTTGGCTGCTCTCAAGGAGAGGGGCTATGTTGACTCTGGTTTTTCTTCAAAATGCTCAAGTCTTTCGCCTTTTACTAAAGACTTCCGTGGAGAGGAACGTCCAAGAGTTTAAGTTATTTTTGGTGGGCTTTGCTGTATGGCTGCGCCCTTTGAGTGTGTCAAATGTCAAGCAGCTGTCCGTCACGGCTCAGAGGTGCACTTAGATCACCTGGGGGTGGAGGTGAGCAGCAGCAGCCTTTGTTATGCGCACTTCAGAAACACGGCACCACAACAAGTAACTTGTGCGCCAAGATCTTGAGTTGGCCCCAGACACTGGTGGGCCATCGTTTCTCGGCCTTTTGGCTAAGATCAAGTGTAGTATCTGTTCTTATCAGTTTAATATCTGATATGTCCTCTATATGGGGATTAAATATTAAATGCATTTTTGAGCATTGGGCGGTGAAACCTTGGGCTTGCTCTCTTCACTCCTTGCATTGACCTGGTATTGCAGTGCCACCAGGAACGGTGCACCGTTCTCTTTTTTTCTGTGAAAACCAAAGCAAGGCTGAAACTGGAAGGACATTAACGTGTGCCCGTGCGTCAACGTAATTGCAAGCCCACGTTTCTTGTAAGGAAGCAGCAGTGTAAAAGCGTGCTGCAGTGTAAAAGCGTGCTGCAGTGTAAAAGCGTGCTGCAGTGTAAAAGCGTGCTGCAGTGTAAAAGCTTACAGCACCTGGTATTCCCAGGCGGTCTCCCATCCAAGTACTAACCAGGCCCGACCCTGCTTAGCTTCCGAGATCAGACGAGATCGGGCGTGCTCAGGGTGGTGTGGCCGTAAGCCGACGGGCAGGTGACACAGACTCCTTTTATAGACCAGGCAAGGCCCCCTGCTCGTGGAGGGGCTCAAAAGGCAGCCTTCCGAACACACTGCACTTGAGCCTTTATCGCCACTACCTGCTACACTCTATTCCAGTATTAGGAAGCTACACCGAGATGGGTAAGCTGCTGTTGGTGCCGTCAGGTGCAGTTGTTGCTGAATCGATAGGAAATGACAGCCAGGTATGCCAGTGAAAAGGTCGAGTGTTTCCTCTCCAATGTGTGCTGGAGGTTGAAGTTGAACACAGCACAGCCTTAACGAGCACCTGAGTCAAGGCATTGGACTCTGGGACTATCCATTTCCTGCACCATCAGCCAAAGAGCTGTGTCTGGGAACAGCCACCCAGTGCTGGGCAAGTACACCTCATACTTACCTGGCAGGGGAGATACCATGATCAAGAAGGTGGTTCACCCAGGGCGAGGCTCAGCCATTGCACTCTGGTTGTGCTGACCCCTGCAAATTCCCCAAACGTGGGAATCTTGACTGCATAATTTTTGCTAGTGGGGTACTGCGTCCGCGCTCTCCCCCGATGACGTAGTTGTAAGCAAAGGTCAGCCGCCCAAGGTTCCGCCTTGTGTGCCCATCTCCAGGCTTCTCACGTGCTCGCAGAGCGACGTCCCCAGTCTTTCCAAGTTGCTGGGAATGGGATGGTTGTGGGTGTTGTCTTTTAGCTCTAAGGAAATGTCATGCTCCCTTTCCCGGCTCTTTGTAGGTAGAACTGGATTGTTGGAGATGGATCCATGGCCATCATGCCAAGGGTTAATACTTTGGCGCTTGCTCCGTCCACTCCTGTACATTGACCTGATATTGAAGCGATGCCAGGAGCAGCTCACCATTTCAGAAGCCCGGAGGAGTTGGGAAACGGCCCGGCAGTTTGTACTGCTCGGTGTGACACAGAGCTGCTTTGCTCATGCACTCACATCTACCACTAAACCTTGGAGGTGTCCCCCGTGAGCGAGGAATGTGCCACAGCCTCAGCGGTTGATAGAAAACTGCAGCACACAACCAACGGTAAGAATGCGCTTCCAAACATGCAGTCAAATGTGGGCGGTTGATTGGCCGGCAAACCGAAAACGTTGAAGAAAGGCTGTCCCAAGGTGGCCGGCCGGGCCGACCGAGACTGTGGTGACTCTGGCGGATAGACTCCTTGGCTGCTCTCAAGGAGAGGGGCTATGTTGACTCTGGTTTTTCTTCAAAATGCTCAAGTCTTTCGCCTTTTACTAAAGACTTCCGTGGAGAGGAACGTCCAAGAGTTTAAGTTATTTTTGGTGGGCTTTGCTGTATGGCTGCGCCCTTTGAGTGTGTCAAATGTCAAGCAGCTGTCCGTCACGGCTCAGAGGTGCACTTAGATCACCTGGGGGTGGAGGTGAGCAGCAGCAGCCTTTGTTATGCGCACTTCAGAAACACGGCACCACAACAAGTAACTTGTGCGCCAAGATCTTGAGTTGGCCCCAGACACTGGTGGGCCATCGTTTCTCGGCCTTTTGGCTAAGATCAAGTGTAGTATCTGTTCTTATCAGTTTAATATCTGATATGTCCTCTATATGGGGATTAAATATTAAATGCATTTTTGAGCATTGGGCGGTGAAACCTTGGGCTTGCTCTCTTCACTCCTTGCATTGACCTGGTATTGCAGTGCCACCAGGAACGGTGCACCGTTCTCTTTTTTTCTGTGAAAACCAAAGCAAGGCTGAAACTGGAAGGACATTAACGTGTGCCCGTGCGTCAACGTAATTGCAAGCCCACGTTTCTTGTAAGGAAGCAGCAGTGTAAAAGCGTGCTGCAGTGTAAAAGCGTGCTGCAGTGTAAAAGCGTGCTGCAGTGTAAAAGCGTGCTGCAGTGTAAAAGCGTGCTGCAGTGTAAAAGCTTACAGCACCTGGTATTCCCAGGCGGTCTCCCATCCAAGTACTAACCAGGCCCGACCCTGCTTAGCTTCCGAGATCAGACGAGATCGGGCGTGCTCAGGGTGGTGTGGCCGTAAGCCGACGGGCAGGTGACACAGACTCCTTTTATAGACCAGGCAAGGCCCCCTGCTCGTGGAGGGGCTCAAAAGGCAGCCTTCCGAACACACTGCACTTGAGCCTTTATCGCCACTACCTGCTACACTCTATTCCAGTATTAGGAAGCTACACCGAGATGGGTAAGCTGCTGTTGGTGCCGTCAGGTGCAGTTGTTGCTGAATCGATAGGAAATGACAGCCAGGTATGCCAGTGAAAAGGTCGAGTGTTTCCTCTCCAATGTGTGCTGGAGGTTGAAGTTGAACACAGCACAGCCTTAACGAGCACCTGAGTCAAGGCATTGGACTCTGGGACTATCCATTTCCTGCACCATCAGCCAAAGAGCTGTGTCTGGGAACAGCCACCCAGTGCTGGGCAAGTACACCTCATACTTACCTGGCAGGGGAGATACCATGATCAAGAAGGTGGTTCACCCAGGGCGAGGCTCAGCCATTGCACTCTGGTTGTGCTGACCCCTGCAAATTCCCCAAACGTGGGAATCTTGACTGCATAATTTTTGCTAGTGGGGTACTGCGTCCGCGCTCTCCCCCGATGACGTAGTTGTAAGCAAAGGTCAGCCGCCCAAGGTTCCGCCTTGTGTGCCCATCTCCAGGCTTCTCACGTGCTCGCAGAGCGACGTCCCCAGTCTTTCCAAGTTGCTGGGAATGGGATGGTTGTGGGTGTTGTCTTTTAGCTCTAAGGAAATGTCATGCTCCCTTTCCCGGCTCTTTGTAGGTAGAACTGGATTGTTGGAGATGGATCCATGGCCATCATGCCAAGGGTTAATACTTTGGCGCTTGCTCCGTCCACTCCTGTACATTGACCTGATATTGAAGCGATGCCAGGAGCAGCTCACCATTTCAGAAGCCCGGAGGAGTTGGGAAACGGCCCGGCAGTTTGTACTGCTCGGTGTGACACAGAGCTGCTTTGCTCATGCACTCACATCTACCACTAAACCTTGGAGGTGTCCCCCGTGAGCGAGGAATGTGCCACAGCCTCAGCGGTTGATAGAAAACTGCAGCACACAACCAACGGTAAGAATGCGCTTCCAAACATGCAGTCAAATGTGGGCGGTTGATTGGCCGGCAAACCGAAAACGTTGAAGAAAGGCTGTCCCAAGGTGGCCGGCCGGGCCGACCGAGACTGTGGTGACTCTGGCGGATAGACTCCTTGGCTGCTCTCAAGGAGAGGGGCTATGTTGACTCTGGTTTTTCTTCAAAATGCTCAAGTCTTTCGCCTTTTACTAAAGACTTCCGTGGAGAGGAACGTCCAAGAGTTTAAGTTATTTTTGGTGGGCTTTGCTGTATGGCTGCGCCCTTTGAGTGTGTCAAATGTCAAGCAGCTGTCCGTCACGGCTCAGAGGTGCACTTAGATCACCTGGGGGTGGAGGTGAGCAGCAGCAGCCTTTGTTATGCGCACTTCAGAAACACGGCACCACAACAAGTAACTTGTGCGCCAAGATCTTGAGTTGGCCCCAGACACTGGTGGGCCATCGTTTCTCGGCCTTTTGGCTAAGATCAAGTGTAGTATCTGTTCTTATCAGTTTAATATCTGATATGTCCTCTATATGGGGATTAAATATTAAATGCATTTTTGAGCATTGGGCGGTGAAACCTTGGGCTTGCTCTCTTCACTCCTTGCATTGACCTGGTATTGCAGTGCCACCAGGAACGGTGCACCGTTCTCTTTTTTTCTGTGAAAACCAAAGCAAGGCTGAAACTGGAAGGACATTAACGTGTGCCCGTGCGTCAACGTAATTGCAAGCCCACGTTTCTTGTAAGGAAGCAGCAGTGTAAAAGCGTGCTGCAGTGTAAAAGCGTGCTGCAGTGTAAAAGCGTGCTGCAGTGTAAAAGCTTACAGCACCTGGTATTCCCAGGCGGTCTCCCATCCAAGTACTAACCAGGCCCGACCCTGCTGAGCTTCCGAGATCAGACGAGATCGGGCGTGCTCAGGGTGGTGTGGCCGTAAGCCGACGGGCAGGTGACACAGACTCCTTTTATAGACCAGGCAAGGCCCCCTGCTCGTGGAGGGGCTCAAAAGGCAGCCTTCCGAACACACTGCACTTGAGCCTTTATCGCCACTACCTGCTACACTCTATTCCAGTATTAGGAAGCTACACCGAGATGGGTAAGCTGCTGTTGGTGCCGTCAGGTGCAGTTGTTGCTGAATCGATAGGAAATGACAGCCAGGTATGCCAGTGAAAAGGTCGAGTGTTTCCTCTCCAATGTGTGCTGGAGGTTGAAGTTGAACACAGCACAGCCTTAACGAGCACCTGAGTCAAGGCATTGGACTCTGGGACTATCCATTTCCTGCACCATCAGCCAAAGAGCTGTGTCTGGGAACAGCCACCCAGTGCTGGGCAAGTACACCTCATACTTACCTGGCAGGGGAGATACCATGATCAAGAAGGTGGTTCACCCAGGGCGAGGCTCAGCCATTGCACTCTGGTTGTGCTGACCCCTGCAAATTCCCCAAACGTGGGAATCTTGACTGCATAATTTTTGCTAGTGGGGTACTGCGTCCGCGCTCTCCCCCGATGACGTAGTTGTAAGCAAAGGTCAGCCGCCCAAGGTTCCGCCTTGTGTGCCCATCTCCAGGCTTCTCACGTGCTCGCAGAGCGACGTCCCCAGTCTTTCCAAGTTGCTGGGAATGGGATGGTTGTGGGTGTTGTCTTTTAGCTCTAAGGAAATGTCATGCTCCCTTTCCCGGCTCTTTGTAGGTAGAACTGGATTGTTGGAGATGGATCCATGGCCATCATGCCAAGGGTTAATACTTTGGCGCTTGCTCCGTCCACTCCTGTACATTGACCTGATATTGAAGCGATGCCAGGAGCAGCTCACCATTTCAGAAGCCCGGAGGAGTTGGGAAACGGCCCGGCAGTTTGTACTGCTCGGTGTGACACAGAGCTGCTTTGCTCATGCACTCACATCTACCACTAAACCTTGGAGGTGTCCCCCGTGAGCGAGGAATGTGCCACAGCCTCAGCGGTTGATAGAAAGCTGCAGCACACAACCAACGGTAAGAATGCGCTTCCAAACATGCAGTCAAATGTGGGCGGTTGATTGGCCGGCAAACCAAAAACGTTGAAGAAAGGCTGTCCCAAGGTGGCCGGCCGGGCCGACCGAGACTGTGGTGACTCTGGCGGATAGACTCCTTGGCTGCTCTCAAGGAGAGGGGCTATGTTGACTCTGGTTTTTCTTCAAAATGCTCAAGTCTTTCGCCTTTTACTAAAGACTTCCGTGGAGAGGAACGTCCAAGAGTTTAAGCTATTTTTGGTGGGCTTTGCTGTATGGCTGCGCCCTTTGAGTGTGTCAAATGTCAAGCAGCTGTCCGTCACGGCTCAGAGGTGCACTTAGATCACCTGGGGGTGGAGGTGAGCAGCAGCAGCCTTTGTTATGCGCACTTCAGAAACACGGCACCACAACAAGTAACTTGTGCGCCAAGATCTTGAGTTGGCCCCAGACACTGGTGGGCCATCGCTTCTCGGCCTTTTGGCTAAGATCAAGTGTAGTATCTGTTCTTATCAGTTTAATATCTGATATGTCCTCTATATGGGGATTAAATATTAAATGCATTTTTGAGCATTGGGCGGTGAAACCTTGGGCTTGCTCTCTTCACTCCTTGCATTGACCTGGTATTGCAGTGCCACCAGGAACGGTGCACCGTTCTCTTTTTTTCTGTGAAAACCAAAGCAAGGCTGAAACTGGAAGGACATTAACGTGTGCCCGTGCGTCAACGTAATTGCAAGCCCACGTTTCTTGTAAGGAAGCAGCAGTGTAAAAGCGTGCTGCAGTGTAAAAGCGTGCTGCAGTGTAAAAGCGTGCTGCAGTGTAAAAGCTTACAGCACCTGGTATTCCCAGGCGGTCTCCCATCCAAGTACTAACCAGGCCCGACCCTGCTTAGCTTCCGAGATCAGACGAGATCGGGCGTGCTCAGGGTGGTGTGGCCGTAAGCCGACGGGCAGGTGACACAGACTCCTTTTATAGACCAGGCAAGGCCCCCTGCTCGTGGAGGGGCTCAAAAGGCAGCCTTCCGAACACACTGCACTTGAGCTTTTATCGCCACTACCTGCTACACTCTATTCCAGTATTAGGAAGCTACACCGAGATGGGTAAGCTGCTGTTGGTGCCGTCAGGTGCAGTTGTTGCTGAATCGATAGGAAATGACAGCCAGGTATGCCAGTGAAAAGGTCGAGTGTTTCCTCTCCAATGTGTGCTGGAGGTTGAAGTTGAACACAGCACAGCCTTAACGAGCACCTGAGTCAAGGCATTGGACTCTGGGACTATCCATTTCCTGCACCATCAGCCAAAGAGCTGTGTCTGGGAACAGCCACCCAGTGCTGGGCAAGTACACCTCATACTTACCTGGCAGGGGAGATACCATGATCAAGAAGGTGGTTCACCCAGGGCGAGGCTCAGCCATTGTACTCTGGTTGTGCTGACCCCTGCAAATTCCCCAAACGTGGGAATCTTGACTGCATAATTTTTGCTAGTGGGGTACTGCGTCCGCGCTCTCCCCCGATGACGTAGTTGTAAGCAAAGGTCAGCCGCCCAAGGTTCCGCCTTGTGTGCCCATCTCCAGGCTTCTCACGTGCTCGCAGAGCGACGTCCCCAGTCTTTCCAAGTTGCTGGGAATGGGATGGTTGTGGGTGTTGTCTTTTAGCTCTAAGGAAATGTCATGCTCCCTTTCCCGGCTCTTTGTAGGTAGAACTGGATTGTTGGAGATGGATCCATGGCCATCATGCCAAGGGTTAATACTTTGGCGCTTGCTCCGTCCACTCCTGTACATTGACCTGATATTGAAGCGATGCCAGGAGCAGCTCACCATTTCAGAAGCCCGGAGGAGTTGGGAAACGGCCCGGCAGTTTGTACTGCTCGGTGTGACACAGAGCTGCTTTGCTCATGCACTCACATCTACCACTAAACCTTGGAGGTGTCCCCCGTGAGCGAGGAATGTGCCACAGCCTCAGCGGTTGATAGAAAACTGCAGCACACAACCAACGGTAAGAATGCGCTTCCAAACATGCAGTCAAATGTGGGCGGTTGATTGGCCGGCAAACCGAAAACGTTGAAGAAAGGCTGTCCCAAGGTGGCCGGCCGGGCCGACCGAGACTGTGGTGACTCTGGCGGATAGACTCCTTGGCTGCTCTCAAGGAGAGGGGCTATGTTGTCTCTGGTTTTTCTTCAAAATGCTCAAGTCTTTCGCCTTTTACTAAAGACTTCCGTGGAGAGGAACGTCCAAGAGTTTAAGTTATTTTTGGTGGGCTTTGCTGTATGGCTGCGCCCTTTGAGTGTGTCAAATGTCAAGCAGCTGTCCGTCACGGCTCAGAGGTGCACTTAGATCACCTGGGGGTGGAGGTGAGCAGCAGCAGCCTTTGTTATGCGCACTTCAGAAACACGGCACCACAACAAGTAACTTGTGCGCCAAGATCTTGAGTTGGCCCCAGACACTGGTGGGCCATCGCTTCTCGGCCTTTTGGCTAAGATCAAGTGTAGTATCTGTTCTTATCAGTTTAATATCTGATATGTCCTCTATATGGGGATTAAATATTAAATGCATTTTTGAGCATTGGGCGGTGAAACCTTGGGCTTGCTCTCTTCACTCCTTGCATTGACCTGGTATTGCAGTGCCACCAGGAACGGTGCACCGTTCTCTTTTTTTCTGTGAAAACCAAAGCAAGGCTGAAACTGGAAGGACATTAACGTGTGCCCGTGCGTCAACGTAATTGCAAGCCCACGTTTCTTGTAAGGAAGCAGCAGTGTAAAAGCGTGCTGCAGTGTAAAAGCGTGCTGCAGTGTAAAAGCGTGCTGCAGTGTAAAAGCTTACAGCACCTGGTATTCCCAGGCGGTCTCCCATCCAAGTACTAACCAGGCCCGACCCTGCTGAGCTTCCGAGATCAGACGAGATCGGGCGTGCTCAGGGTGGTGTGGCCGTAAGCCGACGGGCAGGTGACACAGACTCCTTTTATAGACCAGGCAAGGCCCCCTGCTCGTGGAGGGGCTCAAAAGGCAGCCTTCCGAACACACTGCACTTGAGCCTTTATCGCCACTACCTGCTACACTCTATTCCAGTATTAGGAAGCTACACCGAGATGGGTAAGCTGCTGTTGGTGCCGTCAGGTGCAGTTGTTGCTGAATCGATAGGAAATGACAGCCAGGTATGCCAGTGAAAAGGTCGAGTGTTTCCTCTCCAATGTGTGCTGGAGGTTGAAGTTGAACACAGCACAGCCTTAACGAGCACCTGAGTCAAGGCATTGGACTCTGGGACTATCCATTTCCTGCACCATCAGCCAAAGAGCTGTGTCTGGGAACAGCCACCCAGTGCTGGGCAAGTACACCTCATACTTACCTGGCAGGGGAGATACCATGATCAAGAAGGTGCTTCACCCAGGGCGAGGCTCAGCCATTGCACTCTGGTTGTGCTGACCCCTGCAAATTCCCCAAACGTGGGAATCTTGACTGCATAATTTTTGCTAGTGGGGTACTGCGTCCGCGCTCTCCCCCGATGACGTAGTTGTAAGCAAAGGTCAGCCGCCCAAGGTTCCGCCTTGTGTGCCCATCTCCAGGCTTCTCACGTGCTCGCAGAGCGACGTCCCCAGTCTTTCCAAGTTGCTGGGAATGGGATGGTTGTGGGTGTTGTCTTTTAGCTCTAAGGAAATGTCATGCTCCCTTTCCCGGCTCTTTGTAGGTAGAACTGGATTGTTGGAGATGGATCCATGGCCATCATGCCAAGGGTTAATACTTTGGCGCTTGCTCCGTCCACTCCTGTACATTGACCTGATATTGAAGCGATGCCAGGAGCAGCTCACCATTTCAGAAGCCCGGAGGAGTTGGGAAACGGCCCGGCAGTTTGTACTGCTCGGTGTGACACAGAGCTGCTTTGCTCATGCACTCACATCTACCACTAAACCTTGGAGGTGTCCCCCGTGAGCGAGGAATGTGCCACAGCCTCAGCGGTTGATAGAAAACTGCAGCACACAACCAACGGTAAGAATGCGCTTCCAAACATGCAGTCAAATGTGGGCGGTTGATTGGCCGGCAAACCGAAAACGTTGAAGAAAGGCTGTCCCAAGGTGGCCGGCCGGGCCGACCGAGACTGTGGTGACTCTGGCGGATAGACTCCTTGGCTGCTCTCAAGGAGAGGGGCTATGTTGACTCTGGTTTTTCTTCAAAATGCTCAAGTCTTTCGCCTTTTACTAAAGACTTCCGTGGAGAGGAACGTCCAAGAGTTTAAGTTATTTTTGGTGGGCTTTGCTGTATGGCTGCGCCCTTTGAGTGTGTCAAATGTCAAGCAGCTGTCCGTCACGGCTCAGAGGTGCACTTAGATCACCTGGGGGTGGAGGTGAGCAGCAGCAGCCTTTGTTATGCGCACTTCAGAAACACGGCACCACAACAAGTAACTTGTGCGCCAAGATCTTGAGTTGGCCCCAGACACTGGTGGGCCATCGCTTCTCGGCCTTTTGGCTAAGATCAAGTGTAGTATCTGTTCTTATCAGTTTAATATCTGATATGTCCTCTATATGGGGATTAAATATTAAATGCATTTTTGAGCATTGGGCGGTGAAACCTTGGGCTTGCTCTCTTCACTCCTTGCATTGACCTGGTATTGCAGTGCCACCAGGAACGGTGCACCGTTCTCTTTTTTTCTGTGAAAACCAAAGCAAGGCTGAAACTGGAAGGACATTAACGTGTGCCCGTGCGTCAACGTAATTGCAAGCCCACGTTTCTTGTAAGGAAGCAGCAGTGTAAAAGCGTGCTGCAGTGTAAAAGCGTGCTGCAGTGTAAAAGCGTGCTGCAGTGTAAAAGCGTGCTGCAGTGTAAAAGCTTACAGCACCTGGTATTCCCAGGCGGTCTCCCATCCAAGTACTAACCAGGCCCGACCCTGCTGAGCTTCCGAGATCAGACGAGATCGGGCGTGCTCAGGGTGGTGTGGCCGTAAGCCGACGGGCAGGTGACACAGACTCCTTTTATAGACCAGGCAAGGCCCCCTGCTCGTGGAGGGGCTCAAAAGGCAGCCTTCCGAACACACTGCACTTGAGCCTTTATCGCCACTACCTGCTACACTCTATTCCAGTATTAGGAAGCTACACCGAGATGGGTAAGCTGCTGTTGGTGCCGTCAGGTGCAGTTGTTGCTGAATCGATAGGAAATGACAGCCAGGTATGCCAGTGAAAAGGTCGAGTGTTTCCTCTCCAATGTGTGCTGGAGGTTGAAGTTGAACACAGCACAGCCTTAACGAGCACCTGAGTCAAGGCATTGGACTCTGGGACTATCCATTTCCTGCACCATCAGCCAAAGAGCTGTGTCTGGGAACAGCCACCCAGTGCTGGGCAAGTACACCTCATACTTACCTGGTAGGGGAGATACCATGATCAAGAAGGTGGTTCACCCAGGGCGAGGCTCAGCCATTGCACTCTGGTTGTGCTGACCCCTGCAAATTCCCCAAACGTGGGAATCTTGACTGCATAATTTTTGCTAGTGGGGTACTGCGTCCGCGCTCTCCCCCGATGACGTAGTTGTAAGCAAAGGTCAGCCGCCCAAGGTTCCGCCTTGTGTGCCCATCTCCAGGCTTCTCACGTGCTCGCAGAGCGACGTCCCCAGTCTTTCCAAGTTGCTGGGAATGGGATGGTTGTGGGTGTTGTCTTTTAGCTCTAAGGAAATGTCATGCTCCCTTTCCCGGCTCTTTGTAGGTAGAACTGGATTGTTGGAGATGGATCCATGGCCATCATGCCAAGGGTTAATACTTTGGCGCTTGCTCCGTCCACTCCTGTACATTGACCTGATATTGAAGCGATGCCAGGAGCAGCTCACCATTTCAGAAGCCCGGAGGAGTTGGGAAACGGCCCGGCAGTTTGTACTGCTCGGTGTGACACAGAGCTGCTTTGCTCATGCACTCACATCTACCACTAAACCTTGGAGGTGTCCCCCGTGAGCGAGGAATGTGCCACAGCCTCAGCGGTTGATAGAAAACTGCAGCACACAACCAACGGTAAGAATGCGCTTCCAAACATGCAGTCAAATGTGGGCGGTTGATTGGCCGGCAAACCGAAAACGTTGAAGAAAGGCTGTCCCAAGGTGGCCGGCCGGGCCGACCGAGACTGTGGTGACTCTGGCGGATAGACTCCTTGGCTGCTCTCAAGGAGAGGGGCTATGTTGACTCTGGTTTTTCTTCAAAATGCTCAAGTCTTTCGCCTTTTACTAAAGACTTCCGTGGAGAGGAACGTCCAAGAGTTTAAGTTATTTTTGGTGGGCTTTGCTGTATGGCTGCGCCCTTTGAGTGTGTCAAATGTCAAGCAGCTGTCCGTCACGGCTCAGAGGTGCACTTAGATCACCTGGGGGTGGAGGTGAGCAGCAGCAGCCTTTGTTATGCGCACTTCAGAAACACGGCACCACAACAAGTAACTTGTGCGCCAAGATCTTGAGTTGGCCCCAGACACTGGTGGGCCATCGCTTCTCGGCCTTTTGGCTAAGATCAAGTGTAGTATCTGTTCTTATCAGTTTAATATCTGATATGTCCTCTATATGGGGATTAAATATTAAATGCATTTTTGAGCATTGGGCGGTGAAACCTTGGGCTTGCTCTCTTCACTCCTTGCATTGACCTGGTATTGCAGTGCCACCAGGAACGGTGCACCGTTCTCTTTTTTTCTGTGAAAACCAAAGCAAGGCTGAAACTGGAAGGACATTAACGTGTGCCCGTGCGTCAACGTAATTGCAAGCCCACGTTTCTTGTAAGGAAGCAGCAGTGTAAAAGCGTGCTGCAGTGTAAAAGCGTGCTGCAGTGTAAAAGCGTGCTGCAGTGTAAAAGCGTGCTGCAGTGTAAAAGCTTACAGCACCTGGTATTCCCAGGCGGTCTCCCAACCAAGTACTAACCAGGCCCGACCCTGCTGAGCTTCCGAGATCAGACGAGATCGGGCGTGCTCAGGGTGGTGTGGCCGTAAGCCGACGGGCAGGTGACACAGACTCCTTTTATAGACCAGGCAAGGCCCCCTGCTCGTGGAGGGGCTCAAAAGGCAGCCTTCCGAACACACTGCACTTGAGCCTTTATCGCCACTACCTGCTACACTCTATTCCAGTATTAGGAAGCTACACCGAGATGGGTAAGCTGCTGTTGGTGCCGTCAGGTGCAGTTGTTGCTGAATCGATAGGAAATGACAGCCAGGTATGCCAGTGAAAAGGTCGAGTGTTTCCTCTCCAATGTGTGCTGGAGGTTGAAGTTGAACACAGCACAGCCTTAACGAGCACCTGAGTCAAGGCATTGGACTCTGGGACTATCCATTTCCTGCACCATCAGCCAAAGAGCTGTGTCTGGGAACAGCCACCCAGTGCTGGGCAAGTACACCTCATACTTACCTGGCAGGGGAGATACCATGATCAAGAAGGTGGTTCACCCAGGGCGAGGCTCAGCCATTGCACTCTGGTTGTGCTGACCCCTGCAAATTCCCCAAACGTGGGAATCTTGACTGCATAATTTTTGCTAGTGGGGTACTGCGTCCGCGCTCTCCCCCGATGACGTAGTTGTAAGCAAAGGTCAGCCGCCCAAGGTTCCGCCTTGTGTGCCCATCTCCAGGCTTCTCACGTGCTCGCAGAGCGACGTCCCCAGTCTTTCCAAGTTGCTGGGAATGGGATGGTTGTGGGTGTTGTCTTTTAGCTCTAAGGAAATGTCATGCTCCCTTTCCCGGCTCTTTGTAGGTAGAACTGGATTGTTGGAGATGGATCCATGGCCATCATGCCAAGGGTTAATACTTTGGCGCTTGCTCCGTCCACTCCTGTACATTGACCTGATATTGAAGCGATGCCAGGAGCAGCTCACCATTTCAGAAGCCCGGAGGAGTTGGGAAACGGCCCGGCAGTTTGTACTGCTCGGTGTGACACAGAGCTGCTTTGCTCATGCACTCACATCTACCACTAAACCTTGGAGGTGTCCCCCGTGAGCGAGGAATGTGCCACAGCCTCAGCGGTTGATAGAAAGCTGCAGCACACAACCAACGGTAAGAATGCGCTTCCAAACATGCAGTCAAATGTGGGCGGTTGATTGGCCGGCAAACCAAAAACGTTGAAGAAAGGCTGTCCCAAGGTGGCCGGCCGGGCCGACCGAGACTGTGGTGACTCTGGCGGATAGACTCCTTGGCTGCTCTCAAGGAGAGGGGCTATGTTGACTCTGGTTTTTCTTCAAAATGCTCAAGTCTTTCGCCTTTTACTAAAGACTTCCGTGGAGAGGAACGTCCAAGAGTTTAAGCTATTTTTGGTGGGCTTTGCTGTATGGCTGCGCCCTTTGAGTGTGTCAAATGTCAAGCAGCTGTCCGTCACGGCTCAGAGGTGCACTTAGATCACCTGGGGGTGGAGGTGAGCAGCAGCAGCCTTTGTTATGCGCACTTCAGAAACACGGCACCACAACAAGTAACTTGTGCGCCAAGATCTTGAGTTGGCCCCAGACACTGGTGGGCCATCGCTTCTCGGCCTTTTGGCTAAGATCAAGTGTAGTATCTGTTCTTATCAGTTTAATATCTGATATGTCCTCTATATGGGGATTAAATATTAAATGCATTTTTGAGCATTGGGCGGTGAAACCTTGGGCTTGCTCTCTTCACTCCTTGCATTGACCTGGTATTGCAGTGCCACCAGGAACGGTGCACCGTTCTCTTTTTTTCTGTGAAAACCAAAGCAAGGCTGAAACTGGAAGGACATTAACGTGTGCCCGTGCGTCAACGTAATTGCAAGCCCACGTTTCTTGTAAGGAAGCAGCAGTGTAAAAGCGTGCTGCAGTGTAAAAGCGTGCTGCAGTGTAAAAGCGTGCTGCAGTGTAAAAGCTTACAGCACCTGGTATTCCCAGGCGGTCTCCCATCCAAGTACTAACCAGGCCCGACCCTGCTTAGCTTCCGAGATCAGACGAGATCGGGCGTGCTCAGGGTGGTGTGGCCGTAAGCCGACGGGCAGGTGACACAGACTCCTTTTATAGACCAGGCAAGGCCCCCTGCTCGTGGAGGGGCTCAAAAGGCAGCCTTCCGAACACACTGCACTTGAGCTTTTATCGCCACTACCTGCTACACTCTATTCCAGTATTAGGAAGCTACACCGAGATGGGTAAGCTGCTGTTGGTGCCGTCAGGTGCAGTTGTTGCTGAATCGATAGGAAATGACAGCCAGGTATGCCAGTGAAAAGGTCGAGTGTTTCCTCTCCAATGTGTGCTGGAGGTTGAAGTTGAACACAGCACAGCCTTAACGAGCACCTGAGTCAAGGCATTGGACTCTGGGACTATCCATTTCCTGCACCATCAGCCAAAGAGCTGTGTCTGGGAACAGCCACCCAGTGCTGGGCAAGTACACCTCATACTTACCTGGCAGGGGAGATACCATGATCAAGAAGGTGGTTC
Organism: Solea solea; assembly: GCF_958295425.1. Taxonomy (NCBI): domain Eukaryota; kingdom Metazoa; phylum Chordata; class Actinopteri; order Pleuronectiformes; family Soleidae; genus Solea; species Solea solea. Next base: position 90,587 of record NW_026704104.1, read on the forward strand.
ACCCAGGGCGAGGCTCAGCCATTGCACTCTGGTTGTGCTGACCCCTGCAAATTCCCCAAACGTGGGAATCTTGACTGCATAATTTTTGCTAGTGGGGTACTGCGTCCGCGCTCTCCCCCGATGACGTAGTTGTAAGCAAAGGTCAGCCGCCCAAGGTTCCGCCTTGTGTGCCCATCTCCAGGCTTCTCACGTGCTCGCAGAGCGACGTCCCCAGTCTTTCCAAGTTGCTGGGAATGGGATGGTTGTGGGTGTTGTCTTTTAGCTCTAAGGAAATGTCATGCTCCCTTTCCCGGCTCTTTGTAGGTAGAACTGGATTGTTGGAGATGGATCCATGGCCATCATGCCAAGGGTTAATACTTTGGCGCTTGCTCCGTCCACTCCTGTACATTGACCTGATATTGAAGCGATGCCAGGAGCAGCTCACCATTTCAGAAGCCCGGAGGAGTTGGGAAACGGCCCGGCAGTTTGTACTGCTCGGTGTGACACAGAGCTGCTTTGCTCATGCACTCACATCTACCACTAAACCTTGGAGGTGTCCCCCGTGAGCGAGGAATGTGCCACAGCCTCAGCGGTTGATAGAAAACTGCAGCACACAACCAACGGTAAGAATGCGCTTCCAAACATGCAGTCAAATGTGGGCGGTTGATTGGCCGGCAAACCAAAAACGTTGAAGAAAGGCTGTCCCAAGGTGGCCGGCCGGGCCGACCGAGACTGTGGTGACTCTGGCGGATAGACTCCTTGGCTGCTCTCAAGGAGAGGGGCTATGTTGTCTCTGGTTTTTCTTCAAAATGCTCAAGTCTTTCGCCTTTTACTAAAGACTTCCGTGGAGAGGAACGTCCAAGAGTTTAAGTTATTTTTGGTGGGCTTTGCTGTATGGCTGCGCCCTTTGAGTGTGTCAAATGTCAAGCAGCTGTCCGTCACGGCTCAGAGGTGCACTTAGATCACCTGGGGGTGGAGGTGAGCAGCAGCAGCCTTTGTTATGCGCACTTCAGAAACACGGCACCACAACAAGTAACTTGTGCGCCAAGATCTTGAGTTGGCCCCAGACACTGGTGGGCCATCGCTTCTCGGCCTTTTGGCTAAGATCAAGTGTAGTATCTGTTCTTATCAGTTTAATATCTGATATGTCCTCTATATGGGGATTAAATATTAAATGCATTTTTGAGCATTGGGCGGTGAAACCTTGGGCTTGCTCTCTTCACTCCTTGCATTGACCTGGTATTGCAGTGCCACCAGGAACGGTGCACCGTTCTCTTTTTTTCTGTGAAAACCAAAGCAAGGCTGAAACTGGAAGGACATTAACGTGTGCCCGTGCGTCAACGTAATTGCAAGCCCACGTTTCTTGTAAGGAAGCAGCAGTGTAAAAGCGTGCTGCAGTGTAAAAGCGTGCTGCAGTGTAAAAGCGTGCTGCAGTGTAAAAGCTTACAGCACCTGGTATTCCCAGGCGGTCTCCCATCCAAGTACTAACCAGGCCCGACCCTGCTTAGCTTCCGAGATCAGACGAGATCGGGCGTGCTCAGGGTGGTGTGGCCGTAAGCCGACGGGCAGGTGACACAGACTCCTTTTATAGACCAGGCAAGGCCCCCTGCTCGTGGAGGGGCTCAAAAGGCAGCCTTCCGAACACACTGCACTTGAGCCTTTATCGCCACTACCTGCTACACTCTATTCCAGTATTAGGAAGCTACACCGAGATGGGTAAGCTGCTGTTGGTGCCGTCAGGTGCAGTTGTTGCTGAATCGATAGGAAATGACAGCCAGGTATGCCAGTGAAAAGGTCGAGTGTTTCCTCTCCAATGTGTGCTGGAGGTTGAAGTTGAACACAGCACAGCCTTAACGAGCACCTGAGTCAAGGCATTGGACTCTGGGACTATCCATTTCCTGCACCATCAGCCAAAGAGCTGTGTCTGGGAACAGCCACCCAGTGCTGGGCAAGTACACCTCATACTTACCTGGCAGGGGAGATACCATGATCAAGAAGGTGGTTCACCCAGGGCGAGGCTCAGCCATTGCACTCTGGTTGTGCTGACCCCTGCAAATTCCCCAAACGTGGGAATCTTGACTGCATAATTTTTGCTAGTGGGGTACTGCGTCCGCGCTCTCCCCCGATGACGTAGTTGTAAGCAAAGGTCAGCCGCCCAAGGTTCCGCCTTGTGTGCCCATCTCCAGGCTTCTCACGTGCTCGCAGAGCGACGTCCCCAGTCTTTCCAAGTTGCTGGGAATGGGATGGTTGTGGGTGTTGTCTTTTAGCTCTAAGGAAATGTCATGCTCCCTTTCCCGGCTCTTTGTAGGTAGAACTGGATTGTTGGAGATGGATCCATGGCCATCATGCCAAGGGTTAATACTTTGGCGCTTGCTCCGTCCACTCCTGTACATTGACCTGATATTGAAGCGATGCCAGGAGCAGCTCACCATTTCAGAAGCCCGGAGGAGTTGGGAAACGGCCCGGCAGTTTGTACTGCTCGGTGTGACACAGAGCTGCTTTGCTCATGCACTCACATCTACCACTAAACCTTGGAGGTGTCCCCCGTGAGCGAGGAATGTGCCACAGCCTCAGCGGTTGATAGAAAACTGCAGCACACAACCAACGGTAAGAATGCGCTTCCAAACATGCAGTCAAATGTGGGCGGTTGATTGGCCGGCAAACCGAAAACGTTGAAGAAAGGCTGTCCCAAGGTGGCCGGCCGGGCCGACCGAGACTGTGGTGACTCTGGCGGATAGACTCCTTGGCTGCTCTCAAGGAGAGGGGCTATGTTGACTCTGGTTTTTCTTCAAAATGCTCAAGTCTTTCGCCTTTTACTAAAGACTTCCGTGGAGAGGAACGTCCAAGAGTTTAAGTTATTTTTGGTGGGCTTTGCTGTATGGCTGCGCCCTTTGAGTGTGTCAAATGTCAAGCAGCTGTCCGTCACGGCTCAGAGGTGCACTTAGATCACCTGGGGGTGGAGGTGAGCAGCAGCAGCCTTTGTTATGCGCACTTCAGAAACACGGCACCACAACAAGTAACTTGTGCGCCAAGATCTTGAGTTGGCCCCAGACACTGGTGGGCCATCGCTTCTCGGCCTTTTGGCTAAGATCAAGTGTAGTATCTGTTCTTATCAGTTTAATATCTGATATGTCCTCTATATGGGGATTAAATATTAAATGCATTTTTGAGCATTGGGCGGTGAAACCTTGGGCTTGCTCTCTTCACTCCTTGCATTGACCTGGTATTGCAGTGCCACCAGGAACGGTGCACCGTTCTCTTTTTTTCTGTGAAAACCAAAGCAAGGCTGAAACTGGAAGGACATTAACGTGTGCCCGTGCGTCAACGTAATTGCAAGCCCACGTTTCTTGTAAGGAAGCAGCAGTGTAAAAGCGTGCTGCAGTGTAAAAGCGTGCTGCAGTGTAAAAGCGTGCTGCAGTGTAAAAGCGTGCTGCAGTGTAAAAGCTTACAGCACCTGGTATTCCCAGGCGGTCTCCCATCCAAGTACTAACCAGGCCCGACCCTGCTGAGCTTCCGAGATCAGACGAGATCGGGCGTGCTCAGGGTGGTGTGGCCGTAAGCCGACGGGCAGGTGACACAGACTCCTTTTATAGACCAGGCAAGGCCCCCTGCTCGTGGAGGGGCTCAAAAGGCAGCCTTCCGAACACACTGCACTTGAGCCTTTATCGCCACTACCTGCTACACTCTATTCCAGTATTAGGAAGCTACACCGAGATGGGTAAGCTGCTGTTGGTGCCGTCAGGTGCAGTTGTTGCTGAATCGATAGGAAATGACAGCCAGGTATGCCAGTGAAAAGGTCGAGTGTTTCCTCTCCAATGTGTGCTGGAGGTTGAAGTTGAACACAGCACAGCCTTAACGAGCACCTGAGTCAAGGCATTGGACTCTGGGACTATCCATTTCCTGCACCATCAGCCAAAGAGCTGTGTCTGGGAACAGCCACCCAGTGCTGGGCAAGTACACCTCATACTTACCTGGCAGGGGAGATACCATGATCAAGAAGGTGGTTCACCCAGGGCGAGGCTCAGCCATTGCACTCTGGTTGTGCTGACCCCTGCAAATTCCCCAAACGTGGGAATCTTGACTGCATAATTTTTGCTAGTGGGGTACTGCGTCCGCGCTCTCCCCCGATGACGTAGTTGTAAGCAAAGGTCAGCCGCCCAAGGTTCCGCCTTGTGTGCCCATCTCCAGGCTTCTCACGTGCTCGCAGAGCGACGTCCCCAGTCTTTCCAAGTTGCTGGGAATGGGATGGTTGTGGGTGTTGTCTTTTAGCTCTAAGGAAATGTCATGCTCCCTTTCCCGGCTCTTTGTAGGTAGAACTGGATTGTTGGAGATGGATCCATGGCCATCATGCCAAGGGTTAATACTTTGGCGCTTGCTCCGTCCACTCCTGTACATTGACCTGATATTGAAGCGATGCCAGGAGCAGCTCACCATTTCAGAAGCCCGGAGGAGTTGGGAAACGGCCCGGCAGTTTGTACTGCTCGGTGTGACACAGAGCTGCTTTGCTCATGCACTCACATCTACCACTAAACCTTGGAGGTGTCCCCCGTGAGCGAGGAATGTGTCACAGCCTCAGCGGTTGATAGAAAACTGCAGCACACAACCAACGGTAAGAATGCGCTTCCAAACATGCAGTCAAATGTGGGCGGTTGATTGGCCCTCTTTGTAGGTAGAACTGGATTGTTGGAGATGGATCCATGGCCATCATGCCAAGGGTTAATACTTTGGCGCTTGCTCCGTCCACTCCTGTACATTGACCTGATATTGAAGCGATGCCAGGAGCAGCTCACCATTTCAGAAGCCCGGAGGAGTTGGGAAACGGCCCGGCAGTTTGTACTGCTCGGTGTGACACAGAGCTGCTTTGCTCATGCACTCACATCTACCACTAAACCTTGGAGGTGTCCCCCGTGAGCGAGGAATGTGCCACAGCCTCAGCGGTTGATAGAAAACTGCAGCACACAACCAACGGTAAGAATGCGCTTCCAAACATGCAGTCAAATGTGGGCGGTTGATTGGCCGGCAAACCAAAAACGTTGAAGAAAGGCTGTCCCAAGGTGGCCGGCCGGGCCGACCGAGACTGTGGTGACTCTGGCGGATAGACTCCTTGGCTGCTCTCAAGGAGAGGGGCTATGTTGACTCTGGTTTTTCTTCAAAATGCTCAAGTCTTTCGCCTTTTACTAAAGACTTCCGTGGAGAGGAACGTCCAAGAGTTTAAGTTATTTTTGGTGGGCTTTGCTGTATGGCTGCGCCCTTTGAGTGTGTCAAATGTCAAGCAGCTGTCCGTCACGGCTCAGAGGTGCACTTAGATCACCGGGGGCTGGAGGTGAGCAGCAGCAGCCTTTGTTATGCGCACTTCAGAAACACGGCACCACAACAAGTAACTTGTGCGCCAAGATCTTGAGTTGGCCCCAGAAACTGGTGGGCCATCGCTTCTCGGCCTTTTGGCTAAGATCAAGTGTAGTATCTGTTCTTATCAGTTTAATATCTGATATGTCCTCTATATGGGGATTAAATATTAAATGCATTTTTGAGCATTGGGCGGTGAAACCTTGGGCTTGCTCTCTTCACTCCTTGCATTGACCTGGTATTGCAGTGCCACCAGGAACGGTGCACCGTTCTCTTTTTTTCTGTGAAAACCAAAGCAAGGCTGAAACTGGAAGGACATTAACGTGTGCCCGTGCGTCAACGTAATTGCAAGCCCACGTTTCTTGTAAGGAAGCAGCAGTGTAAGAGCGTGCTGCAGTGTAAAAGCGTGCTGCAGTGTAAAAGCTTACAGCACCTGGTATTCCCAGGCGGTCTCCCATCCAAGTACTAACCAGGCCCGACCCTGCTTAGCTTCCGAGATCAGACGAGATCGGGCGCGCTCAGGGTGGTGTGGCCGTAAGCCGACGGGCAGGTGACACAGACTCCTTTTATAGACCAGGCAAGGCCCCCTGCTCGTGGAGGGGCTCAAAAGGCAGCCTTCCGAACACACTGCACTTGAGCCTTTATCGCCACTACCTGCTACACTCTATTCCAGTATTAGGAAGCTACACCGAGATGGGTAAGCTGCTGTTGGTGCCGTCAGGTGCAGTTGTTGCTGAATCGATAGGAAATGACAGCCAGGTATGCCAGTGAAAAGGTCGAGTGTTTCCTCTCCAATGTGTGCTGGAGGTTGAAGTTGAACACAGCACAGCATTAACGAGCACCTGAGTCAAGGCATTGGACTCTGGGACTATCCATTTCCTGCACCATCAGCCAAAGAGCTGTGTCTGGGAACAGCCACCCAGTGCTGGGCAAGTACACCTCATACTTACCTGGCAGGGGAGATACCATGATCAAGAAGGTGGTTCACCCAGGGCGAGGCTCAGCCATTGCACTCTGGTTGTGCTGACCCCTGCAAATTCCCCAAACGTGGGAATCTTGACTGCATAATTTTTGCTAGTGGGGTACTGCGTCCGCGCTCTCCCCCGATGACGTAGTTGTAAGCAAAGGTCAGCCGCCCAAGGTTCCGCCTTGTGTGCCCATCTCCAGGCTTCTCACGTGCTCGCAGAGCGACATCCCCAGTCTTTCCAAGTTGCTGGGAATGGGATGGTTGTGGGTGTTGTCTTTTAGCTCTAAGGAAATGTCATGCTCCCTTTCCCGGCTCTTTGTAGGTAGAACTGGATTGTTGGAGATGGATCCATGGCCATCATGCCAAGGGTTAATACTTTGGCACTTGCTCCGTCCACTCCTGTACATTGACCTGATATTGAAGCGATGCCAGGAGCAGCTCACCATTTCAGAAGCCCGGAGGAGTTGGGAAACGGCCCGGCAGTTTGTACTGCTCGGTGTGACACAGAGCTGCTTTGCTCATGCACTCACATCTACCACTAAACCTTGGAGGTGTCCCCCGTGAGCGAGGAATGTGCCACAGCCTCAGCGGTTGATAGAAAACTGCAGCACACAACCAACGGTAAGAATGCGCTTCCAAACATGCAGTCAAATGTGGGCGGTTGATTGGCCCTCTTTGTAGGTAGAACTGGATTGTTGGAGATGGATCCATGGCCATCATGCCAAGGGTTAATACTTTGGCGCTTGCTCCGTCCACTCCTGTACATTGACCTGATATTGAAGCGATGCCAGGAGCAGCTCACCATTTCAGAAGCCCGGAGGAGTTGGGAAACGGCCCGGCAGTTTGTACTGCTCGGTGTGACACAGAGCTGCTTTGCTCATGCACTCACATCTACCACTAAACCTTGGAGGTGTCCCCCGTGAGCGAGGAATGTGCCACAGCCTCAGCGGTTGATAGAAAACTGCAGCACACAACCAACGGTAAGAATGCGCTTCCAAACATGCAGTCAAATGTGGGCGGTTGATTGGCCGGCAAACCAAAAACGTTGAAGAAAGGCTGTCCCAAGGTGGCTGGCCGGGCCGACCGAGACTGTGGTGACTCTGGCGGATAGACTCCTTGGCTGCTCTCAAGGAGAGGGGCTATGTTGTCTCTGGTTTTTCTTCAAAATGCTCAAGTCTTTCGCCTTTTACTAAAGACTTCCGTGGAGAGGAACGTCCAAGAGTTTAAGTTATTTTTGGTGGGCTTTGCTGTATGGCTGCGCCCTTTGAGTGTGTCAAATGTCAAGCAGCTGTCCGTCACGGCTCAGAGGTGCACTTAGATCACCTGGGGGTGGAGGTGAGCAGCAGCAGCCTTTGTTATGCGTACTTCAGAAACACGGCACCACAACAAGTAACTTGTGCGCCAAGATCTTGAGTTGGCCCCAGACACTGGTGGGCCATCGCTTCTCGGCCTTTTGGCTAAGATCAAGTGTAGTATCTGTTCTTATCAGTTTAATATCTGATATGTCCTCTATATGGGGATTAAATATTAAATGCATTTTTGAGCATTGGGCGGTGAAACCTTGGGCTTGCTCTCTTCACTCCTTGCATTGACCTGGTATTGCAGTGCCACCAGGAACGGTGCACCGTTCTCTTTTTTTCTGTGAAAACCAAAGCAAGGCTGAAACTGGAAGGACATTAACGTGTGCCCGTGCGTCAACGTAATTGCAAGCCCACGTTTCTTGTAAGGAAGCAGCAGTGTAAAAGCGTGCTGCAGTGTAAAAGCTTACAGCACCTGGTATTCCCAGGCGGTCTCCCATCCAAGTACTAACCAGGCCCGACCCTGCTTAGCTTCCGAGATCAGACGAGATCGGGCGTGCTCAGGGTGGTGTGGCCGTAAGCCGACGGGCAGGTGACACAGACTCCTTTTATAGACCAGGCAAGGCCCCCTGCTCGTGGAGGGGCTCAAAAGGCAGCCTTCCGAACACACTGCACTTGAGCCTTTATCGCCACTACCTGCTACACTCTATTCCAGTATTAGGAAGCTACACCGAGATGGGTAAGCTGCTGTTGGTGCCGTCAGGTGCAGTTGTTGCTGAATCGATAGGAAATGACAGCCAGGTATGCCAGTGAAAAGGTCGAGTGTTTCCTCTCCAATGTGTGCTGGAGGTTGAAGTTGAACACAGCACAGCATTAACGAGCACCTGAGTCAAGGCATTGGACTCTGGGACTATCCATTTCCTGCACCATCAGCCAAAGAGCTGTGTCTGGGAACAGCCACCCAGTGCTGGGCAAGTACACCTCATACTTACCTGGCAGGGGAGATACCATGATCAAGAAGGTGGTTCACCCAGGGCGAGGCTCAGCTATTGCACTCTGGTTGTGCTGACCCCTGCAAATTCCCCAAACGTGGGAATCTTGACTGCATAATTTTTGCTAGTGGGGTACTGCGTCCGCGCTCTCCCCCGATGACGTAGTTGTAAGCAAAGGTCAGCCGCCCAAGGTTCCGCCTTGTGTGCCCATCTCCAGGCTTCTCACGTGCTCGCAGAGCGACATCCCCAGTCTTTCCAAGTTGCTGGGAATGGGATGGTTGTGGGTGTTGTCTTTTAGCTCTAAGGAAATGTCATGCTCCCTTTCCCGGCTCTTTGTAGGTAGAACTGGATTGTTGGAGATGGATCCATGGCCATCATGCCAAGGGTTAATACTTTGGCGCTTGCTCCGTCCACTCCTGTACATTGACCTGATATTGAAGCGATGCCAGGAGCAGCTCACCATTTCAGAAGCCCGGAGGAGTTGGGAAACGGCCCGGCAGTTTGTACTGCTCGGTGTGACACAGAGCTGCTTTGCTCATGCACTCACATCTACCACTAAACCTTGGAGGTGTCCCCCGTGAGCGAGGAATGTGCCACAGCCTCAGCGGTTGATAGAAAACTGCAGCACACAACCAACGGTAAGAATGCGCTTCCAAACATGCAGTCAAATGTGGGCGGTTGATTGGCCCTCTTTGTAGGTAGAACTGGATTGTTGGAGATGGATCCATGGCCATCATGCCAAGGGTTAATACTTTGGCGCTTGCTCCGTCCACTCCTGTACATTGACCTGATATTGAAGCGATGCCAGGAGCAGCTCACCATTTCAGAAGCCCGGAGGAGTTGGGAAACGGCCCGGCAGTTTGTACTGCTCGGTGTGACACAGAGCTGCTTTGCTCATGCACTCACATCTACCACTAAACCTTGGAGGTGTCCCCCGTGAGCGAGGAATGTGCCACAGCCTCAGCGGTTGATAGAAAACTGCAGCACACAACCAACGGTAAGAATGCGCTTCCAAACATGCAGTCAAATGTGGGCGGTTGATTGGCCCTCTTTGTAGGTAGAACTGGATTGTTGGAGATGGATCCATGGCCATCATGCCAAGGGTTAATACTTTGGCGTTTGCTCCGTCCACTCCTGTACATTGACCTGATATTGAAGCGATGCCAGGAGCAGCTCACCATTTCAGAAGCCCGGAGGAGTTGGGAAACGGCCCGGCAGTTTGTACTGCTCGGTGTGACACAGAGCTGCTTTGCTCATGCACTCACATCTACCACTAAACCTTGGAGGTGTCCCCCGTGAGCGAGGAATGTGCCACAGCCTCAGCGGTTGATAGAAAACTGCAGCACACAACCAACGGTAAGAATGCGCTTCCAAACATGCAGTCAAATGTGGGCGGTTGATTGGCCCTCTTTGTAGGTAGAACTGGATTGTTGGAGATGGATCCATGGCCATCATGCCAAGGGTTAATACTTTGGCGTTTGCTCCGTCCACTCCTGTACATTGACCTGATATTGAAGCGATGCCAGGAGCAGCTCACCATTTCAGAAGCCCGGAGGAGTTGGGAAACGGCCCGGCAGTTTGTACTGCTCGGTGTGACACAGAGCTGCTTTGCTCATGCACTCACATCTACCACTAAACCTTGGAGGTGTCCCCCGTGAGCGAGGAATGTGCCACAGCCTCAGCGGTTGATAGAAAACTGCAGCACACAACCAACGGTAAGAATGCGCTTCCAAACATGCAGTCAAATGTGGGCGGTTGATTGGCCCTCTTTGTAGGTAGAACTGGATTGTTGGAGATGGATCCATGGCCATCATGCCAAGGGTTAATACTTTGGCGCTTGCTCCGTCCACTCCTGTACATTGACCTGATATTGAAGCGATGCCAGGAGCAGCTCACCATTTCAGAAGCCCGGAGGAGTTGGGAAACAGCCGGGCAGTTTGTACTGCTCGGTGTGACACAGAGCTGCTTTGCTCATGCACTCACATCTACCACTAAACCTTGGAGGTGTCCCCCGTGAGCGAGGAATGTGCCACAGCCTCAGCGGTTGATAGAAAACTGCAGCACACAACCAACGGTAAGAATGCGCTTCCAAACATGCAGTCAAATGTGGGCGGTTGATTGGCCGGCAAACCAAAAACGTTGAAGAAAGGCTGTCCCAAGGTGGCCGGCCGGGCCGACCGAGACTGTGGTGACTCTGGCGGATAGACTCCTTGGCTGCTCTCAAAGAAGAGGGGCTATGTTGTCTCTGGTTTTTCTTCAAAATGCTCAAGTCTTTCGCCTTTTACTAAAGACTTCCGTGGAGAGGAACGTCCAAGAGTTTAAGTTATTTTTGGTGGGCTTTGCTGTATGGCTGCGCCCTTTGAGTGTGTCAAATGTCAAGCAGCTGTCCGTCACGGCTCAGAGGTGCACTTAGATCACCTGGGGGTGGAGGTGAGCAGCAGCAGCCTTTGTTATGCGCACTTCAGAAACACGGCACCACAACAAGTAACTTGTGCGCCAAGATCTTGAGTTGGCCCCAGACACTGGTGGGCCATCGCTTCTCGGCCTTTTGGCTAAGATCAAGTGTAGTATCTGTTCTTATCAGTTTAATATCTGATATGTCCTCTATATGGGGATTAAATATTAAATGCATTTTTGAGCATTGGGCGGTGAAACCTTGGGCTTGCTCTCTTCACTCCTTGCATTGACCTGGTATTGCAGTGCCACCAGGAACGGTGCACCGTTCTCTTTTTTTCTGTGAAAACCAAAGCAAGGCTGAAACTGGAAGGACATTAACGTGTGCCCGTGCGTCAACGTAATTGCAAGCCCACGTTTCTTGTAAGGAAGCAGCAGTGTAAAAGCGTGCTGCAGTGTAAAAGCTTACAGCACCTGGTATTCCCAGGCGGTCTCCCATCCAAGTACTAACCAGGCCCGACCCTGCTTAGCTTCCGAGATCAGACGAGATCGGGCGTGCTCAGGGTGGTGTGGCCGTAAGCCGACGGGCAGGTGACACAGACTCCTTTTATAGACCAGGCAAGGCCCCCTGCTCGTGGAGGGGCTCAAAAGGCAGCCTTCCGAACACACTGCACTTGAGCCTTTATCGCCACTACCTGCTACACTCTATTCCAGTATTAGGAAGCTACACCGAGATGGGTAAGCTGCTGTTGGTGCCGTCAGGTGCAGTTGTTGCTGAATCGATAGGAAATGACAGCCAGGTATGCCAGTGAAAAGGTCGAGTGTTTCCTCTCCAATGTGTGCTGGAGGTTGAAGTTGAACACAGCACAGCATTAACGAGCACCTGAGTCAAGGCATTGGACTCTGGGACTATCCATTTCCTGCACCATCAGCCAAAGAGCTGTGTCTGGGAACAGCCACCCAGTGCTGGGCAAGTACACCTCATACTTACCTGGCAGGGGAGATACCATGATCAAGAAGGTGGTTCACCCAGGGCGAGGCTCAGCCATTGCACTCTGGTTGTGCTGACCCCTGCAAATTCCCCAAACGTGGGAATCTTGACTGCATAATTTTTGCTAGTGGGGTACTGCGTCCGCGCTCTCCCCCGATGACGTAGTTGTAAGCAAAGGTCAGCCGCCCAAGGTTCCGCCTTGTGTGCCCATCTCCAGGCTTCTCACGTGCTCGCAGAGCGACATCCCCAGTCTTTCCAAGTTGCTGGGAATGGGATGGTTGTGGGTGTTGTCTTTTAGCTCTAAGGAAATGTCATGCTCCCTTTCCCGGCTCTTTGTAGGTAGAACTGGATTGTTGGAGATGGATCCATGGCCATCATGCCAAGGGTTAATACTTTGGCACTTGCTCCGTCCACTCCTGTACATTGACCTGATATTGAAGCGATGCCAGGAGCAGCTCACCATTTCAGAAGCCCGGAGGAGTTGGGAAACGGCCCGGCAGTTTGTACTGCTCGGTGTGACACAGAGCTGCTTTGCTCATGCACTCACTTCTACCACTAAACCTTGGAGGTGTCCCCCGTGAGCGAGGAATGTGCCACAGCCTCAGCGGTTGATAGAAAACTGCAGCACACAACCAACGGTAAGAATGCGCTTCCAAACATGCAGTCAAATGTGGGCGGTTGATTGGCCCTCTTTGTAGGTAGAACTGGATTGTTGGAGATGGATCCATGGCCATCATGCCAAGGGTTAATACTTTGGCGCTTGCTCCGTCCACTCCTGTACATTGACCTGATATTGAAGCGATGCCAGGAGCAGCTCACCATTTCAGAAGCCCGGAGGAGTTGGGAAACGGCCCGGCAGTTTGTACTGCTCGGTGTGACACAGAGCTGCTTTGCTCATGCACTCACATCTACCACTAAACCTTGGAGGTGTCCCCCGTGAGCGAGGAATGTGCCACAGCCTCAGCGGTTGATAGAAAACTGCAGCACACAACCAACGGTAAGAATGCGCTTCCAAACATGCAGTCAAATGTGGGCGGTTGATTGGCCGGCAAACCAAAAACGTTGAAGAAAGGCTGTCCCAAGGTGGCTGGCCGGGCCGACCGAGACTGTGGTGACTCTGGCGGATAGACTCCTTGGCTGCTCTCAAGAAGAGGGGCTATGTTGTCTCTGGTTTTTCTTCAAAATGCTCAAGTCTTTCGCCTTTTACTAAAGACTTCCGTGGAGAGGAACGTCCAAGAGTTTAAGTTATTTTTGGTGGGCTTTGCTGTATGGCTGCGCCCTTTGAGTGTGTCAAATGTCAAGCAGCTGTCCGTCACGGCTCAGAGGTGCACTTAGATCACCTGGGGGTGGAGGTGAGCAGCAGCAGCCTTTGTTATGCGTACTTCAGAAACACGGCACCACAACAAGTAACTTGTGCGCCAAGATCTTGAGTTGGCCCCAGACACTGGTGGGCCATCGCTTCTCGGCCTTTTGGCTAAGATCAAGTGTAGTATCTGTTCTTATCAGTTTAATATCTGATATGTCCTCTATATGGGGATTAAATATTAAATGCATTTTTGAGCATTGGGCGGTGAAACCTTGGGCTTGCTCTCTTCACTCCTTGCATTGACCTGGTATTGCAGTGCCACCAGGAACCGTGCACCGTTCTCTTTTTTTCTGTGAAAACCAAAGCAAGGCTGAAACTGGAAGGACATTAACGTGTGCCCGTGCGTCAACGTAATTGCAAGCCCACGTTTCTTGTAAGGAAGCAGCAGTGTAAAAGCGTGCTGCAGTGTAAAAGCTTACAGCACCTGGTATTCCCAGGCGGTCTCCCATCCAAGTACTAACCAGGCCCGACCCTGCTTAGCTTCCGAGATCAGACGAGATCGGGCGTGCTCAGGGTGGTGTGGCCGTAAGCCGACGGGCAGGTGACACAGACTCCTTTTATAGACCAGGCAAGGCCCCCTGCTCGTGGAGGGGCTCAAAAGGCAGCCTTCCGAACACACTGCACTTGAGCCTTTATCGCCACTACCTGCTACACTCTATTCCAGTATTAGGAAGCTACACCGAGATGGGTAAGCTGCTGTTGGTGCCGTCAGGTGCAGTTGTTGCTGAATCGATAGGAAATGACAGCCAGGTATGCCAGTGAAAAGGTCGAGTGTTTCCTCTCCAATGTGTGCTGGAGGTTGAAGTTGAACACAGCACAGCATTAACGAGCACCTGAGTCAAGGCATTGGACTCTGGGACTATCCATTTCCTGCACCATCAGCCAAAGAGCTGTGTCTGGGAACAGCCACCCAGTGCTGGGCAAGTACACCTCATACTTACCTGGCAGGGGAGATACCATGATCAAGAAGGTGGTTCACCCAGGGCGAGGCTCAGCCATTGCACTCTGGTTGTGCTGACCCCTGCAAATTCCCCAAACGTGGGAATCTTGACTGCATAATTTTTGCTAGTGGGGTACTGCGTCCGCGCTCTCCCCCGATGACGTAGTTGTAAGCAAAGGTCAGCCGCCCAAGGTTCCGCCTTGTGTGCCCATCTCCAGGCTTCTCACGTGCTCGCAGAGCGACATCCCCAGTCTTTCCAAGTTGCTGGGAATGGGATGGTTGTGGGTGTTGTCTTTTAGCTCTAAGGAAATGTCATGCTCCCTTTCCCGGCTCTTTGTAGGTAGAACTGGATTGTTGGAGATGGATCCATGGCCATCATGCCAAGGGTTAATACTTTGGCGCTTGCTCCGTCCACTCCTGTACATTGACCTGATATTGAAGCGATGCCAGGAGCAGCTCACCATTTCAGAAGCCCGGAGGAGTTGGGAAACGGCCCGGCAGTTTGTACTGCTCGGTGTGACACAGAGCTGCTTTGCTCATGCACTCACATCTACCACTAAACCTTGGAGGTGTCCCCCGTGAGCGAGGAATGTGCCACAGCCTCAGCGGTTGATAGAAAACTGCAGCACACAACCAACGGTAAGAATGCGCTTCCAAACATGCAGTCAAATGTGGGCGGTTGATTGGCCCTCTTTGTAGGTAGAACTGGATTGTTGGAGATGGATCCATGGCCATCATGCCAAGGGTTAATACTTTGGCGCTTGCTCCGTCCACTCCTGTACATTGACCTGATATTGAAGCGATGCCAGGAGCAGCTCACCATTTCAGAAGCCCGGAGGAGTTGGGAAACGGCCCGGCAGTTTGTACTGCTCGGTGTGACACAGAGCTGCTTTGCTCATGCACTCACATCTACCACTAAACCTTGGAGGTGTCCCCCGTGAGCGAGGAATGTGCCACAGCCTCAGCGGTTGATAGAAAACTGCAGCACACAACCAACGGTAAGAATGCGCTTCCAAACATGCAGTCAAATGTGGGCGGTTGATTGGCCGGCAAACCAAAAACGTTGAAGAAAGGCTGTCCCAAGGTGGCTGGCCGGGCCGACCGAGACTGTGGTGACTCTGGCGGATAGACTCCTTGGCTGCTCTCAAGAAGAGGGGCTATGTTGTCTCTGGTTTTTCTTCAAAATGCTCAAGTCTTTCGCCTTTTACTAAAGACTTCCGTGGAGAGGAACGTCCAAGAGTTTAAGTTATTTTTGGTGGGCTTTGCTGTATGGCTGCGCCCTTTGAGTGTGTCAAATGTCAAGCAGCTGTCCGTCACGGCTCAGAGGTGCACTTAGATCACCTGGGGGTGGAGGTGAGCAGCAGCAGCCTTTGTTATGCGTACTTCAGAAACACGGCACCACAACAAGTAACTTGTGCGCCAAGATCTTGAGTTGGCCCCAGACACTGGTGGGCCATCGCTTCTCGGCCTTTTGGCTAAGATCAAGTGTAGTATCTGTTCTTATCAGTTTAATATCTGATATGTCCTCTATATGGGGATTAAATATTAAATGCATTTTTGAGCATTGGGCGGTGAAACCTTGGGCTTGCTCTCTTCACTCCTTGCATTGACCTGGTATTGCAGTGCCACCAGGAACGGTGCACCGTTCTCTTTTTTTCTGTGAAAACCAAAGCAAGGCTGAAACTGGAAGGACATTAACGTGTGCCCGTGCGTCAACGTAATTGCAAGCCCACGTTTCTTGTAAGGAAGCAGCAGTGTAAAAGCGTGCTGCAGTGTAAAAGCTTACAGCACCTGGTATTCCCAGGCGGTCTCCCATCCAAGTACTAACCAGGCCCGACCCTGCTTAGCTTCCGAGATCAGACGAGATCGGGCGTGCTCAGGGTGGTGTGGCCGTAAGCCGACGGGCAGGTGACACAGACTCCTTTTATAGACCAGGCAAGGCCCCCTGCTCGTGGAGGGGCTCAAAAGGCAGCCTTCCGAACACACTGCACTTGAGCCTTTATCGCCACTACCTGCTACACTCTATTCCAGTATTAGGAAGCTACACCGAGATGGGTAAGCTGCTGTTGGTGCCGTCAGGTGCAGTTGTTGCTGAATCGATAGGAAATGACAGCCAGGTATGCCAGTGAAAAGGTCGAGTGTTTCCTCTCCAATGTGTGCTGGAGGTTGAAGTTGAACACAGCACAGCATTAACGAGCACCTGAGTCAAGGCATTGGACTCTGGGACTATCCATTTCCTGCACCATCAGCCAAAGAGCTGTGTCTGGGAACAGCCACCCAGTGCTGGGCAAGTACACCTCATACTTACCTGGCAGGGGAGATACCATGATCAAGAAGGTGGTTCACCCAGGGCGAGGCTCAGCCATTGCACTCTGGTTGTGCTGACCCCTGCAAATTCCCCAAACGTGGGAATCTTGACTGCATAATTTTTGCTAGTGGGGTACTGCGTCCGCGCTCTCCCCCGATGACGTAGTTGTAAGCAAAGGTCAGCCGCCCAAGGTTCCGCCTTGTGTGCCCATCTCCAGGCTTCTCACGTGCTCGCAGAGCGACATCCCCAGTCTTTCCAAGTTGCTGGGAATGGGATGGTTGTGGGTGTTGTCTTTTAGCTCTAAGGAAATGTCATGCTCCCTTTCCCGGCTCTTTGTAGGTAGAACTGGATTGTTGGAGATGGATCCATGGCCATCATGCCAAGGGTTAATACTTTGGCACTTGCTCCGTCCACTCCTGTACATTGACCTGATATTGAAGCGATGCCAGGAGCAGCTCACCATTTCAGAAGCCCGGAGGAGTTGGGAAACGGCCCGGCAGTTTGTACTGCTCGGTGTGACACAGAGCTGCTTTGCTCATGCACTCACTTCTACCACTAAACCTTGGAGGTGTCCCCCGTGAGCGAGGAATGTGCCACAGCCTCAGCGGTTGATAGAAAACTGCAGCACACAACCAACGGTAAGAATGCGCTTCCAAACATGCAGTCAAATGTGGGCGGTTGATTGGCCCTCTTTGTAGGTAGAACTGGATTGTTGGAGATGGATCCATGGCCATCATGCCAAGGGTTAATACTTTGGCGCTTGCTCCGTCCACTCCTGTACATTGACCTGATATTGAAGCGATGCCAGGAGCAGCTCACCATTTCAGAAGCCCGGAGGAGTTGGGAAACGGCCCGGCAGTTTGTACTGCTCGGTGTGACACAGAGCTGCTTTGCTCATGCACTCACATCTACCACTAAACCTTGGAGGTGTCCCCCGTGAGCGAGGAATGTGCCACAGCCTCAGCGGTTGATAGAAAACTGCAGCACACAACCAACGGTAAGAATGCGCTTCCAAACATGCAGTCAAATGTGGGCGGTTGATTGGCCGGCAAACCAAAAACGTTGAAGAAAGGCTGTCCCAAGGTGGCTGGCCGGGCCGACCGAGACTGTGGTGACTCTGGCGGATAGACTCCTTGGCTGCTCTCAAGAAGAGGGGCTATGTTGTCTCTGGTTTTTCTTCAAAATGCTCAAGTCTTTCGCCTTTTACTAAAGACTTCCGTGGAGAGGAACGTCCAAGAGTTTAAGTTATTTTTGGTGGGCTTTGCTGTATGGCTGCGCCCTTTGAGTGTGTCAAATGTCAAGCAGCTGTCCGTCACGGCTCAGAGGTGCACTTAGATCACCTGGGGGTGGAGGTGAGCAGCAGCAGCCTTTGTTATGCGTACTTCAGAAACACGGCACCACAACAAGTAACTTGTGCGCCAAGATCTTGAGTTGGCCCCAGACACTGGTGGGCCATCGCTTCTCGGCCTTTTGGCTAAGATCAAGTGTAGTATCTGTTCTTATCAGTTTAATATCTGATATGTCTTCTATATGGGGATTAAATATTAAATGCATTTTTGAGCATTGGGCGGTGAAACCTTGGGCTTGCTCTCTTCACTCCTTGCATTGACCTGGTATTGCAGTGCCACCAGGAACGGTGCACCGTTCTCTTTTTTTCTGTGAAAACCAAAGCAAGGCTGAAACTGGAAGGACATTAACGTGTGCCCGTGCGTCAACGTAATTGCAAGCCCACGTTTCTTGTAAGGAAGCAGCAGTGTAAAAGCGTGCTGCAGTGTAAAAGCGTGCTGCAGTGTAAAAGCTTACAGCACCTGGTATTCCCAGGCGGTCTCCCATCCAAGTACTAACCAGGCCCGACCCTGCTTAGCTTCCGAGATCAGACGAGATCGGGCGTGCTCAGGGTGGTGTGGCCGTAAGCCGACGGGCAGGTGACACAGACTCCTTTTATAGACCAGGCAAGGCCCCCTGCTCGTGGAGGGGCTCAAAAGGCAGCCTTCCGAACACACTGCACTTGAGCCTTTATCGCCACTACCTGCTACACTCTATTCCAGTATTAGGAAGCTACACCGAGATGGGTAAGCTGCTGTTGGTGCCGTCAGGTGCAGTTGTTGCTGAATCGATAGGAAATGACAGCCAGGTATGCCAGTGAAAAGGTCGAGTGTTTCCTCTCCAATGTGTGCTGGAGGTTGAAGTTGAACACAGCACAGCATTAACGAGCACCTGAGTCAAGGCATTGGACTCTGGGACTATCCATTTCCTGCACCATCAGCCAAAGAGCTGTGTCTGGGAACAGCCACCCAGTGCTGGGCAAGTACACCTCATACTTACCTGGCAGGGGAGATACCATGATCAAGAAGGTGGTTCACCCAGGGCGAGGCTCAGCCATTGCACTCTGGTTGTGCTGACCCCTGCAAATTCCCCAAACGTGGGAATCTTGACTGCATAATTTTTGCTAGTGGGGTACTGCGTCCGCGCTCTCCCCCGATGACGTAGTTGTAAGCAAAGGTCAGCCGCCCAAGGTTCCGCCTTGTGTGCCCATCTCCAGGCTTCTCACGTGCTCGCAGAGCGACATCCCCAGTCTTTCCAAGTTGCTGGGAATGGGATGGTTGTGGGTGTTGTCTTTTAGCTCTAAGGAAATGTCATGCTCCCTTTCCCGGCTCTTTGTAGGTAGAACTGGATTGTTGGAGATGGATCCATGGCCATCATGCCAAGGGTTAATACTTTGGCGCTTGCTCCGTCCACTCCTGTACATTGACCTGATATTGAAGCGATGCCAGGAGCAGCTCACCATTTCAGAAGCCCGGAGGAGTTGGGAAACAGCCCGGCAGTTTGTACTGCTCGGTGTGACACAGAGCTGCTTTGCTCATGCACTCACATCTACCACTAAACCTTGGAGGTGTCCCCCGTGAGCGAGGAATGTGCCACAGCCTCAGCGGTTGATAGAAAACTGCAGCACACAACCAACGGTAAGAATGCGCTTCCAAACATGCAGTCAAATGTGGGCGGTTGATTGGCCCTCTTTGTAGGTAGAACTGGATTGTTGGAGATGGATCCATGGCCATCATGCCAAGGGTTAATACTTTGGCGCTTGCTCCGTCCACTCCTGTACATTGACCTGATATTGAAGCGATGCCAGGAGCAGCTCACCATTTCAGAAGCCCGGAGGAGTTGGGAAACGGCCCGGCAGTTTGTACTGCTCGGTGTGACACAGAGCTGCTTTGCTCATGCACTCACATCTACCACTAAACCTTGGAGGTGTCCCCCGTGAGCGAGGAATGTGCCACAGCCTCAGCGGTTGATAGAAAACTGCAGCACACAACCAACGGTAAGAATGCGCTTCCAAACATGCAGTCAAATGTGGGCGGTTGATTGGCCCTCTTTGTAGGTAGAACTGGATTGTTGGAGATGGATCCATGGCCATCATGCCAAGGGTTAATACTTTGGCGCTTGCTCCGTCCACTCCTGTACATTGACCTGATATTGAAGCGATGCCAGGAGCAGCTCACCATTTCAGAAGCCCGGAGGAGTTGGGAAACGGCCCGGCAGTTTGTACTGCTCGGTGTGACACAGAGCTGCTTTGCTCATGCACTCACATCTACCACTAAACCTTGGAGGTGTCCCCCGTGAGCGAGGAATGTGCCACAGCCTCAGCGGTTGATAGAAAACTGCAGCACACAACCAACGGTAAGAATGCGCTTCCAAACATGCAGTCAAATGTGGGCGGTTGATTGGCCGGCAAACCAAAAACGTTGAAGAAAGGCTGTCCCAAGGTGGCCGGCCGGGCCGACCGAGACTGTGGTGACTCTGGCGGATAGACTCCTTGGCTGCTCTCAAGGAGAGGGGCTATGTTGACTCTGGTTTTTCTTCAAAATGCTCAAGTCTTTCGCCTTTTACTAAAGACTTCCGTGGAGAGGAACGTCCAAGAGTTTAAGTTATTTTTGGTGGGCTTTGCTGTATGGCTGCGCCCTTTGAGTGTGTCAAATGTCAAGCAGCTGTCCGTCACGGCTCAGAGGTGCACTTAGATCACCGGGGGGTGGAGGTGAGCAGCAGCAGCCTTTGTTATGCGCACTTCAGAAACACGGCACCACAACAAGTAACTTGTGCGCCAAGATCTTGAGTTGGCCCCAGAAACTGGTGGGCCATCGCTTCTCGGCCTTTTGGCTAAGATCAAGTGTAGTATCTGTTCTTATCAGTTTAATATCTGATATGTCCTCTATATGGGGATTAAATATTAAATGCATTTTTGAGCATTGGGCGGTGACACCTTGGGCTTGCTCTCTTCAGTCCTTGCATTGACCTGGTATTGCAGTGCCACCAGGAACGGTGCACCGTTCTCTTTTTTTCTGTGAAAACCAAAGCAAGGCTGAAACTGGAAGGACATTAACGTGTGCCCGTGCGTCAACGTAATTGCAAGCCCACGTTTCTTGTAAGGAAGCAGCAGTGTAAAAGCGTGCTGCAGTGTAAAAGCTTACAGCACCTGGTATTCCCAGGCGGTCTCCCATCCAAGTACTAACCAGACCCGACCCTGCTTAGCTTCCGAGATCAGACGAGATCGGGCGTGCTCAGGGTGGTGTGGCCGTAAGCCGACGGGCAGGTGACACAGACTCCTTTTATAGACCAGGCAAGGCCCCCTGCTCGTGGAGGGGCTCAAAAGGCAGCCTTCCGAACACACTGCACTTGAGCCTTTATCGCCACTACCTGCTACACTCTATTCCAGTATTAGGAGGCTACACCGAGATGGGTAAGCTGCTGTTGGTGCCGTCAGGTGCAGTTGTTGCTGAATCGATAGGAAATGACAGCCAGGTATGCCAGTGAAAAGGTCGAGTGTTTCCTCTCCAATGTGTGCTGGAGGTTGAAGTTGAACACAGCACAGCCTTAACGAGCACCTGAGTCAAGGCATTGGACTCTGGGACTATCCATTTCCTGCACCATCAGCCAAAGAGCTGTGTCTGGGAACAGCCACCCAGTGCTGGGCAAGTACACCTCATACTTACCTGGCAGGGGAGATACCATGATCAAGAAGGTGGTTCACCCAGGGCGAGGCTCAGCCATTGCACTCTGGTTGTGCTGACCCCTGCAAATTCCCCAAACGTGGGAATCTTGACTGCATAATTTTTGCTAGTGGGGTACTGCGTCCGCGCTCTCCCCCGATGACGTAGTTGTAAGCAAAGGTCAGCCGCCCAAGGTTCCGCCTTGTGTGCCCATCTCCAGGCTTCTCACGTGCTCGCAGAGCGACGTCCCCAGTCTTTCCAAGTTGCTGGGAATGGGATGGTTGTGGGTGTTGTCTTTTAGCTCTAAGGAAATGTCATGCTCCCTTTCCCGGCTCTTTGTAGGTAGAACTGGATTGTTGGAGATGGATCCATGGCCATCATGCCAAGGGTTAATACTTTGGCGCTTGATCCGTCCACTCCTGTACATTGACCTGATATTGAAGCGATGCCAGGAGCAGCTCACCATTTCAGAAGCCCGGAGGAGTTGGGAAACGGCCCGGCAGTTTGTACTGCTCGGTGTGACACAGAGCTGCTTTGCTCATGCACTCACATGTACCACTAAACCTTGGAGGTGTCCCCCGTGAGCGAGGAATGTGCCACAGCCTCAGCGGTTGATAGAAAACTGCAGCACACAACCAACGGTAAGAATGCGCTTCCAAACATGCAGTCAAATGTGGGCGGTTGATTGGCCGGCAAACCAAAAACGTTGAAGAAAGGCTGTCCCAAGGTGGCCGGCCGGGCCGACCGAGACTGTGGTGACTCTGGCGGATAGACTCCTTGGCTGCTCTCAAGGAGAGGGGCTATGTTGACTCTGGTTTTTCTTCAATATGCTCAAGTCTTTCGCCTTTTACTAAAGACTTCCGTGGAGAGGAACGTCCAAGAGTTTAAGTTATTTTTGGTGGGCTTTGCTGTATGGCTGCGCCCTTTGAGTGTGTCAAATGTCAAGCAGCTGTCCGTCACGGCTCAGAGGTGCACTTAGATCACCTGGGGGTGGAGGTGAGCAGCAGCAGCCTTTGTTATGCGCACTTCAGAAACACGGCACCACAACAAGTAACTTGTGCGCCAAGATCTTGAGTTGGCCCCAGACACTGGTGGGCCATCGCTTCTCGGCCTTTTGGCTAAGATCAAGTGTAGTATCTGTTCTTATCAGTTTAATATCTGATATGTCCTCTATATGGGGATTAAATATTAAATGCATTTTTGAGCATTGGGCGGTGAAACCTTGGGCTTGCTCTCTTCACTCCTTGCATTGACCTGGTATTGCAGTGCCACCAGGAACGGTGCACCGTTCTCTTTTTTTCTGTGAAAACCAAAGCAAGGCTGAAACTGGAAGGACATTAACGTGTGCCCGTGCGTCAACGTAACTGCAAGCCCACGTTTCTTGTAAGGAAGCAGCAGTGTAAAAGCGTGCTGCAGTGTAAAAGCTTACAGCACCTGGTATTCCCAGGCGGTCTCCCATCCAAGTACTAACCATGCCCGACCCTGCTTAGCTTCCGAGATCAGACGAGATCGGGCGTGCTCAGGGTGGTGTGGCCGTAAGCCGACGGGCAGGTGACACAGACTCCTTTTATAGACCAGGCAAGGCCCCCTGCTCGTGGAGGGGCTCAAAAGGCAGCCTTCCGAACACACTGCACTTGAGCCTTTATCGCCACTACCTGCTACACTCTATTCCAGTATTAGGAAGCTACACCGAGATGGGTAAGCTGCTGTTGGTGCCGTCAGGTGCAGTTGTTGCTGAATCGATAGGAAATGACAGCCAGGTATGCCAGTGAAAAGGTCGAGTGTTTCCTCTCCAATGTGTGCTGGAGGTTGAAGTTGAACACAGCACAGCCTTAACGAGCACCTGAGTCAAGGCATTGGACTCTGGGACTATCCATTTCCTGCACCATCAGCCAAAGAGCTGTGTCTGGGAACAGCCACCCAGTGCTGGGCAAGTACACCTCATACTTACCTGGCAGGGGAGATACCATGATCAAGAAGGTGGTTCACCCAGGGCGAGGCTCAGCCATTGCACTCTGGTTGTGCTGACCCCTGCAAATTCCCCAAACGTGGGAATCTTGACTGCATAATTTTTGCTAGTGGGGTACTGCGTCCGCGCTCTCCCCCGATGACGTAGTTGTAAGCAAAGGTCAGCCGCCCAAGGTTCCGCCTTGTGTGCCCATCTCCAGGCTTCTCACGTGCTCGCAGAGCGACGTCCCCAGTCTTTCCAAGTTGCTGGGAATGGGATGGTTGTGGGTGTTGTCTTTTAGCTCTAAGGAAATGTCATGCTCCCTTTCCCGGCTCTTTGTAGGTAGAACTGGATTGTTGGAGATGGATCCATGGCCATCATGCCAAGGGTTAATACTTTGGCGCTTGATCCGTCCACTCCTGTACATTGACCTGATATTGAAGCGATGCCAGGAGCAGCTCACCATTTCAGAAGCCCGGAGGAGTTGGGAAACGGCCCGGCAGTTTGTACTGCTCGGTGTGACACAGAGCTGCTTTGCTCATGCACTCACATGTACCACTAAACCTTGGAGGTGTCCCCCGTGAGCGAGGAATGTGCCACAGCCTCAGCGGTTGATAGAAAACTGCAGCACACAACCAACGGTAAGAATGCGCTTCCAAACATGCAGTCAAATGTGGGCGGTTGATTGGCCGGCAAACCAAAAACGTTGAAGAAAGGCTGTCCCAAGGTGGCCGGCCGGGCCGACCGAGACTGTGGTGACTCTGGCGGATAGACTCCTTGGCTGCTCTCAAGGAGAGGGGCTATGTTGACTCTGGTTTTTCTTCAATATGCTCAAGTCTTTCGCCTTTTACTAAAGACTTCCGTGGAGAGGAACGTCCAAGAGTTTAAGTTATTTTTGGTGGGCTTTGCTGTATGGCTGCGCCCTTTGAGTGTGTCAAATGTCAAGCAGCTGTCCGTCACGGCTCAGAGGTGCACTTAGATCACCTGGGGGTGGAGGTGAGCAGCAGCAGCCTTTGTTATGCGCACTTCAGAAACACGGCACCACAACAAGTAACTTGTGCGCCAAGATCTTGAGTTGGCCCCAGACACTGGTGGGCCATCGCTTCTCGGCCTTTTGGCTAAGATCAAGTGTAGTATCTGTTCTTATCAGTTTAATATCTGATATGTCCTCTATATGGGGATTAAATATTAAATGCATTTTTGAGCATTGGGCGGTGAAACCTTGGGCTTGCTCTCTTCACTCCTTGCATTGACCTGGTATTGCAGTGCCACCAGGAACGGTGCACCGTTCTCTTTTTTTCTGTGAAAACCAAAGCAAGGCTGAAACTGGAAGGACATTAACGTGTGCCCGTGCGTCAACGTAATTGCAAGCCCACGTTTCTTGTAAGGAAGCAGCAGTGTAAAAGCGTGCTGCAGTGTAAAAGCGTGCTGCAGTGTAAAAGCTTACAGCACCTGGTATTCCCAGGCGGTCTCCCATCCAAGTACTAACCAGACCCGACCCTGCTTAGCTTCCGAGATCAGACGAGATCGGGCGTGCTCAGGGTGGTGTGGCCGTAAGCCGACGGGCAGGTGACACAGACTCCTTTTATAGACCAGGCAAGGCCCCCTGCTCGTGGAGGGGCTCAAAAGGCAGCCTTCCGAACACACTGCACTTGAGCCTTTATCGCCACTACCTGCTACACTCTATTCCAGTATTAGGAAGCTACACCGAGATGGGTAAGCTGCTGTTGGTGCCGTCAGGTGCAGTTGTTGCTGAATCGATAGGAAATGACAGCCAGGTATGCCAGTGAAAAGGTCGAGTGTTTCCTCTCCAATGTGTGCTGGAGGTTGAAGTTGAACACAGCACAGCCTTAACGAGCACCTGAGTCAAGGCATTGGACTCTGGGACTATCCATTTCCTGCACCATCAGCCAAAGAGCTGTGTCTGGGAACAGCCACCCAGTGCTGGGCAAGTACACCTCATACTTACCTGGCAGGGGAGATACCATGATCAAGAAGGTGGTTCACCCAGGGCGAGGCTCAGCCATTGCACTCTGGTTGTGCTGACCCCTGCAAATTCCCCAAACGTGGGAATCTTGACTGCATAATTTTTGCTAGTGGGGTACTGCGTCCGCGCTCTCCCCCGATGACGTAGTTGTAAGCAAAGGTCAGCCGCCCAAGGTTCCGCCTTGTGTGCCCATCTCCAGGCTTCTCACGTGCTCGCAGAGCGACGTCCCCAGTCTTTCCAAGTTGCTGGGAATGGGATGGTTGTGGGTGTTGTCTTTTAGCTCTAAGGAAATGTCATGCTCCCTTTCCCGGCTCTTTGTAGGTAGAACTGGATTGTTGGAGATGGATCCATGGCCATCATGCCAAGGGTTAATACTTTGGCGCTTGATCCGTCCACTCCTGTACATTGACCTGATATTGAAGCGATGCCAGGAGCAGCTCACCATTTCAGAAGCCCGGAGGAGTTGGGAAACGGCCCGGCAGTTTGTACTGCTCGGTGTGACACAGAGCTGCTTTGCTCATGCACTCACATGTACCACTAAACCTTGGAGGTGTCCCCCGTGAGCGAGGAATGTGCCACAGCCTCAGCGGTTGATAGAAAACTGCAGCACACAACCAACGGTAAGAATGCGCTTCCAAACATGCAGTCAAATGTGGGCGGTTGATTGGCCGGCAAACCAAAAACGTTGAAGAAAGGCTGTCCCAAGGTGGCCGGCCGGGCCGACCGAGACTGTGGTGACTCTGGCGGATAGACTCCTTGGCTGCTCTCAAGGAGAGGGGCTATGTTGACTCTGGTTTTTCTTCAATATGCTCAAGTCTTTCGCCTTTTACTAAAGACTTCCGTGGAGAGGAACGTCCAAGAGTTTAAGTTATTTTTGGTGGGCTTTGCTGTATGGCTGCGCCCTTTGAGTGTGTCAAATGTCAAGCAGCTGTCCGTCACGGCTCAGAGGTGCACTTAGATCACCTGGGGGTGGAGGTGGAGGTGAGCAGCAGCAGCCTTTGTTATGCGCACTTCAGAAACACGGCACCACAACAAGTAACTTGTGCGCCAAGATCTTGAGTTGGCCCCAGACACTGGTGGGCCATCGCTTCTCGGCCTTTTGGCTAAGATCAAGTGTAGTATCTGTTCTTATCAGTTTAATATCTGATATGTCCTCTATATGGGGATTAAATATTAAATGCATTTTTGAGCATTGGGCGGTGAAACCTTGGGCTTGCTCTCTTCACTCCTTGCATTGACCTGGTATTGCAGTGCCACCAGGAACGGTGCACCGTTCTCTTTTTTTCTGTGAAAACCAAAGCAAGGCTGAAACTGGAAGGACATTAACGTGTGCCCGTGCGTCAACGTAATTGCAAGCCCACGTTTCTTGTAAGGAAGCAGCAGTGTAAAAGCGTGCTGCAGTGTAAAAGCGTGCTGCAGTGTAAAAGCTTACAGCACCTGGTATTCCCAGGCGGTCTCCCATCCAAGTACTAACCAGACCCGACCCTGCTTAGCTTCCGAGATCAGACGAGATCGGGCGTGCTCAGGGTGGTGTGGCCGTAAGCCGACGGGCAGGTGACACAGACTCCTTTTATAGACCAGGCAAGGCCCCCTGCTCGTGGAGGGGCTCAAAAGGCAGCCTTCCGAACACACTGCACTTGAGCCTTTATCGCCACTACCTGCTACACTCTATTCCAGTATTAGGAAGCTACACCGAGATGGGTAAGCTGCTGTTGGTGCCGTCAGGTGCAGTTGTTGCTGAATCGATAGGAAATGACAGCCAGGTATGCCAGTGAAAAGGTCGAGTGTTTCCTCTCCAATGTGTGCTGGAGGTTGAAGTTGAACACAGCACAGCCTTAACGAGCACCTGAGTCAAGGCATTGGACTCTGGGACTATCCATTTCCTGCACCATCAGCCAAAGAGCTGTGTCTGGGAACAGCCACCCAGTGCTGGGCAAGTACACCTCATACTTACCTGGCAGGGGAGATACCATGATCAAGAAGGTGGTTCACCCAGGGCGAGGCTCAGCCATTGCACTCTGGTTGTGCTGACCCCTGCAAATTCCCCAAACGTGGGAATCTTGACTGCATAATTTTTGCTAGTGGGGTACTGCGTCCGCGCTCTCCCCCGATGACGTAGTTGTAAGCAAAGGTCAGCCGCCCAAGGTTCCGCCTTGTGTGCCCATCTCCAGGCTTCTCACGTGCTCGCAGAGCGACGTCCCCAGTCTTTCCAAGTTGCTGGGAATGGGATGGTTGTGGGTGTTGTCTTTTAGCTCTAAGGAAATGTCATGCTCCCTTTCCCGGCTCTTTGTAGGTAGAACTGGATTGTTGGAGATGGATCCATGGCCATCATGCCAAGGGTTAATACTTTGGCGCTTGATCCGTCCACTCCTGTACATTGACCTGATATTGAAGCGATGCCAGGAGCAGCTCACCATTTCAGAAGCCCGGAGGAGTTGGGAAACGGCCCGGCAGTTTGTACTGCTCGGTGTGACACAGAGCTGCTTTGCTCATGCACTCACATGTACCACTAAACCTTGGAGGTGTCCCCCGTGAGCGAGGAATGTGCCACAGCCTCAGCGGTTGATAGAAAACTGCAGCACACAACCAACGGTAAGAATGCGCTTCCAAACATGCAGTCAAATGTGGGCGGTTGATTGGCCGGCAAACCAAAAACGTTGAAGAAAGGCTGTCCCAAGGTGGCCGGCCGGGCCGACCGAGACTGTGGTGACTCTGGCGGATAGACTCCTTGGCTGCTCTCAAGGAGAGGGGCTATGTTGACTCTGGTTTTTCTTCAAAATGCTCAAGTCTTTCGCCTTTTACTAAAGACTTCCGTGGAGAGGAACGTCCAAGAGTTTAAGTTATTTTTGGTGGGCTTTGCAGTATGGCTGCGCCCTTTGAGTGTGTCAAATGTCAAGCAGCTGTCCGTCACGGCTCAGAGGTGCACTTAGATCACCTGGGGGTGGAGGTGAGCAGCAGCAGCCTTTGTTATGCGCACTTCAGAAACACGGCACCACAACAAGTAACTTGTGCGCCAAGATCTTGAGTTGGCCCCAGACACTGGTGGGCCATCGCTTCTCGGCCTTTTGGCTAAGATCAAGTGTAGTATCTGTTCTTATCAGTTTAATATCTGATATGTCCTCTATATGGGGATTAAATATTAAATACATTTTTGAGCATTGGGCGGTGAAACCTTGGGCTTGCTCTCTTCACTCCTTGCATTGACCTGGTATTGCAGTGCCACCAGGAACGGTGCACCGTTCTCTTTTTTTCTGTGAAAACCAAAGCAAGGCTGAAACTGGAAGGACATTAACGTGTGCCCGTGCGTCAACGTAACTGCAAGCCCACGTTTCTTGTAAGGAAGCAGCAGTGTAAAAGCGTGCTGCAGTGTAAAAGCTTACAGCACCTGGTATTCCCAGGCGGTCTCCCATCCAAGTACTAACCATGCCCGACCCTGCTTAGCTTCCGAGATCAGACGAGATCGGGCGTGCTCAGGGTGGTGTGGCCGTAAGCCGACGGGCAGGTGACACAGACTCCTTTTATAGACCAGGCAAGGCCCCCTGCTCGTGGAGAGGCTCAAAAGGCAGCCTTCCGAACACACTGCACTTGAGCCTTTATCGCCACTACCTGCTACACTCTATTCCAGTATTAGGAAGCTACACCGAGATGGGTAAGCTGCTGTTGGTGCCGTCAGGTGCAGTTGTTGCTGAATCGATAGGAAATGACAGCCAGGTATGCCAGTGAAAAGGTCGAGTGTTTCCTCTCCAATGTGTGCTGGAGGTTGAAGTTGAACACAGCACAGCCTTAACGAGCACCTGAGTCAAGGCATTGGACTCTGGGACTATCCATTTCCTGCACCATCAGCCAAAGAGCTGTGTCTGGGAACAGCCACCCAGTGCTGGGCAAGTACACCTCATACTTACCTGGCAGGGGAGATACCATGATCAAGAAGGTGGTTCACCCAGGGCGAGGCTCAGCCATTGCACTCTGGTTGTGCTGACCCCTGCAAATTCCCCAAACGTGGGAATCTTGACTGCATAATTTTTGCTAGTGGGGTACTGCGTCCGCGCTCTCCCCCGATGACGTAGTTGTAAGCAAAGGTCAGCCGCCCAAGGTTCCGCCTTGTGTGCCCATCTCCAGGCTTCTCACGTGCTCGCAGAGCGACGTCCCCAGTCTTTCCAAGTTGCTGGGAATGGGATGGTTGTGGGTGTTGTCTTTTAGCTCTAAGGAAATGTCATGCTCCCTTTCCCGGCTCTTTGTAGGTAGAACTGGATTGTTGGAGATGGATCCATGGCCATCATGCCAAGGGTTAATACTTTGGCGCTTGCTCCGTCCACTCCTGTACATTGACCTGATATTGAAGCGATGCCAGGAGCAGCTCACCATTTCAGAAGCCCGGAGGAGTTGGGAAACGGCCCGGCAGTTTGTACTGCTCGGTGTGACACAGAGCTGCTTTGCTCATGCACTCACATGTACCACTAAACCTTGGAGGTGTCCCCCGTGAGCGAGGAATGTGCCACAGCCTCAGCGGTTGATAGAAAACTGCAGCACACAACCAACGGTAAGAATGCGCTTCCAAACATGCAGTCAAATGTGGGCGGTTGATTGGCCGGCAAACCAAAAACGTTGAAGAAAGGCTGTCCCAAGGTGGCCGGCTGGGCCGACCGAGACTGTGGTGACTCTGGCGGATAGACTCCTTGGCTGCTCTCAAGGAGAGGGGCTATGTTGACTCTGGTTTTTCTTCAAAATGCTCAAGTCTTTCGCCTTTTACTAAAGACTTCTGTGGAGAGGAACGTCCAAGAGTTTAAGTTATTTTTGGTGGGCTTTGCTGTATGGCTGCGCCCTTTGAGTGTGTCAAATGTCAAGCAGCTGTCCGTCACGGCTCAGAGGTGCACTTAGATCACCTGGGGGTGGAGGTGAGCAGCAGCAGCCTTTGTTATGCGCACTTCAGAAACACGGCACCACAACAAGTAACTTGTGCGCCAAGATCTTGAGTTGGCCCCAGACACTGGTGGGCCATCGCTTCTCGGCCTTTTGGCTAAGATCAAGTGTAGTATCTGTTCTTATCAGTTTAATATCTGATATGTCCTCTATATGGGGATTAAATATTAAATGCATTTTTGAGCATTGGGCGGTGAAACCTTGGGCTTGCTCTCTTCACTCCTTGCATTGACCTGGTATTGCAGTGCCACCAGGAACGGTGCACCGTTCTCTTTTTTTCTGTGAAAACCAAAGCAAGGCTGAAACTGGAAGGACATTAACGTGTGCCCGTGCGTCAACGTAATTGCAAGCCCACGTTTCTTGTAAGGAAGCAGCAGTGTAAAAGCGTGCTGCAGTGTAAAAGCGTGCTGCAGTGTAAAAGCTTACAGCACCTGGTATTCCCAGGCGGTCTCCCATCCAAGTACTAACCAGGCCCGACCCTGCTTAGCTTCCGAGATCAGACGAGATCGGGCGTGCTCAGGGTGGTGTGGCCGTAAGCCGGCGGGCAGGTGACACAGACTCCTTTTATAGACCAGGCAAGGCCCCCTGCTCGTGGAGGGGCTCAAAAGGCAGCCTTCCGAACACACTGCACTTGAGCCTTTATCGCCACTACCTGCTACACTCTATTCCAGTATTAGGAAGCTACACCGAGATGGGTAAGCTGCTGTTGGTGCCGTCAGGTGCAGTTGTTGCTGAATCGATAGGAAATGACAGCCAGGTATGCCAGTGAAAAGGTCGAGTGTTTCCTCTCCAATGTGTGCTGGAGGTTGAAGTTGAACACAGCACAGCCTTAACGAGCACCTGAGTCAAGGCATTGGACTCTGGGACTATCCATTTCCTGCACCATCAGCCAAAGAGCTGTGTCTGGGAACAGCCACCCAGTGCTGGGCAAGTACACCTCATACTTACCTGGCAGGGGAGATACCATGATCAAGAAGGTGGTTCACCCAGGGCGAGGCTCAGCCATTGCACTCTGGTGCTCCCGATGACGTAGTTGTAAGCAAAGGTCAGCCGCCCAAGGTTCCGCCTTGTGTGCCCATCTCCAGGCTTCTCACGTGCTCGCAGAGCGACGTCCCCAGTCTTTCCAAGTTGCTGGGAATGGGATGGTTGTGGGTGTTGTCTTTTAGCTCTAAGGAAATGTCATGCTCCCTTTCCCGGCTCTTTGTAGGTAGAACTGGATTGTTGGAGATGGATCCATGGCCATCATGCCAAGGGTTAATACTTTGGCGCTTGATCCGTCCACTCCTGTACATTGACCTGATATTGAAGCGATGCCAGGAGCAGCTCACCATTTCAGAAGCCCGGAGGAGTTGGGAAACGGCCCGGCAGTTTGTACTGCTCGGTGTGACACAGAGCTGCTTTGCTCATGCACTCACATGTACCACTAAACCTTGGAGGTGTCCCCCGTGAGCGAGGAATGTGCCACAGCCTCAGCGGTTGATAGAAAACTGCAGCACACAACCAACGGTAAGAATGCGCTTCCAAACATGCAGTCAAATGTGGGCGGTTGATTGGCCGGCAAACCAAAAACGTTGAAGAAAGGCTGTCCCAAGGTGGCCGGCCGGGCCGACCGAGACTGTGGTGACTCTGGCGGATAGACTCCTTGGCTGCTCTCAAGGAGAGGGGCTATGTTGACTCTGGTTTTTCTTCAAAATGCTCAAGTCTTTCGCCTTTTACTAAAGACTTCCGTGGAGAGGAACGTCCAAGAGTTTAAGTTATTTTTGGTGGGCTTTGCAGTATGGCTGCGCCCTTTGAGTGTGTCAAATGTCAAGCAGCTGTCCGTCACGGCTCAGAGGTGCACTTAGATCACCTGGGGGTGGAGGTGAGCAGCAGCAGCCTTTGTTATGCGCACTTCAGAAACACGGCACCACAACAAGTAACTTGTGCGCCAAGATCTTGAGTTGGCCCCAGACACTGGTGGGCCATCGCTTCTCGGCCTTTTGGCTAAGATCAAGTGTAGTATCTGTTCTTATCAGTTTAATATCTGATATGTCCTCTATATGGGGATTAAATATTAAATACATTTTTGAGCATTGGGCGGTGAAACCTTGGGCTTGCTCTCTTCACTCCTTGCATTGACCTGGTATTGCAGTGCCACCAGGAACGGTGCACCGTTCTCTTTTTTTCTGTGAAAACCAAAGCAAGGCTGAAACTGGAAGGACATTAACGTGTGCCCGTGCGTCAACGTAACTGCAAGCCCACGTTTCTTGTAAGGAAGCAGCAGTGTAAAAGCGTGCTGCAGTGTAAAAGCTTACAGCACCTGGTATTCCCAGGCGGTCTCCCATCCAAGTACTAACCATGCCCGACCCTGCTTAGCTTCCGAGATCAGACGAGATCGGGCGTGCTCAGGGTGGTGTGGCCGTAAGCCGACGGGCAGGTGACACAGACTCCTTTTATAGACCAGGCAAGGCCCCCTGCTCGTGGAGGGGCTCAAAAGGCAGCCTTCCGAACACACTGCACTTGAGCCTTTATCGCCACTACCTGCTACACTCTATTCCAGTATTAGGAAGCTACACCGAGATGGGTAAGCTGCTGTTGGTGCCGTCAGGTGCAGTTGTTGCTGAATCGATAGGAAATGACAGCCAGGTATGCCAGTGAAAAGGTCGAGTGTTTCCTCTCCAATGTGTGCTGGAGGTTGAAGTTGAACACAGCACAGCCTTAACGAGCACCTGAGTCAAGGCATTGGACTCTGGGACTATCCATTTCCTGCACCATCAGCCAAAGAGCTGTGTCTGGGAACAGCCACCCAGTGCTGGGCAAGTACACCTCATACTTACCTGGCAGGGGAGATACCATGATCAAGAAGGTGGTTCACCCAGGGCGAGGCTCAGCCATTGCACTCTGGTTGTGCTGACCCCTGCAAATTCCCCAAACGTGGGAATCTTGACTGCATAATTTTTGCTAGTGGGGTACTGCGTCCGCGCTCTCCCCCGATGACGTAGTTGTAAGCAAAGGTCAGCCGCCCAAGGTTCCGCCTTGTGTGCCCATCTCCAGGCTTCTCACGTGCTCGCAGAGCGACGTCCCCAGTCTTTCCAAGTTGCTGGGAATGGGATGGTTGTGGGTGTTGTCTTTTAGCTCTAAGGAAATGTCATGCTCCCTTTCCCGGCTCTTTGTAGGTAGAACTGGATTGTTGGAGATGGATCCATGGCCATCATGCCAAGGGTTAATACTTTGGCGCTTGATCCGTCCACTCCTGTACATTGACCTGATATTGAAGCGATGCCAGGAGCAGCTCACCATTTCAGAAGCCCGGAGGAGTTGGGAAACGGCCCGGCAGTTTGTACTGCTCGGTGTGACACAGAGCTGCTTTGCTCATGCACTCACATGTACCACTAAACCTTGGAGGTGTCCCCCGTGAGCGAGGAATGTGCCACAGCCTCAGCGGTTGATAGAAAACTGCAGCACACAACCAACGGTAAGAATGCGCTTCCAAACATGCAGTCAAATGTGGGCGGTTGATTGGCCGGCAAACCAAAAACGTTGAAGAAAGGCTGTCCCAAGGTGGCCGGCCGGGCCGACCGAGACTGTGGTGACTCTGGCGGATAGACTCCTTGGCTGCTCTCAAGGAGAGGGGCTATGTTGACTCTGGTTTTTCTTCAATATGCTCAAGTCTTTCGCCTTTTACTAAAGACTTCCGTGGAGAGGAACGTCCAAGAGTTTAAGTTATTTTTGGTGGGCTTTGCTGTATGGCTGCGCCCTTTGAGTGTGTCAAATGTCAAGCAGCTGTCCGTCACGGCTCAGAGGTGCACTTAGATCACCTGGGGGTGGAGGTGAGCAGCAGCAGCCTTTGTTATGCGCACTTCAGAAACACGGCACCACAACAAGTAACTTGTGCGCCAAGATCTTGAGTTGGCCCCAGACACTGGTGGGCCATCGCTTCTCGGCCTTTTGGCTAAGATCAAGTGTAGTATCTGTTCTTATCAGTTTAATATCTGATATGTCCTCTATATGGGGATTAAATATTAAATGCATTTTTGAGCATTGGGCGGTGAAACCTTGGGCTTGCTCTCTTCACTCCTTGCATTGACCTGGTATTGCAGTGCCACCAGGAACGGTGCACCGTTCTCTTTTTTTCTGTGAAAACCAAAGCAAGGCTGAAACTGGAAGGACATTAACGTGTGCCCGTGCGTCAACGTAATTGCAAGCCCACGTTTCTTGTAAGGAAGCAGCAGTGTAAAAGCGTGCTGCAGTGTAAAAGCGTGCTGCAGTGTAAAAGCTTACAGCACCTGGTATTCCCAGGCGGTCTCCCATCCAAGTACTAACCAGACCCGACCCTGCTTAGCTTCCGAGATCAGACGAGATCGGGCGTGCTCAGGGTGGTGTGGCCGTAAGCCGACAGGCAGGTGACACAGACTCCTTTTATAGACCAGGCAAGGCCCCCTGCTCGTGGAGGGGCTCAAAAGGCAGCCTTCCGAACACACTGCACTTGAGCCTTTATCGCCACTACCTGCTACACTCTATTCCAGTATTAGGAAGCTACACCGAGATGGGTAAGCTGCTGTTGGTGCCGTCAGGTGCAGTTGTTGCTGAATCGATAGGAAATGACAGCCAGGTATGCCAGTGAAAAGGTCGAGTGTTTCCTCTCCAATGTGTGCTGGAGGTTGAAGTTGAACACAGCACAGCCTTAACGAGCACCTGAGTCAAGGCATTGGACTCTGGGACTATCCATTTCCTGCACCATCAGCCAAAGAGCTGTGTCTGGGAACAGCCACCCAGTGCTGGGCAAGTACACCTCATACTTACCTGGCAGGGGAGATACCATGATCAAGAAGGTGGTTCACCCAGGGCGAGGCTCAGCCATTGCACTCTGGTTGTGCTGACCCCTGCAAATTCCCCAAACGTGGGAATCTTGACTGCATAATTTTTGCTAGTGGGGTACTGCGTCCGCGCTCTCCCCCGATGACGTAGTTGTAAGCAAAGGTCAGCCGCCCAAGGTTCCGCCTTGTGTGCCCATCTCCAGGCTTCTCACGTGCTCGCAGAGCGACGTCCCCAGTCTTTCCAAGTTGCTGGGAATGGGATGGTTGTGGGTGTTGTCTTTTAGCTCTAAGGAAATGTCATGCTCCCTTTCCCGGCTCTTTGTAGGTAGAACTGGATTGTTGGAGATGGATCCATGGCCATCATGCCAAGGGTTAATACTTTGGCGCTTGATCCGTCCACTCCTGTACATTGACCTGATATTGAAGCGATGCCAGGAGCAGCTCACCATTTCAGAAGCCCGGAGGAGTTGGGAAACGGCCCGGCAGTTTGTACTGCTCGGTGTGACACAGAGCTGCTTTGCTCATGCACTCACATGTACCACTAAACCTTGGAGGTGT
Source organism: Solea solea (assembly GCF_958295425.1). Taxonomy (NCBI): domain Eukaryota; kingdom Metazoa; phylum Chordata; class Actinopteri; order Pleuronectiformes; family Soleidae; genus Solea; species Solea solea. The sequence continues at coordinate 126,365 of NW_026704104.1, forward strand.
CCCCCGTGAGCGAGGAATGTGCCACAGCCTCAGCGGTTGATAGAAAACTGCAGCACACAACCAACGGTAAGAATGCGCTTCCAAACATGCAGTCAAATGTGGGCGGTTGATTGGCCGGCAAACCAAAAACGTTGAAGAAAGGCTGTCCCAAGGTGGCCGGCCGGGCCGACCGAGACTGTGGTGACTCTGGCGGATAGACTCCTTGGCTGCTCTCAAGGAGAGGGGCTATGTTGACTCTGATTTTTCTTCAATATGCTCAAGTCTTTCGCCTTTTACTAAAGACTTCCGTGGAGAGGAACGTCCAAGAGTTTAAGTTATTTTTGGTGGGCTTTGCTGTATGGCTGCGCCCTTTGAGTGTGTCAAATGTCAAGCAGCTGTCCGTCACGGCTCAGAGGTGCACTTAGATCACCTGGGGGTGGAGGTGAGCAGCAGCAGCCTTTGTTATGCGCACTTCAGAAACACGGCACCACAACAAGTAACTTGTGCGCCAAGATCTTGAGTTGGCCCCAGACACTGGTGGGCCATCGCTTCTCGGCCTTTTGGCTAAGATCAAGTGTAGTATCTGTTCTTATCAGTTTAATATCTGATATGTCCTCTATATGGGGATTAAATATTAAATGCATTTTTGAGCATTGGGCGGTGAAACCTTGGGCTTGCTCTCTTCACTCCTTGCATTGACCTGGTATTGCAGTGCCACCAGGAACGGTGCACCGTTCTCTTTTTTTCTGTGAAAACCAAAGCAAGGCTGAAACTGGAAGGACATTAACGTGTGCCCGTGCGTCAACGTAATTGCAAGCCCACGTTTCTTGTAAGGAAGCAGCAGTGTAAAAGCGTGCTGCAGTGTAAAAGCGTGCTGCAGTGTAAAAGCTTACAGCACCTGGTATTCCCAGGCGGTCTCCCATCCAAGTACTAACCAGACCCGACCCTGCTTAGCTTCCGAGATCAGACGAGATCGGGCGTGCTCAGGGTGGTGTGGCCGTAAGCCGACGGGCAGGTGACACAGACTCCTTTTATAGACCAGGCAAGGCCCCCTGCTCGTGGAGGGGCTCAAAAGGCAGCCTTCCGAACACACTGCACTTGAGCCTTTATCGCCACTACCTGCTACACTCTATTCCAGTATTAGGAAGCTACACCGAGATGGGTAAGCTGCTGTTGGTGCCGTCAGGTGCAGTTGTTGCTGAATCGATAGGAAATGACAGCCAGGTATGCCAGTGAAAAGGTCGAGTGTTTCCTCTCCAATGTGTGCTGGAGGTTGAAGTTAAACACAGCACAGCCTTAACGAGCACCTGAGTCAAGGCATTGGACTCTGGGACTATCCATTTCCTGCACCATCAGCCAAAGAGCTGTGTCTGGGAACAGCCACCCAGTGCTGGGCAAGTACACCTCATACTTACCTGGCAGGGGAGATACCATGATCAAGAAGGTGGTTCACCCAGGGCGAGGCTCAGCCATTGCACTCTGGTTGTGCTGAACCCTGCAAATTCCCCAAACGTGGGAATCTTGACTGCATAATTTTTGCTAGTGGGGTACTGCGTCCGCGCTCTCCCCCGATGACGTAGTTGTAAGCAAAGGTCAGCCGCCCAAGGTTCCGCCTTGTGTGCCCATCTCCAGGCTTCTCACGTGCTCGCAGAGCGACGTCCCCAGTCTTTCCAAGTTGCTGGGAATGGGATGGTTGTGGGTGTTGTCTTTTAGCTCTAAGGAAATGTCATGCTCCCTTTCCCGGCTCTTTGTAGGTAGAACTGGATTGTTGGAGATGGATCCATGGCCATCATGCCAAGGGTTAATACTTTGGCGCTTGATCCGTCCACTCCTGTACATTGACCTGATATTGAAGCGATGCCAGGAGCAGCTCACCATTTCAGAAGCCCGGAGGAGTTGGGAAACGGCCCGGCAGTTTGTACTGCTCGGTGTGACACAGAGCTGCTTTGCTCATGCACTCACATGTACCACTAAACCTTGGAGGTGTCCCCCGTGAGCGAGGAATGTGCCACAGCCTCAGCGGTTGATAGAAAACTGCAGCACACAACCAACGGTAAGAATGCGCTTCCAAACATGCAGTCAAATGTGGGCGGTTGATTGGCCGGCAAACCAAAAACGTTGAAGAAAGGCTGTCCCAAGGTGGCCGGCCGGGCCGACCGAGACTGTGGTGACTCTGGCGGATAGACTCCTTGGCTGCTCTCAAGGAGAGGGGCTATGTTGACTCTGATTTTTCTTCAATATGCTCAAGTCTTTCGCCTTTTACTAAAGACTTCCGTGGAGAGGAACGTCCAAGAGTTTAAGTTATTTTTGGTGGGCTTTGCTGTATGGCTGCGCCCTTTGAGTGTGTCAAATGTCAAGCAGCTGTCCGTCACGGCTCAGAGGTGCACTTAGATCACCTGGGGGTGGAGGTGAGCAGCAGCAGCCTTTGTTATGCGCACTTCAGAAACACGGCACCACAACAAGTAACTTGTGCGCCAAGATCTTGAGTTGGCCCCAGACACTGGTGGGCCATCGCTTCTCGGCCTTTTGGCTAAGATCAAGTGTAGTATCTGTTCTTATCAGTTTAATATCTGATATGTCCTCTATATGGGGATTAAATATTAAATGCATTTTTGAGCATTGGGCGGTGAAACCTTGGGCTTGCTCTCTTCACTCCTTGCATTGACCTGGTATTGCAGTGCCACCAGGAACGGTGCACCGTTCTCTTTTTTTCTGTGAAAACCAAAGCAAGGCTGAAACTGGAAGGACATTAACGTGTGCCCGTGCGTCAACGTAATTGCAAGCCCACGTTTCTTGTAAGGAAGCAGCAGTGTAAAAGCGTGCTGCAGTGTAAAAGCGTGCTGCAGTGTAAAAGCTTACAGCACCTGGTATTCCCAGGCGGTCTCCCATCCAAGTACTAACCAGACCCGACCCTGCTTAGCTTCCGAGATCAGACGAGATCGGGCGTGCTCAGGGTGGTGTGGCCGTAAGCCGACGGGCAGGTGACACAGACTCCTTTTATAGACCAGGCAAGGCCCCCTGCTCGTGGAGGGGCTCAAAAGGCAGCCTTCCGAACACACTGCACTTGAGCCTTTATCGCCACTACCTGCTACACTCTATTCCAGTATTAGGAAGCTACACCGAGATGGGTAAGCTGCTGTTGGTGCCGTCAGGTGCAGTTGTTGCTGAATCGATAGGAAATGACAGCCAGGTATGCCAGTGAAAAGGTCGAGTGTTTCCTCTCCAATGTGTGCTGGAGGTTGAAGTTAAACACAGCACAGCCTTAACGAGCACCTGAGTCAAGGCATTGGACTCTGGGACTATCCATTTCCTGCACCATCAGCCAAAGAGCTGTGTCTGGGAACAGCCACCCAGTGCTGGGCAAGTACACCTCATACTTACCTGGCAGGGGAGATACCATGATCAAGAAGGTGGTTCACCCAGGGCGAGGCTCAGCCATTGCACTCTGGTTGTGCTGACCCCTGCAAATTCCCCAAACGTGGGAATCTTGACTGCATAATTTTTGCTAGTGGGGTACTGCGTCCGCGCTCTCCCCCGATGACGTAGTTGTAAGCAAAGGTCAGCCGCCCAAGGTTCCGCCTTGTGTGCCCATCTCCAGGCTTCTCACGTGCTCGCAGAGCGACGTCCCCAGTCTTTCCAAGTTGCTGGGAATGGGATGGTTGTGGGTGTTGTCTTTTAGCTCTAAGGAAATGTCATGCTCCCTTTCCCGGCTCTTTGTAGGTAGAACTGGATTGTTGGAGATGGATCCATGGCCATCATGCCAAGGGTTAATACTTTGGCGCTTGATCCGTCCACTCCTGTACATTGACCTGATATTGAAGCGATGCCAGGAGCAGCTCACCATTTCAGAAGCCCGGAGGAGTTGGGAAACGGCCCGGCAGTTTGTACTGCTCGGTGTGACACAGAGCTGCTTTGCTCATGCACTCACATGTACCACTAAACCTTGGAGGTGTCCCCCGTGAGCGAGGAATGTGCCACAGCCTCAGCGGTTGATAGAAAACTGCAGCACACAACCAACGGTAAGAATGCGCTTCCAAACATGCAGTCAAATGTGGGCGGTTGATTGGCCGGCAAACCAAAAACGTTGAAGAAAGGCTGTCCCAAGGTGGCCGGCCGGGCCGACCGAGACTGTGGTGACTCTGGCGGATAGACTCCTTGGCTGCTCTCAAGGAGAGGGGCTATGTTGACTCTGGTTTTTCTTCAAAATGCTCAAGTCTTTCGCCTTTTACTAAAGACTTCCGTGGAGAGGAACGTCCAAGAGTTTAAGTTATTTTTGGTGGGCTTTGCAGTATGGCTGCGCCCTTTGAGTGTGTCAAATGTCAAGCAGCTGTCCGTCACGGCTCAGAGGTGCACTTAGATCACCTGGGGGTGGAGGTGAGCAGCAGCAGCCTTTGTTATGCGCACTTCAGAAACACGGCACCACAACAAGTAACTTGTGCGCCAAGATCTTGAGTTGGCCCCAGACACTGGTGGGCCATCGCTTCTCGGCCTTTTGGCTAAGATCAAGTGTAGTATCTGTTCTTATCAGTTTAATATCTGATATGTCCTCTATATGGGGATTAAATATTAAATACATTTTTGAGCATTGGGCGGTGAAACCTTGGGCTTGCTCTCTTCACTCCTTGCATTGACCTGGTATTGCAGTGCCACCAGGAACGGTGCACCGTTCTCTTTTTTTCTGTGAAAACCAAAGCAAGGCTGAAACTGGAAGGACATTAACGTGTGCCCGTGCGTCAACGTAACTGCAAGCCCACGTTTCTTGTAAGGAAGCAGCAGTGTAAAAGCGTGCTGCAGTGTAAAAGCTTACAGCACCTGGTATTCCCAGGCGGTCTCCCATCCAAGTACTAACCAGGCCCGACCCTGCTTAGCTTCCGAGATCAGACGAGATCGGGCGTGCTCAGGGTGGTGTGGCCGTAAGCCGACGGGCAGGTGACACAGACTCCTTTTATAGACCAGGCAAGGCCCCCTGCTCGTGGAGGGGCTCAAAAGGCAGCCTTCCGAACACACTGCACTTGAGCCTTTATCGCCACTACCTGCTACACTCTATTCCAGTATTAGGAAGCTACACCGAGATGGGTAAGCTGCTGTTGGTGCCGTCAGGTGCAGTTGTTGCTGAATCGATAGGAAATGACACCCAGGTATGCCAGTGAAAAGGTCGAGTGTTTCCTCTCCAATGTGTGCTGGAGGTTGAAGTTGAACACAGCACAGCCTTAACGAGCACCTGAGTCAAGGCATTGGACTCTGGGACTATCCATTTCCTGCACCATCAGCCAAAGAGCTGTGTCTGGGAACAGCCACCCAGTGCTGGGCAAGTACACCTCATACTTACCTGGCAGGGGAGATACCATGATCAAGAAGGTGGTTCACCCAGGGCGAGGCTCAGCCATTGCACTCTGGTTGTGCTGACCCCTGCAAATTCCCCAAACGTGGGAATCTTGACTGCATAATTTTTGCTAGTGGGGTACTGCGTCCGCGCTCTCCCCCGATGACGTAGTTGTAAGCAAAGGTCAGCCGCCCAAGGTTCCGCCTTGTGTGCCCATCTCCAGGCTTCTCACGTGCTCGCAGAGCGACGTCCCCAGTCTTTCCAAGTTGCTGGGAATGGGATGGTTGTGGGTGTTGTCTTTTAGCTCTAAGGAAATGTCATGCTCCCTTTCCCGGCTCTTTGTAGGTAGAACTGGATTGTTGGAGATGGATCCATGGCCATCATGCCAAGGGTTAATACTTTGGCGCTTGCTCCGTCCACTCCTGTACATTGACCTGATATTGAAGCGATGCCAGGAGCAGCTCACCATTTCAGAAGCCCGGAGGAGTTGGGAAACGGCCCGGCAGTTTGTACTGCTCGGTGTGACACAGAGCTGCTTTGCTCATGCACTCACATGTACCACTAAACCTTGGAGGTGTCCCCCGTGAGCGAGGAATGTGCCACAGCCTCAGCGGTTGATAGAAAACTGCAGCACACAACCAACGGTAAGAATGCGCTTCCAAACATGCAGTCAAATGTGGGCGGTTGATTGGCCGGCAAACCAAAAACGTTGAAGAAAGGCTGTCCCAAGGTGGCCGGCCGGGCCGACCGAGACTGTGGTGACTCTGGCGGATAGACTCCTTGGCTGCTCTCAAGGAGAGGGGCTATGTTGACTCTGGTTTTTCTTCAAAATGCTCAAGTCTTTCGCCTTTTACTAAAGACTTCTGTGGAGAGGAACGTCCAAGAGTTTAAGTTATTTTTGGTGGGCTTTGCTGTATGGCTGCGCCCTTTGAGTGTGTCAAATGTCAAGCAGCTGTCCGTCACGGCTCAGAGGTGCACTTAGATCACCTGGGGGTGGAGGTGAGCAGCAGCAGCCTTTGTTATGCGCACTTCAGAAACACGGCACCACAACAAGTAATTTGTGCGCCAAGATCTTGAGTTGGCCCCAGACACTGGTGGGCCATCGCTTCTCGGCCTTTTGGCTAAGATCAAGTGTAGTATCTGTTCTTATCAGTTTAATATCTGATATGTCCTCTATATGGGGATTAAATATTAAATGCATTTTTGAGCATTGGGCGGTGAAACCTTGGGCTTGCTCTCTTCACTCCTTGCATTGACCTGGTATTGCAGTGCCACCAGGAACGGTGCACCGTTCTCTTTTTTTCTGTGAAAACCAAAGCAAGGCTGAAACTGGAAGGACATTAACGTGTGCCCGTGCGTCAACGTAATTGCAAGCCCACGTTTCTTGTAAGGAAGCAGCAGTGTAAAAGCGTGCTGCAGTGTAAAAGCGTGCTGCAGTGTAAAAGCTTACAGCACCTGGTATTCCCAGGCGGTCTCCCATCCAAGTACTAACCAGGCCCGACCCTGCTTAGCTTCCGAGATCAGACGAGATCGGGCGTGCTCAGGGTGGTGTGGCCGTAAGCCGGCGGGCAGGTGACACAGACTCCTTTTATAGACCAGGCAAGGCCCCCTGCTCGTGGAGGGGCTCAAAAGGCAGCCTTCCGAACACACTGCACTTGAGCCTTTATCGCCACTACCTGCTACACTCTATTCCAGTATTAGGAAGCTACACCGAGATGGGTAAGCTGCTGTTGGTGCCGTCAGGTGCAGTTGTTGCTGAATCGATAGGAAATGACAGCCAGGTATGCCAGTGAAAAGGTCGAGTGTTTCCTCTCCAATGTGTGCTGGAGGTTGAAGTTGAACACAGCACAGCATTAACGAGCACCTGAGTCAAGGCATTGGACTCTGGGACTATCCATTTCCTGCACCATCAGCCAAAGAGCTGTGTCTGGGAACAGCCACCCAGTGCTGGGCAAGTACACCTCATACTTACCTGGCAGGGGAGATACCATGATCAAGAAGGTGGTTCACCCAGGACGAGGCTAAGCCATTGCACTTTGGTTGTGCTGACCCCTGCAAATTCCCCAAACGTGGGAATCTTGACTGCATAATTTTTGCTAGTGGGGTACTGCGTCCGCGCTCTCCCCCGATGACGTAGTTGTAAGCAAAGGTCAGCCGCCCAAGGTTCCGCCTTGTGTGCCCATCTCCAGGCTTCTCACGTGCTCGCAGAGCGAAGTCCCCAGTCTTTCCAAGTTGCTGGGAATGGGATGGTTGTGGGTGTTGTCTTTTAGCTCTAAGGAAATGTCATGCTCCCTTTCCCGGCTCTTTGTAGGTAGAACTGGATTGTTGGAGATGGATCCATGGCCATCATGCCAAGGGTTAATACTTTGGCGCTTGCTCCGTCCACTCCTGTACATTGACCTGATATTGAAGCGATGCCAGGAGCAGCTCACCATTTCAGAAGCCCGGAGGAGTTGGCAAACGGCCCGGCAGTTTGTACTGCTCGGTGTGACACAGAGCTGCTTTGCTCATGCACTCACATGTACCACTAAACCTTGGAGGTGTCCCCCGTGAGCGAGGAATGTGCCACAGCCTCAGCGGTTGATAGAAAACTGCAGCACACAACCAACGGTAAGAATGCGCTTCCAAACATGCAGTCAAATGTGGGCGGTTGATTGGCCGGCAAACCAAAAACGTTGAAGAAAGGCTGTCCCAAGGTGGCCGGCCGGGCCGACCGAGACTGTGGTGACTCTGGCGGATAGACTCCTTGGCTGCTCTCAAGGAGAGGGGCTATGTTGACTCTGGTTTTTCTTCAAAATGCTCAAGTCTTTCGCCTTTTACTAAAGACTTCCGTGGAGAGGAACGTCCAAGAGTTTAAGTTATTTTTGGTGGGCTTTGCTGTATGGCTGCGCCCTTTGAGTGTGTCAAATGTCAAGCAGCTGTCCGTCACGGCTCAGAGGTGCACTTAGATCACCTGGGGGTGGAGGTGAGCAGCAGCAGCCTTTGTTATGCGCACTTCAGAAACACGGCACCACAACAAGTAACTTGTGCGCCAAGATCTTGAGTTGGCCCCAGACACTGGTGGGCCATCGCTTCTCGGCCTTTTGGCTAAGATCAAGTGTAGTATCTGTTCTTATCAGTTTAATATCTGATATGTCCTCTATATGGGGATTAAATATTAAATGCATTTTTGAGCATTGGGCGGTGAAACCTTGGGCTTGCTCTCTTCACTCCTTGCATTGACCTGGTATTGCAGTGCCACCAGGAACGGTGCACCGTTCTCTTTTTTTCTGTGAAAACCAAAGCAAGGCTGAAACTGGAAGGACATTAACGTGTGCCCGTGCGTCAACGTAATTGCAAGCCCACGTTTCTTGTAAGGAAGCAGCAGTGTAAAAGCGTGCTGCAGTGTAAAAGCGTGCTGCAGTGTAAAAGCTTACAGCACCTGGTATTCCCAGGCGGTCTCCCATCCAAGTACTAACCAGACCCGACCCTGCTTAGCTTCCGAGATCAGACGAGATCGGGCGTGCTCAGGGTGGTGTGGCCGTAAGCCGACGGGCAGGTGACACAGACTCCTTTTATAGACCAGGCAAGGCCCCCTGCTCGTGGAGGGGCTCAAAAGGCAGCCTTCCGAACACACTGCACTTGAGCCTTTATCGCCACTACCTGCTACACTCTATTCCAGTATTAGGAAGCTACACCGAGATGGGTAAGCTGCTGTTGGTGCCGTCAGGTGCAGTTGTTGCTGAATCGATAGGAAATGACAGCCAGGTATGCCAGTGAAAAGGTCGAGTGTTTCCTCTCCAATGTGTGCTGGAGGTTGAAGTTGAACACAGCACAGCCTTAACGAGCACCTGAGTCAAGGCATTGGACTCTGGGACTATCCATTTCCTGCACCATCAGCCAAAGAGCTGTGTCTGGGAACAGCCACCCAGTGCTGGGCAAGTACACCTCATACTTACCTGGCAGGGGAGATACCATGATCAAGAAGGTGGTTCACCCAGGGCGAGGCTCAGCCATTGCACTCTGGTTGTGCTGACCCCTGCAAATTCCCCAAACGTGGGAATCTTGACTGCATAATTTTTGCTAGTGGGGTACTGCGTCCGCGCTCTCCCCCGATGACGTAGTTGTAAGCAAAGGTCAGCCGCCCAAGGTTCCGCCTTGTGTGCCCATCTCCAGGCTTCTCACGTGCTCGCAGAGCGACATCCCCAGTCTTTCCAAGTTGCTGGGAATGGGATGGTTGTGGGTGTTGTCTTTTAGCTCTAAGGAAATGTCATGCTCACTTTCCCGGCTCTTTGTAGGTAGAACTGGATTGTTGGAGATGGATCCATGGCCATCATGCCAAGGGTTAATACTTTGGCGCTTGCTCCGTCCACTCCTGTACATTGACCTGATATTGAAGCGATGCCAGGAGCAGCTCACCATTTCAGAAGCCCGGAGGAGTTGGGAAACGGCCCGGCAGTTTGTACTGCTCGGTGTGACACAGAGCTGCTTTGCTCATGCACTCACATCTACCACTAAACCTTGGAGGTGTCCCCCGTGAGCGAGGAATGTGCCACAGCCTCAGCGGTTGATAGAAAACTGCAGCACACAACCAACGGTAAGAATGCGCTTCCAAACATGCAGTCAAATGTGGGCGGTTGATTGGCCGGCAAACCAAAAACGTTGAAGAAAGGCTGTCCCAAGGTGGCCGGCCGGGCCGACCGAGACTGTGGTGACTCTGGCGGATAGACTCCTTGGCTGCTCTCAAGGAGAGCGGCTATGTTGTCTCTGGTTTTTCTTCAAAATGCTCAAGTCTTTCGCCTTTTACTAAAGACTTCCGTGGAGAGGAACGTCCAAGAGTTTAAGTTATTTTTGGTGGGCTTTGCTGTATGGCTGCGCCCTTTGAGTGTGTCAAATGTCAAGCAGCTGTCCGTCACGGCTCAGAGGTGCACTTAGATCACCGGGGGCTGGAGGTGAGCAGCAGCAGCCTTTGTTATGCGCACTTCAGAAACACGGCACCACAACAAGTAACTTGTGCGCCAAGATCTTGAGTTGGCCCCAGAAACTGGTGGGCCATCGCTTCTCGGCCTTTTGGCTAAGATCAAGTGTAGTATCTGTTCTTATCAGTTTAATATCTGATATGTCCTCTATATGGGGATTAAATATTAAATGCATTTTTGAGCATTGGGCGGTGAAACCTTGGGCTTGCTCTCTTCACTCCTTGCATTGACCTGGTATTGCAGTGCCACCAGGAACGGTGCACCGTTCTCTTTTTTTCTGTGAAAACCAAAGCAAGGCTGAAACTGGAAGGACATTAACGTGTGCCCGTGCGTCAACGTAATTGCAAGCCCACGTTTCTTGTAAGGAAGCAGCAGTGTAAAAGCGTGCTGCAGTGTAAAAGCGTGCTGCAGTGTAAAAGCTTACAGCACCTGGTATTCCCAGGCGGTCTCCCATCCAAGTACTAACCAGGCCCGACCCTGCTTAGCTTCCGAGATCAGACGAGATCGGGCGTGCTCAGGGTGGTGTGGCCGTAAGCCGACGGGCAGGTGACACAGACTCCTTTTATAGACCAGGCAAGGCCCCCTGCTCGTGGAGGGGCTCAAAAGGCAGCCTTCCGAACACACTGCACTTGAGCCTTTATCGCCACTACCTGCTACACTCTATTCCAGTATTAGGAAGCTACACCGAGATGGGTAAGCTGCTGTTGGTGCCGTCAGGTGCAGTTGTTGCTGAATCGATAGGAAATGACAGCCAGGTATGCCAGTGAAAAGGTCGAGTGTTTCCTCTCCAATGTGTGCTGGAGGTTGAAGTTGAACACAGCACAGCATTAACGAGCACCTGAGTCAAGGCATTGGACTCTGGGACTATCCATTTCCTGCACCATCAGCCAAAGAGCTGTGTCTGGGAACAGCCACCCAGTGCTGGGCAAGTACACCTCATACTTACCTGGCAGGGGAGATACCATGATCAAGAAGGTGGTTCACCCAGGGCGAGGCTCAGCCATTGCACTCTGGTTGTGCTGACCCCTGCAAATTCCCCAAACGTGGGAATCTTGACTGCATAATTTTTGCTAGTGGGGTACTGCGTCCGCGCTCTCCCCCGATGACGTAGTTGTAAGCAAAGGTCAGCCGCCCAAGGTTCCGCCTTTTGTGCCCATCTCCAGGCTTCTCACGTGCTCGCAGAGCGACATCCCCAGTCTTTCCAAGTTGCTGGGAAATGGATGGTTGTCGGTGTTGTCTTTTAGCTCTAAGGAAATGTCATGCTCCCTTTCCCGGCTCTTTGTAGGTAGAACTGGATTGTTGGAGATGGATCCATGGCCATCATGCCAAGGGTTAATACTTTGGCGCTTGCTCCGTCCACTCCTGTACATTGACCTGATATTGAAGCGATGCCAGGAGCAGCTCACCATTTCAGAAGCCCGGAGGAGTTGGGAAACGGCCCGGCAGTTTGTACTGCTCGGTGTGACACAGAGCTGCTTTGCTCATGCACTCACATCTACCACTAAACCTTGGAGGTGTCCCCCGTGAGCGAGGAATGTGCCACAGCCTCAGCGGTTGATAGAAAACTGCAGCACACAACCAACGGTAAGAATGCGCTTCCAAACATGCAGTCAAATGTGGGCGGTTGATTGGCCGGCAAACCAAAAACGTTGAAGAAAGGCTGTCCCAAGGTGGCCGGCCGGGCCGACCGAGACTGTGGTGACTCTGGCGGATAGACTCCTTGGCTGCTCTCAAGGAGAGGGGCTATGTTGACTCTGGTTTTTCTTCAAAATGCTCAAGTCTTTCGCCTTTTACTAAAGACTTCCGTGGAGAGGAACGTCCAAGAGTTTAAGTTATTTTTGGTGGGCTTTGCTGTATGGCTGCGCCCTTTGAGTGTGTCAAATGTCAAGCAGCTGTCCGTCACGGCTCAGAGGTGCACTTAGATCACCTGGGGGTGGAGGTGAGCAGCAGCAGCCTTTGTTATGCGCACTTCAGAAACACGGCACCACAACAAGTAACTTGTGCGCCAAGATCTTGAGTTGGCCCCAGACACTGGTGGGCCATCGCTTCTCGGCCTTTTGGCTAAGATCAAGTGTAGTATCTGTTCTTATCAGTTTAATAACTGATATGTCCTCTATATGGGGATTAAATATTAAATGCATTTTTGAGCATTGGGCGGTGAAACCTTGGGCTTGCTCTCTTCACTCCTTGCATTGACCTGGTATTGCAGTGCCACCAGGAACGGTGCACCGTTCTCTTTTTTTCTGTGAAAACCAAAGCAAGGCTGAAACTGGAAGGACATTAACGTGTGCCCGTGCGTCAACGTAATTGCAAGCCCACGTTTCTTGTAAGGAAGCAGCAGTGTAAAAGTGTGCTGCAGTGTAAAAGCGTGCTGCAGTGTAAAAGCGTGCTGCAGTGTAAAAGCGTGCTGCAGTGTAAAAGCTTACAGCACCTGGTATTCCCAGGCGGTCTCCCATCCAAGTACTAACCAGGCCCGACCCTGCTTAGCTTCCGAGATCAGACGAGATCGGGCGCGCTCAGGGTGGTGTGGCCGTAAGCCGAAGGGCAGGTGACACAGACTCCTTTTATAGACCAGGCAAGGCCCCCTGCTCGTGGAGGGGCTCAAAAGGCAGCCTTCCGAACACACTGCACTTGAGCCTTTATCGCCACTACCTGCTACACTCTATTCCAGTATTAGGAAGCTACACCGAGATGGGTAAGCTGCTGTTGGTGCCGTCAGGTGCAGTTGTTGCTGAATCGATAGGAAATGACAGCCAGGTATGCCAGTGAAAAGGTCGAGTGTTTCCTCTCCAATGTGTGCTGGAGGTTGAAGTTGAACACAGCACAGCATTAACGAGCACCTGAGTCAAGGCATTGGACTCTGGGACTATCCATTTCCTGCACCATCAGCCAAAGAGCTGTGTCTGGGAACAGCCACCCAGTGCTGGGCAAGTACACCTCATACTTACCTGGCAGGGGAGATACCATGATCAAGAAGGTGGTTCACCCAGGGCGAGGCTCAGCCATTGCAGTCTGGTTGTGCTGACCCCTGCAAATTCCCCAAACGTGGGAATCTTGACTGCATAATTTTTGCTAGTGGGGTACTGCGTCCGCGCTCTCCCCCGATGACGTAGTTGTAAGCAAAGGTCAGCCGCCCAAGGTTCCGCCTTTTGTGCCCATCTCCAGGCTTCTCACGTGCTCGCAGAGCGACATCCCCAGTCTTTCCAAGTTGCTGGGAAATGGATGGTTGTGGGTGTTGTCTTTTAGCTCTAAGGAAATGTCATGCTCCCTTTCCCGGCTCTTTGTAGGTAGAACTGGATTGTTGGAGATGGATCCATGGCCATCATGCCAAGGGTTAATACTTTGGCGCTTGCTCCGTCCACTCCTGTACATTGACCTGATATTGAAGCGATGCCAGGAGCAGCTCACCATTTCAGAAGCCCGGAGGAGTTGGGAAACGGCCCGGCAGTTTGTACTGCTCGGTGTGACACAGAGCTGCTTTGCTCATGCACTCACATCTACCACTAAACCTTGGAGGTGTCCCCCGTGAGCGAGGAATGTGCCACAGCCTCAGCGGTTGATAGAAAACTGCAGCACACAACCAACGGTAAGAATGCGCTTCCAAACATGCAGTCAAATGTGGGCGGTTGATTGGCCGGCAAACCAAAAACGTTGAAGAAAGGCTGTCCCAAGGTGGCCGGCCGGGCCGACCGAGACTGTGGTGACTCTGGCGGATAGACTCCTTGGCTGCTCTCAAGGAGAGGGGCTATGTTGACTCTGGTTTTTCTTCAAAATGCTCAAGTCTTTCGCCTTTTACTAAAGACTTCCGTGGAGAGGAACGTCCAAGAGTTTAAGTTATTTTTGGTGGGCTTTGCTGTATGGCTGCGCCCTTTGAGTGTGTCAAATGTCAAGCAGCTGTCCGTCACGGCTCAGAGGTGCACTTAGATCACCTGGGGGTGGAGGTGAGCAGCAGCAGCCTTTGTTATGCGCACTTCAGAAACACGGCACCACAACAAGTAACTTGTGCGCCAAGATCTTGAGTTGGCCCCAGACACTGGTGGGCCATCGCTTCTCGGCCTTTTGGCTAAGATCAAGTGTAGTATCTGTTCTTATCAGTTTAATATCTGATATGTCCTCTATATGGGGATTAAATATTAAATGCATTTTTGAGCATTGGGCGGTGAAACCTTGGGCTTGCTCTCTTCACTCCTTGCATTGACCTGGTATTGCAGTGCCACCAGGAACGGTGCACCGTTCTCTTTTTTTCTGTGAAAACCAAAGCAAGGCTGAAACTGGAAGGACATTAACGTGTGCCTGTGCGTCAACGTAATTGCAAGCCCACGTTTCTTGTAAGGAAGCAGCAGTGTAAAAGCGTGCTGCAGTGTAAAAGCTTACAGCACCTGGTATTCCCAGGCGGTCTCCCATCCAAGTACTAACCAGGCCCTACCCTGCTTAGCTTCCGAGATCAGACGAGATCGGGCGTGCTCAGTGTGGTGTGGCCGTAAGCCGACGGGCAGGTGACACAGACTCCTTTTATAGACCAGGCAAGGCCCCCTGCTCGTGGAGGGGCTCAAAAGGCAGCCTTCCGAACACACTGCACTTGAGCCTTTATCGCCACTACCTGCTACACTCTATTCCAGTATTAGGAAGCTACACCGAGATGGGTAAGCTGCTGTTGGTGCCGTCAGGTGCAGTTGTTGCTGAATCGATAGGAAATGACAGCCAGGTATGCCAGTGAAAAGGTCGAGTGTTTCCTCTCCAATGTGTGCTGGAGGTTGAAGTTGAACACAGCACAGCATTAACGAGCACCTGAGTCAAGGCATTGGACTCTGGGACTATCCATTTCCTGCACCATCAGCCAAAGAGCTGTGTCTGGGAACAGCCACCCAGTGCTGGGCAAGTACACCTCATACTTACCTGGCAGGGGAGATACCATGATCAAGAAGGTGGTTCACCCAGGGCGAGGCTCAGCCATTGCTCTCTGGTTGTGCTGACCCCTGCAAATTCCCCAAACGTGGGAATCTTGACTGCATATTTTTTGCTAGTGGGGTACTGCGTCCGCGCTCTCCCCCGATGACGTAGTTGTAAGCAAAGGTCAGCCGCCCAAGGTTCCGCCTTGTGTGCCCATCTCCAGGCTTCTCAAGTGCTCGCAGAGCGACGTCCCCAGTATTTCCAAGTTGCTGGGAATGGGATGGTTGTGGGTGTTGTCTTTTAGCTCTAAGGAAATGTCATGCTCCCTTTCCCGGCTCTTTGTAGGTAGAACTGGATTGTTGGAGATGGATCCATGGCCATCATGCCAAGGGTTAATACTTTGGCTCTTGCTCCGTCCACTCCTGTACATTGACCTGATATTGAAGCGATGCCAGGAGCAGCTCACCATTTCAGAAGCCCGGAGGAATTGGGAAACGGCCCGGCAGTTTGTACTGCTCGGTGTGACACAGAGCTGCTTTGCTCATGCACTCACATCTACCACTAAACCTTGGAGGTGTCCCCCGTGAGCGAGGAATGTGCCACAGCCTCAGCGGTTGATAGAAAAATGCAGCACACAACCAACGGTAAGAATGCGCTTCCAAACATGCAGTCAAATGTGGGCGGTTGATTGGCCGGCAACCCAAAAACGTTGAAGAAAGGCTGTCCCAAGGTGGCCGGCCGGGCCGACCGAGACTGTGGTGACTCTGGCGGATAGACTCCTTGGCTGCTCTCAAGGAGAGGGGCTATGTTGACTCTGGTTTTTCTTCAAAATGCTCAAGTCTTTCGCCTTTTACTAAAGACTTCCGTGGAGAGCAACGTCCAAGAGTTTAAGTTATTTTTGGTGGGCTTTGCTGTATGGCTGCGCCCTTTGAGTGTGTCAAATGTCAAGCAGCTGTCCGTCACGGCTCAGAGGTGCACTTAGATCACCTGGGGGTGGAGGTGAGCAGCAGCAGCCTTTGTTATGCGCACTTCAGAAACACGGCACCACAACAAGTAACTTGTGCGCCAAGATCTTGAGTTGGCCCCAGACACTGGTGGGCCATCGCTTCTCGGCCTTTTGGCTAAGATCAAGTGTAGTATCTGTTCTTATCAGTTTAATATCTGATATGTCCTCTATATGGGGATTAAATATTAAATGCATTTTTGAGCATTGGGCGGTGAAACCTTGGGCTTGCTCTCTTCACTCCTTGCATTGACCTGGTATTGCAGTGCCACCAGGAACGGTGCACCATTCTCTTTTTTTCTGTGAAAACCAAAGCAAGGCTGAAACTGGAAGGACATTAACGTGTGCCCGTGCGTCAACGTAATTGCAAGCCCACGTTTCTTGTAAGGAAGCAGCAGTGTAAAAGCGTGCTGCAGTGTAAAAGCGTGCTGCAGTGTAAAAGCTTACAGCACCTGGTATTCCCAGGCGGTCTCCCATCCAAGTACTAACCAGGCCCGACCCTGCTTAGCTTCCGAGATCAGACGAGATCGGGCGTGCTCAGGGTGGTGTGGCCGTAAGCCGACGGGCAGGTGACACAGACTCCTTTTATAGACCAGGCAAGGCCCCCTGCTCGTGGAGGGGCTCAAAAGGCAGCCTTCCGAACACACTGCACTTGAGCCTTTATCGCCACTACCTGCTACACTCTATTCCAGTATTAGGAAGCTACACCGAGATGGGTAAGCTGCTGTTGGTGCCGTCAGGTGCAGTTGTTGCTGAATCGATAGGAAATG
Organism: Solea solea; assembly: GCF_958295425.1. NCBI lineage: Eukaryota > Metazoa > Chordata > Actinopteri > Pleuronectiformes > Soleidae > Solea > Solea solea. The sequence continues at coordinate 143,288 of NW_026704104.1, forward strand.
ACAGCCAGGTATGCCAGTGAAAAGGTCGAGTGTTTCCTCTCCAATGTGTGCTGGAGGTTGAAGTTGAACACAGCACAGCATTAACGAGCACCTGAGTCAAGGCATTGGACTCTGGGACTATCCATTTCCTGCACCATCAGCCAAAGAGCTGTGTCTGGGAACAGCCACCCAGTGCTGGGCAAGTACACCTCATACTTACCTGGCAGGGGAGATACCATGATCAAGAAGGTGGTTCACCCAGGGCGAGGCTCAGCCATTGCACTCTGGTTGTGCTGACCCCTGCAAATTCCCCAAACGTGGGAATCTTGACTGCATAATTTTTGCTAGTGGGGTACTGCGTCCGCGCTCTCCCCCGATGACGTAGTTGTAAGCAAAGGTCAGCCGCCCAAGGTTCCGCCTTGTGTGCCCATCTCCAGGCTTCTCACGTGCTCGCAGAGCGACGTCCCCAGTCTTTCCAAGTTGCTGGGAATGGGATGGTTGTGGGTGTTGTCTTTTAGCTCTAAGGAAATGTCATGCTCCCTTTCCCGGCTCTTTGTAGGTAGAACTGGATTGTTGGAGATGGATCCATGGCCATCATGCCAAGGGTTAATACTTTGGCGCTTGCTCCGTCCACTCCTGTACATTGACCTGATATTGAAGCGATGCCAGGAGCAGCTCACCATTTCAGAAGCCCGGAGGAGTTGGGAAACGGCCCGGCAGTTTGTACTGCTCGGTGTGACACAGAGCTGCTTTGCTCATGCACTCACATCTACCACTAAACCTTGGAGGTGTCCCCCGTGAGCGAGGAATGTGCCACAGCCTCAGCGGTTGATAGAAAACTGCAGCACACAACCAACGGTAAGAATGCGCTTCCAAACATGCAGTCAAATGTGGGCGGTTGATTGGCCGGCAAACCAAAAACGTTGAAGAAAGGCTGTCCCAAGGTGGCCGGCCGGGCCGACCGAGACTGTGGTGACTCTGGCGGATAGACTCCTTGGCTGCTCTCAAGGAGAGGGGCTATGTTGACTCTGGTTTTTCTTCAAAATGCTCAAGTCTTTCGCCTTTTACTAAAGACTTCCGTGGAGAGGAACGTCCAAGAGTTTAAGTTATTTTTGGTGGGCTTTGCTGTATGGCTGCGCCCTTTGAGTGTTTCAAATGTCAAGCAGCTGTCCGTCACGGCTCAGAGGTGCACTTAGATCACCTGGGGGTGGAGGTGAGCAGCAGCAGCCTTTGTTATGCGCACTTCAGAAACACGGCACCACAACAAGTAACTTGTGCGCCAAGATCTTGAGTTGGCCCCAGACACTGGTGGGCCATCGCTTCTCGGCCTTTTGGCTAAGATCAAGTGTAGTATCTGTTCTTATCAGTTTAATATCTGATATGTCCTCTATATGGGGATTAAATATTAAATGCATTTTTGAGCATTGGGCGGTGAAACCTTGGGCTTGCTCTCTTCACTCCTTGCATTGACCTGGTATTGCAGTGCCACCAGGAACGGTGCACCGTTCTCTTTTTTTCTGTGAAAACCAAAGCAAGGCTGAAACTGGAAGGACATTAACGTGTGCCCGTGCGTCAACGTAATTGCAAGCCCACGTTTCTTGTAAGGAAGCAGCAGTGTAAAAGCGTGCTGCAGTGTAAAAGCGTGCTGCAGTGTAAAAGCGTGCTGCAGTGTAAAAGCTTACAGCACCTGGTATTCCCAGGCGGTCTCCCATCCAAGTACTAACCAGGCCCGACCCTGCTTAGCTTCCGAGATCAGACGAGATCGGGCGTGCTCAGGGTGGTGTGGCCGTAAGCCGACGGGCAGGTGACACAGACTCCTTTTATAGACCAGGCAAGGCCCCCTGCTCGTGGAGGGGCTCAAAAGGCAGCCTTCCGAACACACTGCACTTGAGCCTTTATCGCCACTACCTGCTACACTCTATTCCAGTATTAGGAAGCTACACCGAGATGGGTAAGCTGCTGTTGGTGCCGTCAGGTGCAGTTGTTGCTGAATCGATAGGAAATGACAGCCAGGTATGCCAGTGAAAAGGTCGAGTGTTTCCTCTCCAATGTGTGCTGGAGGTTGAAGTTGAACACAGCACAGCATTAACGAGCACCTGAGTCAAGGCATTGGACTCTGGGACTATCCATTTCCTGCACCATCAGCCAAAGAGCTGTGTCTGGGAACAGCCACCCAGTGCTGGGCAAGTACACCTCATACTTACCTGGCAGGGGAGATACCATGATTAAGAAGGTGGTTCACCCAGGGTGAGGCTCAGCCATTGCACTCTGGTTGTGCTGACCCCTGCAAATTCCCCAAACGTGGGAATCTTGACTGCATAATTTTTGCTAGTGGGGTACTGCGTCCGCGCTCTCCCCCGATGACATAGTTGTAAGCAAAGGTCAGCCGCCCAAGGTTCCGCCTTGTGTGCCCATCTCCAGGCTTCTCACGTGCTCGCAGAGCGACGTCCCAAGTCTTTCCAAGTTGCTGGGAATGGGATGGTTGTGGGTGTTGTCTTTTAGCTCTAAGGAAATGTCATGCTCCCTTTCCCGGCTCTTTGTAGGTAGAACTGGATTGTTGGAGATGGATCCATGGCCATCATGCCAAGGGTTAATACTTTGGCGCTTGCTCCGTCCACTCCTGTACATTGACCTGATATTGAAGCGATGCCAGGAGCAGCTCACCATTTCAGAAGCCCGGAGGAGTTGGGAAACGGCCCGGCAGTTTGTACTGCTCGGTGTGACACAGAGCTGCTTTGCTCATGCACTCACATCTACCACTAAACCTTGGAGGTGTCCCCCGTGAGCGAGGAATGTGCCACAGCCTCAGCGGTTGATAGAAAACTGCAGCACACAACCAACGGTAAGAATGCGCTTCCAAACATGCAGTCAAATGTGGGCGGTTGATTGGCCGGCAAACCAAAAACGTTGAAGAAAGGCTGTCCCAAGGTGGCCGGCCGGGCCGACCGAGACTGTGGTGACTCTGGCGGATAGACTCCTTGGCTGCTCTCAAGGAGAGGGGCTATGTTGACTCTGGTTTTTCTTCAAAATGCTCAAGTCTTTCGCCTTTTACTAAAGACTTCCGTGGAGAGGAACGTCCAAGAGTTTAAGTTATTTTTGGTGGGCTTTGCTGTATGGCTGCGCCCTTTGAGTGTTTCAAATGTCAAGCAGCTGTCCGTCACGGCTCAGAGGTGCACTTAGATCACCTGGGGGTGGAGGTGAGCAGCAGCAGCCTTTGTTATGCGCACTTCAGAAACACGGCACCACAACAAGTAACTTGTGCGCCAAGATCTTGAGTTGGCCCCAGACACTGGTGGGCCATCGCTTCTCGGCCTTTTGGCTAAGATCAAGTGTAGTATCTGTTCTTATCAGTTTAATATCTGATATGTCCTCTATATGGGGATTAAATATTAAATGCATTTTTGAGCATTGGGCGGTGAAACCTTGGGCTTGCTCTCTTCACTCCTTGCATTGACCTGGTATTGCAGTGCCACCAGGAACGGTGCACCATTCTCTTTTTTTCTGTGAAAACCAAAGCAAGGCTGAAACTGGAAGGACATTAACGTGTGCCCGTGCGTCAACGTAATTGCAAGCCCACGTTTCTTGTAAGGAAGCAGCAGTGTAAAAGCGTGCTGCAGTGTAAAAGCGTGCTGCAGTGTAAAAGCTTACAGCACCTGGTATTCCCAGGCGGTCTCCCATCCAAGTACTAACCAGGCCCGACCCTGCTTAGCTTCCGAGATCAGACGAGATCGGGCGTGCTCAGGGTGGTGTGGCCGTAAGCCGACGGGCAGGTGACACAGACTCCTTTTATAGACCAGGCAAGGCCCCCTGCTCGTGGAGGGGCTCAAAAGGCAGCCTTCCGAACACACTGCACTTGAGCCTTTATCGCCACTACCTGCTACACTCTATTCCAGTATTAGGAAGCTACACCGAGATGGGTAAGCTGCTGTTGGTGCCGTCAGGTGCAGTTGTTGCTGAATCGATAGGAAATGACAGCCAGGTATGCCAGTGAAAAGGTCGAGTGTTTCCTCTCCAATGTGTGCTGGAGGTTGAAGTTGAACACAGCACAGCATTAACGAGCACCTGAGTCAAGGCATTGGACTCTGGGACTATCCATTTCCTGCACCATCAGCCAAAGAGCTGTGTCTGGGAACAGCCACCCAGTGCTGGGCAAGTACACCTCATACTTACCTGGCAGGGGAGATACCATGATCAAGAAGGTGGTTCACCCAGGGCGAGGCTCAGCCATTGCACTCTGGTTGTGCTGACCCCTGCAAATTCCCCAAACGTGGGAATCTTGACTGCATAATTTTTGCTAGTGGGGTACTGCGTCCGCGCTCTCCCCCGATGACGTAGTTGTAAGCAAAGGTCAGCCGCCCAAGGTTCCGCCTTGTGTGCCCATCTCCAGGCTTCTCACGTGCTCGCAGAGCGACGTCCCCAGTCTTTCCAAGTTGCTGGGAATGGGATGGTTGTGGGTGTTGTCTTTTAGCTCTAAGGAAATGTCATGCTCCCTTTCCCGGCTCTTTGTAGGTAGAACTGGATTGTTGGAGATGGATCCATGGCCATCATGCCAAGGGTTAATACTTTGGCGCTTGCTCCGTCCACTCCTGTACATTGACCTGATATTGAAGCGATGCCAGGAGCAGCTCACCATTTCAGAAGCCCGGAGGAGTTGGGAAACGGCCCGGCAGTTTGTACTGCTCGGTGTGACACAGAGCTGCTTTGCTCATGCACTCACATCTACCACTAAACCTTGGAGGTGTCCCCCGTGAGCGAGGAATGTGCCACAGCCTCAGCGGTTGATAGAAAACTGCAGCACACAACCAACGGTAAGAATGCGCTTCCAAACATGCAGTCAAATGTGGGCGGTTGATTGGCCGGCAAACCAAAAACGTTGAAGAAAGGCTGTCCCAAGGTGGCCGGCCGGGCCGACCGAGACTGTGGTGACTCTGGCGGATAGACTCCTTGGCTGCTCTCAAGGAGAGGGGCTATGATGACTCTGGTTTTTCTTCAAAATGCTCAAGTCTTTCGCCTTTTACTAAAGACTTCCGTGGAGAGGAACGTCCAAGAGTTTAAGTTATTTTTGGTGGGCTTTGCTGTATGGCTGCGCCCTTTGAGTGTGTCAAATGTCAAGCAGCTGTCCGTCACGGCTCAGAGGTGCACTTAGATCACCTGGGGGTGGAGGTGAGCAGCAGCAGCCTTTGTTATGCGCACTTCAGAAACACGGCACCACAACAAGTAACTTGTGCGCCAAGATCTTGAGTTGGCCCCAGACACTGGTGGGCCATCGCTTCTCGGCCTTTTGGCTAAGATCAAGTGTAGTATCTGTTCTTATCAGTTTAATATCTGATATGTCCTCTATATGGGGATTAAATATTAAATGCATTTTTGAGCATTGGGCGGTGAAACCTTGGGCTTGCTCTCTTCACTCCTTGCATTGACCTGGTATTGCAGTGCCACCAGGAACGGTGCACCGTTCTCTTTTTTTCTGTGAAAACCAAAGCAAGGCTGAAACTGGAAGGACATTAACGTGTGCCCGTGCGTCAACGTAATTGCAAGCCCACGTTTCTTGTAAGGAAGCAGCAGTGTAAAAGCGTGCTGCAGTGTAAAAGCGTGCTGCAGTGTAAAAGCTTACAGCACCTGGTATTCCCAGGCGGTCTCCCATCCAAGTACTAACCAGGCCCGACCCCGCTTAGCTTCCGAGATCAGACGAGATCGGGCGTGCTCAGGGTGGTGTGGCCGTAAGCCGACGGGCAGGTGACACAGACTCCTTTTATAGACCAGGCAAGGCCCCCTGCTCGTGGAGGGGCTCAAAAGGCAGCCTTCCGAACACACTGCACTTGAGCCTTTATCGCCACTACCTGCTACACTCTATTCCAGTATTAGGAAGCTACACCGAGATGGGTAAGCTGCTGTTGGTGCCGTCAGGTGCAGTTGTTGCTGAATCGATAGGAAATGACAGCCAGGTATGCCAGTGAAAAGGTCGAGTGTTTCCTCTCCAATGTGTGCTGGAGGTTGAAGTTGAACACAGCACAGCATTAACGAGCACCTGAGTCAAGGCATTGGACTCTGGGACTATCCATTTCCTGCACCATCAGCCAAAGAGCTGTGTCTGGGAACAGCCACCCAGTGCTGGGCAAGTACACCTCATACTTACCTGGCAGGGGAGATACCATGATCAAGAAGGTGGTTCACCCAGGGCGAGGCTCAGCCATTGCACTCTGGTTGTGCTGACCCCTGCAAATTCCCCAAACGTGGGAATCTTGACTGCATAATTTTTGCTAGTGGGGTACTGCGTCCGCGCTCTCCCCCGATGACGTAGTTGTAAGCAAAGGTCAGCCGCCCAAGGTTCCGCCTTGTGTGCCCATCTCCAGGCTTCTCACGTGCTCGCAGAGCGACGTCCCCAGTATTTCCAAGTTGCTGGGAATGGGATGGTTGTGGGTGTTGTCTTTTAGCTCTAAGGAAATGTCATGCTCCCTTTCCCGGCTCTTTGTAGGTAGAACTGGATTGTTGGAGATGGATCCATGGCCATCATGCCAAGGGTTAATACTTTGGCGCTTGCTCCGTCCACTCCTGTACATTGACCTGATATTGAAGCGATGCCAGGAGCAGCTCACCATTTCAGAGGAGTTGGCAAACGGCCCGGCAGTTTGTACTGCTCGGTGTGACACAGAGCTGCTTTGCTCATGCACTCACATCTACCACTAAACCTTGGAGGTGTCCCCCGTGAGCGAGGAATGTGCCACAGCCTCAGCGGTTGATAGAAAACTGCAGCACACAACCAACGGTAAGAATGCGCTTCCAAACATGCAGTCAAATGTGGGCGGTTGATTGGCCGGCAAACCAAAAACGTTGAAGAAAGGCTGTCCCAAGGTGGCCGGCCGGGCCGACCGAGACTGTGGTGACTCTGGCGGATAGACTCCTTGGCTGCTCTCAAGGAGAGGGGCTATGATGACTCTGGTTTTTCTTCAAAATGCTCAAGTCTTTCGCCTTTTACTAAAGACTTCCGTGGAGAGGAACGTCCAAGAGTTTAAGTTATTTTTGGTGGGCTTTGCTGTATGGCTGCGCCCTTTGAGCGTGTCAAATGTCAAGCAGCTGTCCGTCACGGCTCAGAGGTGCACTTAGATCACCTGGGGGTGGAGGTGAGCAGCAGCAGCCTTTGTTATGCGCACTTCAGAAACACGGCACCACAACAAGTAACTTGTGCGCCAAGATCTTGAGTTGGCCCCAGACACTGGTGGGCCATCGCTTCTCGGCCTTTTGGCTAAGATCAAGTGTAGTATCTGTTCTTATCAGTTTAATATCTGATATGTCCTCTATATGGGGATTAAATATTAAATGCATTTTTGAGCATTGGGCGGTGAAACCTTGGGCTTGCTCTCTTCACTCCTTGCATTGACCTGGTATTGCAGTGCCACCAGGAACGGTGCACCGTTCTCTTTTTTTCTGTGAAAACCAAAGCAAGGCTGAAACTGGAAGGACATTAACGTGTGCCCGTGCGTCAACGTAATTGCAAGCCCACGTTTCTTGTAAGGAAGCAGCAGTGTAAAAGCGTGCTGCAGTGTAAAAGCTTACAGCACCTGGTATTCCCAGGCGGTCTCCCATCCAAGTACTAACCAGGCCCGACCTTGCTTAGCTTCCGAGATCAGACGAGATCGGGCGTGCTCAGGGTGGTGTGGCCGTAAGCCGACGGGCAGGTGACACAGACTCCTTTTATAGACCAGGCAAGGCCCCCTGCTCGTGGAGGGGCTCAAAAGGCAGCCTTCCGAACACACTGCACTTGAGCCTTTATCGCCACTACCTGCTACACTCTATTCCAGTATTAGGAAGCTACACCGAGATGGGTAAGCTGCTGTTGGTGCCGTCAGGTGCAGTTGTTGCTGAATCGATAGGAAATGACAGCCAGGTATGCCAGTGAAAAGGTCGAGTGTTTCCTCTCCAATGTGTGTTGGAGGTTGAAGTTGAACACAGCACAGCATTAACGAGCACCTGAGTCAAGGCATTGGACTCTGGGACTATCCATTTCCTGCACCATCAGCCAAAGAGCTGTGTCTGGGAACAGCCACCCAGTGCTGGGCAAGTACACCTCATACTTACCTGGCAGGGGAGATACCATGATCAAGAAGGTGGTTCACCCAGGGCGAGGCTCAGCCATTGCACTCTGGTTGTGCTGACCCCTGCAAATTCCCCAAACGTGGGAATCTTGACTGCATAATTTTTGCTAGTGGGGTACTGCGTCCGCGCTCTCCCCCGATGACGTAGTTGTAAGCAAAGGTCAGCCGCCCAAGGTTCAGCCTTGTGTGCCCATCTCCAGGCTTCTCACGTGCTCGCAGAGCGACATCCCCAGTCTTTCCAAGTTGCTGGGAATGGGATGGTTGTGGGTGTTGTCTTTTAGCTCTAAGGAAATGTCATGCTCCCTTTCCCGGCTCTTTGTAGGTAGAACTGGATTGTTGGAGATGGATCCATGGCCATCATGCCAAGGGTTAATACTGTGGCGCTTGCTCCGTCCACTCCTGTACATTGACCTGATATTGAAGCGATGCCAGGAGCAGCTCACCATTTCAGAAGCCCGGAGGAGTTGGGAAACGGCCCGGCAGTTTGTACTGCTCGGTGTGACACAGAGCTGCTTTGCTCATGCACTCACATCTACCACTAAACCTTGGAGGTGTCCCCCGTGAGCGAGGAATGTGCCACAGCCTCAGCGGTTGATAGAAAACTGCAGCACACAACCAACGGTAAGAATGCGCTTCCAAACATGCAGTCAAATGTGGGCGGTTGATTGGCCGGCAACCCAAAAACGTTGAAGAAAGGCTGTCCCAAGGTGGCCGGCCGGGCCGACCGAGACTGTGGTGACTCTGGCGGATAGACTCCTTGGCTGCTCTCAAGGAGAGGGGCTATGTTGACTCTGGTTTTTCTTCAAAATGCTCAAGTCTTTCGCCTTTTACTAAAGACTTCCGTGGAGAGGAACGTCCAAGAGTTTAAGTTATTTTTGGTGGGCTTTGCTGTATGGCTGCGCCCTTTGAGTGTGTCAAATGTCAAGCAGCTGTCCGTCACGGCTCAGAGGTGCACTTAGATCACCTGGGGGTGGAGGTGAGCAGCAGCAGCCTTTGTTATGCGCACTTCAGAAACACGGCACCACAACAAGTAACTTGTGCGCCAAGATCTTGAGTTGGCCCCAGACACTGGTGGGCCATCGCTTCTCGGCCTTTTGGCTAAGATCAAGTGTAGTATCTGTTCTTATCAGTTTAATATCTGATATGTCCTCTATATGGGGATTAAATATTAAATGCATTTTTGAGCATTGGGCGGTGAAACCTTGGGCTTGCTCTCTTCACTCCTTGCATTGACCTGGTATTGCAGTGCCACCAGGAACGGTGCACCGTTCTCTTTTTTTCTGTGAAAACCAAAGCAAGGCTGAAACTGGAAGGACATTAACGTGTGCCCGTGCGTCAACGTAATTGCAAGCCCACGTTTCTTGTAAGGAAGCAGCAGTGTAAAAGCGTGCTGCAGTGTAAAAGCTTACAGCACCTGGTATTCCCAGGCGGTCTCCCATCCAAGTACTAACCAGGCCCGACCCTGCTTAGCTTCCGAGATCAGACGAGATCGGGCGTGCTCAGGGTGGTGTGGCCGTAAGCCGACGGGCAGGTGACACAGACTCCTTTTATAGACCAGGCAAGGCCCCCTGCTCGTGGAGGGGCTCAAAAGGCAGCCTTCCGAACACACTGCACTTGAGCCTTTATCGCCACTACCTGCTACACTCTATTCCAGTATTAGGAAGCTACACCGAGATGGGTAAGCTGCTGTTGGTGCCGTCAGGTGCAGTTGTTGCTGAATCGATAGGAAATGACAGCCAGGTATGCCAGTGAAAAGGTCGAGTGTTTCCTCTCCAATGTGTGTTGGAGGTTGAAGTTGAACACAGCACAGCATTAACGAGCACCTGAGTCAAGGCATTGGACTCTGGGACTATCCATTTCCTGCACCATCAGCCAAAGAGCTGTGTCTGGGAACAGCCACCCAGTGCTGGGCAAGTACACCTCATACTTACCTGGCAGGGGAGATACCATGATCAAGAAGGTGGTTCACCCAGGGCGAGGCTCAGCCATTGCACTCTGGTTGTGCTGACCCCTGCAAATTCCCCAAACGTGGGAATCTTGACTGCATATTTTTTGCTAGTGGGGTACTGCGTCCGCGCTCTCCCCCGATGACGTAGTTGTAAGCAAAGGTAAGCCGCCCAAGCTTCGGCCTTGTGTGCCAATCTCCAGGCTTCTCACGTGCTCGCAGAGCGACGTCCCCAGTATTTCCAAGTTGCTGGGAATGGGATGGTTGTGGGTGTTGTCTTTTAGCTCTAAGGAAATGTCATGCTCCCTTTCCCGGCTCTTTGTAGGTAGAACTGGATTGTTGGAGATGGATCCATGGCCATCATGCCAAGGGTTAATACTTTGGCGCTTGCTCCGTCCACTCCTGTACATTGACCTGATATTGAAGCGATGCCAGGAGCAGCTCACCATTTCAGAAGCCCAGAGGAGTTGGGAAACGGCCCGGCAGTTTGTACTGCTCGGTGTGACACAGAGCTGCTTTGCTCATGCACTCACATCTACCACTAAACCTTGGAGGTGTCCCCCGTGAGCGAGGAATGTGCCACAGCCTCAGCGGTTGATAGAAAACTGCAGCACACAACCAACGGTAAGAATGCGCTTCCAAACATGCAGTCAAATGTGGGCGGTTGATTGGCCGGCAAACCAAAAACGTTGAAGAAAGGCTGTCCCAAGGTGGCCGGCCGGGCCGACCGAGACTGTGGTGACTCTGGCGGATAGACTCCTTGGCTGCTCTCAAGGAGAGGGGCTATGTTGACTCTGGTTTTTCTTCAAAATGCTCAAGTCTTTCGCCTTTTACTAAAGACTTCCGTGGAGAGGAACGTCCAAGAGTTTAAGTTATTTTTGGTGGGCTTTGCTGTATGGCTGCGCCCTTTGAGTGTGTCAAATGTCAAGCAGCTGTCCGTCACGGCTCAGAGGTGCACTTAGATCACCTGGGGGTGGAGGTGAGCAGCAGCAGCCTTTGTTATGCGCACTTCAGAAACACGGCACCACAACAAGTAACTTGTGCGCCAAGATCTTGAGTTGGCCCCAGACACTGGTGGGCCATCGCTTCTCGGCCTTTTGGCTAAGATCAAGTGTAGTATCTGTTCTTATCAGTTTAATATCTGATATGTCCTCTATATGGGGATTAAATATTAAATGCATTTTTGAGCATTGGGCGGTGAAACCTTGGGCTTGCTCTCTTCACTCCTTGCATTGACCTGGTATTGCAGTGCCACCAGGAACGGTGCACCGTTCTCTTTTTTTCTGTGAAAACCAAAGCAAGGCTGAAACTGGAAGGACATTAACGTGTGCCCGTGCGTCAACGTAATTGCAAGCCCACGTTTCTTGTAAGGAAGCAGCAGTGTAAAAGCGTGCTGCAGTGTAAAAGCTTACAGCACCTGGTATTCCCAGGCGGTCTCCCATCCAAGTACTAACCAGGCCCGACCCTGCTTAGCTTCCGAGATCAGACGAGATCGGGCGTGCTCAGGGTGGTGTGGCCGTAAGCCGACGGGCAGGTGACACAGACTCCTTTTATAGACCAGGCAAGGCCCCCTGCTCGTGGAGGGGCTCAAAAGGCAGCCTTCCGAACACACTGCACTAGGGGCCTTTATCGCCACTACCTGCTACACTCTATTCCAGTATTAGGAAGCTACACCGAGATGGGTAAGCTGCTGTTGGTGCCGTCAGGTGCAGTTGTTGCTGAATCGATAGGAAATGACAGCCAGGTATGCCAGTGAAAAGGTCGAGTGTTTCCTCTCCAATGTGTGCTGGAGGTTGAAGTTGAACACAGCACAGCATTAACGAGCACTTGAGTCAAGGCATTGGACTCTGGGACTATCCATTTCCTGCACCATCAGCCAAAGAGCTGTGTCTGGGAACAGCCACCCAGTGCTGGGCAAGTACACCTCATACTTACCTGGCAGGGGAGATACCATGATCAAGAAGGTGGTTCACCCAGGGCGAGGCTCAGCCATTGCACTCTGGTTGTGCTGACCCCTGCAAATTCCCCAAACGTGGGAATCTTGACTGCATATTTTTTGCTAGTGGGGTACTGCGTCCGCGCTCTCCCCCGATGACGTAGTTGTAAGCAAAGGTAAGCCGCCCAAGCTTCGGCCTTGTGTGCCAATCTCCAGGCTTCTCACGTGCTCGCAGAGCGACGTCCCCAGTATTTCCAAGTTGCTGGGAATGGGATGGTTGTGGGTGTTGTCTTTTAGCTCTAAGGAAATGTCATGCTCCCTTTCCCGGCTCTTTGTAGGTAGAACTGGATTGTTGGAGATGGATCCATGGCCATCATGCCAAGGGTTAATACTTTGGCGCTTGCTCCGTCCACTCCTGTACATTGACCTGATATTGAAGCGATGCCAGGAGCAGCTCACCATTTCAGAAGCCCAGAGGAGTTGGGAAACGGCCCGGCAGTTTGTACTGCTCGGTGTGACACAGAGCTGCTTTGCTCATGCACTCACATCTACCACTAAACCTTGGAGGTGTCCCCCGTGAGCGAGGAATGTGCCACAGCCTCAGCGGTTGATAGAAAACTGCAGCACACAACCAACGGTAAGAATGCGCTTCCAAACATGCAGTCAAATGTGGGCGGTTGATTGGCCGGCAACCCAAAAACGTTGAAGAAAGGCTGTCCCAAGGTGGCCGGCCGGGCCGACCGAGACTGTGGTGACTCTGGCGGATAGACTCCTTGGCTGCTCTCAAGGAGAGGGGCTATGTTGACTCTGGTTTTTCTTCAAAATGCTCAAGTCTTTCGCCTTTTACTAAAGACTTCCGTGGAGAGGAACGTCCAAGAGTTTAAGTTATTTTTGGTGGGCTTTGCTGTATGGCTGCGCCCTTTGAGTGTGTCAAATGTCAAGCAGCTGTCCGTCACGGCTCAGAGGTGCACTTAGATCACCTGGGGGTGGAGGTGAGCAGCAGCAGCCTTTGTTATGCGCACTTCAAAACACGGCACCACAACAAGTAACTTGTGCGCCAAGATCTTGAGTTGGCCCCAGAGACTGGTGGGCCATCGCTTCTCGGCCTTTTGGCTAAGATCAAGTGTAGTATCTGTTCTTATCAGTTTAATATCTGATATGTCCTCTATATGGGGATTAAATATTAAATGCATTTTTGAGCATTGGGCGGTGAAACCTTGGGCTTGCTCTCTTCACTCCTTGCATTGACCTGGTATTGCAGTGCCACAAGGAACGGTGCACCGTTCTCTTTTTTTCTGTGAAAACCAAAGCAAGGCTGAAACTGGAAGGACATTAACGTGTGCCTGTGCGTCAACGTAATTGCAAGCCCACGTTTCTTGTAAGGAAGCAGCAGTGTAAAAGCGTGCTGCAGTGTAAAAGCTTACAGCACCTGGTATTCCCAGGCGGTCTCCCATCCAAGTACTAACCAGGCCCGACCTTGCTTAGCTTCCGAGATCAGACGAGATCGGGCGTGCTCAGGGTGGTGTGGCCGTAAGCCGACGGGCAGGTGACACAGACTCCTTTTATAGACCAGGCAAGGCCCCCTGCTCGTGGAGGGGCTCAAAAGGCAGCCTTCCGAACACACTGCACTTGAGCCTTTATCGCCACTACCTGCTACACTCTATTCCAGTATTAGGAAGCTACACCGAGATGGGTAAGCTGCTGTTGGTGCCGTCAGGTGCAGTTGTTGCTGAATCGATAGGAAATGACAGCCAGGTATGCCAGTGAAAAGGTCGAGTGTTTCCTCTCCAATGTGTGTTGGAGGTTGAAGTTGAACACAGCACAGCATTAACGAGCACCTGAGTCAAGGCATTGGACTCTGGGACTATCCATTTCCTGCACCATCAGCCAAAGAGCTGTGTCTGGGAACAGCCACCCAGTGCTGGGCAAGTACACCTCATACTTACCTGGCAGGGGAGATACCATGATCAAGAAGGTGGTTCACCCAGGGCGAGGCTCAGCCATTGCACTCTGGTTGTGCTGACCCCTGCAAATTCCCCAAACGTGGGAATCTTGACTGCATAATTTTTGCTAGTGGGGTACTGCGTCCGCGCTCTCCCCCGATGACGTAGTTGTAAGCAAAGGTCAGCCGCCCAAGGTTCAGCCTTGTGTGCCCATCTCCAGGCTTCTCACGTGCTCGCAGAGCGACATCCCCAGTCTTTCCAAGTTGCTGGGAATGGGATGGTTGTGGGTGTTGTCTTTTAGCTCTAAGGAAATGTCATGCTCCCTTTCCCGGCTCTTTGTAGGTAGAACTGGATTGTTGGAGATGGATCCATGGCCATCATGCCAAGGGTTAATACTTTGGCGCTTGCTCCGTCCACTCCTGTACATTGACCTGATATTGAAGCGATGCCAGGAGCAGCTCACCATTTCAGAAGCCCGGAGGAGTTGGGAAACGGCCCGGCAGTTTGTACTGCTCGGTGTGACACAGAGCTGCTTTGCTCATGCACTCACATCTACCACTAAACCTTGGAGGTGTCCCCCGTGAGCGAGGAATGTGCCACAGCCTCAGCGGTTGATAGAAAACTGCAGCACACAACCAACGGTAAGAATGCGCTTCCAAACATGCAGTCAAATGTGGGCGGTTGATTGGCCGGCAAACCAAAAACGTTGAAGAAAGGCTGTCCCAAGGTGGCCGGCCGGGCCGACCGAGACTGTGGTGACTCTGGCGGATAGACTCCTTGGCTGCTCTCAAGGAGAGGGGCTATGTTGACTCTGGTTTTTCTTCAAAATGCTCAAGTCTTTCGCCTTTTACTAAAGACTTCCGTGGAGAGGAACGTCCAAGAGTTTAAGTTATTTTTGGTGGGCTTTGCTGTATGGCTGCGCCCTTTGAGTGTGTCAAATGTCAAGCAGCTGTCCGTCACGGCTCAGAGGTGCACTTAGATCACCTGGGGGTGGAGGTGAGCAGCAGCAGCCTTTGTTATGCGCACTTCAGAAACACGGCACCACAACAAGTAACTTGTGCGCCAAGATCTTGAGTTGGCCCCAGACACTGGTGGGCCATCGCTTCTCGGCCTTTTGGCTAAGATCAAGTGTAGTATCTGTTCTTATCAGTTTAATATCTGATATGTCCTCTATATGGGGATTAAATATTAAATGCATTTTTGAGCATTGGGCGGTGAAACCTTGGGCTTGCTCTCTTCACTCCTTGCATTGACCTGGTATTGCAGTGCCACAAGGAACGGTGCACCGTTCTCTTTTTTTCTGTGAAAACCAAAGCAAGGCTGAAACTGGAAGGACATTAACGTGTGCCCGTGCGTCAACGTAATTGCAAGCCCACGTTTCTTGTAAAGGAAGCAGCAGTGTAAAAGCGTGCTGCAGTGTAAAAGCTTACAGCACCTGGTATTCCCAGGCGGTCTCCCATCCAAGTACTAACCAGGCCCGACCCTGCTTAGCTTCCGAGATCAGACGAGATCGGGCGTGCTCAGGGTGGTGTGGCCGTAAGCCGACGGGCAGGTGACACAGACTCCTTTTATAGACCAGGCAAGGCCCCCTGCTCGTGGAGGGGCTCAAAAGGCAGCCTTCCGAACACACTGCACTTGAGCCTTTATCGCCACTACCTGCTACACTCTATTCCAGTATTAGGAAGCTACACCGAGATGGGTAAGCTGCTGTTGGTGCCGTCAGGTGCAGTTGTTGCTGAATCGATAGGAAATGACAGCCAGGTATGCCAGTGAAAAGGTCGAGTGTTTCCTCTCCAATGTGTGCTGGAGGTTGAAGTTGAACAGAGCACAGCATTAACGAGCACCTGAGTCAAGGCATTGGACTCTGGGACTATCCATTTCCTGCACCATCAGCCAAAGAGCTGTGTCTGGGAACAGCCACCCAGTGCTGGGCAAGTACACCTCATACTTACCTGGCAGGGGAGATACCATGATCAAGAAGGTGGTTCACCCAGGGCGAGGCTCAGCCATTGCACTCTGGTTGTGCTGACCCCTGCAAATTCCCCAAACGTGGGAATCTTGACTGCATAATTTTTGCTAGTGGGGTACTGCGTCCGCGCTCTCCCACGATGACGTAGTTGTAAGCAAAGGTCAGCCGCCCAAGGTTCCGCCTTGTGTGCCCATCTCCAGGCTTCTCACGTGCTCGCAGAGCGACGTCCCCAGTATTTCCAAGTTGCTGGGAATGGGATGGTTGTGGGTGTTGTCTTTTAGCTCTAAGGAAATGTCATGCTCCCTTTCCCGGCTCTTTGTAGGTAGAACTGGATTGTTGGAGATGGATCCATGGCCATCATGCCAAGGGTTAATACTTTGGCGCTTGCTCCGTCCACTCCTGTACATTGACCTGATATTGAAGCGATGCCAGGAGCAGCTCACCATTTCAGAAGCCCGGAGGAGTTGGGAAACGGCCCGGCAGTTTGTACTGCTCGGTGTGACACAGAGCTGCTTTGCTCATGCACTCACATCTACCACTAAACCTTGGAGGTGTCCCCCGTGAGCGAGGAATGTGCCACAGCCTCAGCGGTTGATAGAAAACTGCAGCACACAACCAACGGTAAGAATGCGCTTCCAAACATGCAGTCAAATGTGGGCGGTTGATTGGCCGGCAACCCAAAAACGTTGAAGAAAGGCTGTCCCAAGGTGGCCGGCCGGGCCGACCGAGACTGTGGTGACTCTGAAGGATAGACTCCTTGGCTGCTCTCAAGGAGAGGGGCTATGTTGACTCTGGTTTTTCTTCAAAATGCTCAAGTCTTTCGCCTTTTACTAAAGACTTCCGTGGAGAGGAACGTCCAAGAGTTTAAGTTATTTTTGGTGGGCTTTGCTGTATGGCTGCGCCCTTTGAGTGTGTCAAATGTCAAGCAGCTGTCCGTCACGGCTCAGAGGTGCACTTAGATCACCTGGGGGTGGAGGTGAGCAGCAGCAGCCTTTGTTATGCGCACTTCAGAAACACGGCACCACAACAAGTAACTTGTGTGCCAAGATCTTGAGTTGGCCCCAGACACTGGTGGGCCATCGCTTCTCGGCCTTTTGGCTAAGATCAAGTGTAGTATCTGTTCTTATCAGTTTAATATCTGATATGTCCTCTATATGGGGATTAAATATTAAATGCATTTTTGAGCATTGGGCGGTGAAACCTTGGGCTTGCTCTCTTCACTCCTTGCATTGACCTGGTATTGCAGTGCCACCAGGAACGGTGCACCGTTCTCTTTTTTTCTGTGAAAACCAAAGCAAGGCTGAAACTGGAAGGACATTAACGTGTGCCCGTGCGTCAACGTAATTGCAAGCCCACGTTTCTTGTAAGGAAGCAGCAGTGTAAAAGCGTGCTGCAGTGTAAAAGCTTACAGCACCTGGTATTCCCAGGCGGTCTCCCATCCAAGTACTAACCAGGCCCGACCCTGCTTAGCTTCCGAGATCAGACGAGATCGGGCGTGCTCAGGGTGGTGTGGCCGTAAGCCGACGGGCAGGTGACACAGACTCCTTTTATAGACCAGGCAAGGCCCCCTGCTCGTGGAGGGGCTCAAAAGGCAGCCTTCCGAACACACTGCACTTGAGCCTTTATCGCCACTACCTGCTACACTCTATTCCAGTATTAGGAAGCTACACCGAGATGGGTAAGCTGCTGTTGGTGCCGTCAGGTGCAGTTGTTGCTGAATCGATAGGAAATGACAGCCAGGTATGCCAGTGAAAAGGTCGAGTGTTTCCTCTCCAATGTGTGCTGGAGGTTGAAGTTGAACAGAGCACAGCATTAACGAGCACCTGAGTCAAGGCATTGGACTCTGGGACTATCCATTTCCTGCACCATCAGCCAAAGAGCTGTGTCTGGGAACAGCCACCCAGTGCTGGGCAAGTACACCTCATACTTACCTGGCAGGGGAGATACCATGATCAAGAAGGTGGTTCACCCAGGGCGAGGCTCAGCCATTGCACTCTGGTTGTGCTGACCCCTGCAAATTCCCCAAACGTGGGAATCTTGACTGCATATTTTTTGCTAGTGGGGTACTGCGTCCGCGCTCTCCCCCGATGACGTAGTTGTAAGCAAAGGTAAGCCGCCCAAGCTTCGGCCTTGTGTGCCAATCTCCAGGCTTCTCACGTGCTCGCAGAGCGACGTCCCCAGTATTTCCAAGTTGCTGGGAATGGGATGGTTGTGGGTGTTGTCTTTTAGCTCTAAGGAAATGTCATGCTCCCTTTCCCGGCTCTTTGTAGGTAGAACTGGATTGTTGGAGATGGATCCATGGCCATCATGCCAAGGGTTAATACTTTGGCGCTTGCTCCGTCCACTCCTGTACATTGACCTGATATTGAAGCGATGCCAGGAGCAGCTCACCATTTCAGAAGCCCGGAGGAGTTGGGAAACGGCCCGGCAGTTTGTACTGCTCGGTGTGACACAGAGCTGCTTTGCTCATGCACTCACATCTACCACTAAACCTTGGAGGTGTCCCCCGTGAGCGAGGAATGTGCCACAGCCTCAGCGGTTGATAGAAAACTGCAGCACACAACCAACGGTAAGAATGCGCTTCCAAACATGCAGTCAAATGTGGGCGGTTGATTGGCCGGCAACCCAAAAACGTTGAAGAAAGGCTGTCCCAAGGTGGCCGGCCGGGCCGACCGAGACTGTGGTGACTCTGAAGGATAGACTCCTTGGCTGCTCTCAAGGAGAGGGGCTATGTTGACTCTGGTTTTTCTTCAAAATGCTCAAGTCTTTCGCCTTTTACTAAAGACTTCCGTGGAGAGGAAAGTCCAAGAGTTTAAGTTATTTTTGGTGGGCTTTGCTGTATGGCTGCGCCCTTTGAGTGTGTCAAATGTCAAGCAGCTGTCCGTCACGGCTCAGAGGTGCACTTAGATCACCTGGGGGTGGAGGTGAGCAGCAGCAGCCTTTGTTATGCGCACTTCAGAAACACGGCACCACAACAAGTAACTTGTGCGCCAAGATCTTGAGTTGGCCCCAGACACTGGTGGGCCATCGCTTCTCGGCCTTTTGGCTAAGATCAAGTGTAGTATCTGTTCTTATCAGTTTAATATCTGATATGTCCTCTATATGGGGATTAAATATTAAATGCATTTTTGAGCATTGGGCGGTGAAACCTTGGGCTTGCTCTCTTCACTCCTTGCATTGACCTGGTATTGCAGTGCCACCAGGAACGGTGCACCGTTCTCTTTTTTTCTGTGAAAACCAAAGCAAGGCTGAAACTGGAAGGACATTAACGTGTGCCCGTGCGTCAACGTAATTGCAAGCCCACGTTTCTTGTAAGGAAGCAGCAGTGTAAAAGCGTGCTGCAGTGTAAAAGCTTACAGCACCTGGTATTCCCAGGCGGTCTCCCATCCAAGTACTAACCAGGCCCGACCCTGCTTAGCTTCCGAGATCAGACGAGATCGGGCGTGCTCAGGGTGGTGTGGCCGTAAGCCGACGGGCAGGTGACACAGACTCCTTTTATAGACCAGGCAAGGCCCCCTGCTTGTGGAGGGGCTCAAAAGGCAGCCTTCCGAACACACTGCACTTGAGCCTTTATCGCCACTACCTGCTACACTCTATTCCAGTATTAGGAAGCTACACCGAGATGGGTAAGCTGCTGTTGGTGCCGTCAGGTGCAGTTGTTGCTGAATCGATAGGAAATGACAGCCAGGTATGCCAGTGAAAAGGTCGAGTGTTTCCTCTCCAATGTGTGCTGGAGGTTGAAGTTGAACACAGCACAGCATTAACGAGCACCTGAGTCAAGGCATTGGACTCTGGGACTATCCATTTCCTGCACCATCAGCCAAAGAGCTGTGTCTGGGAACAGCCACCCAGTGCTGGGCAAGTACACCTCATACTTACCTGGCAGGGGAGATACCATGATCAAGAAGGTGGTTCACCCAGGTCGAGGCTCAGCCATTGCACTCTGGTTGTGCTGACCCCTGCAAATTCCCCAAACGTGGGAATCTTGACGGCATAATTTTTGCTAGTGGGGTACTGCGTCCGCGCTCTCCCACGATGACGTAGTTGTAAGCAAAGGTCAGCCGCCCAAGGTTCCGCCTTGTGTGCCCATCTCCAGGCTTCTCACGTGCTCGCAGAGCGACGTCCCCAGTATTTCCAAGTTGCTGGGAATGGGATGGTTGTGGGTGTTGTCTTTTAGCTCTAAGGAAATGTCATGCTCCCTTTCCCGGCTCTTTGTAGGTAGAACTGGATTGTTGGAGATGGATCCATGGCCATCATGCCAAGGGTTAATACTTTGGCGCTTGCTCCGTCCACTCCTGTACATTGACCTGATATTGAAGCGATGCCAGGAGCAGCTCACCATTTCAGAAGCCCGGAGGAGTTGGGAAACGGCCCGGCAGTTTGTACTGCTCGGTGTGACACAGAGCTGCTTTGCTCATGCACTCACATCTACCACTAAACCTTGGAGGTGTCCCCCGTGAGCGAGGAATGTGCCACAGCCTCAGCGGTTGATAGAAAACTGCAGCACACAACCAACGGTAAGAATGCGCTTCCAAACATGCAGTCAAATGTGGGCGGTTGATTGGCCGGCAACCCAAAAACGTTGAAGAAAGGCTGTCCCAAGGTGGCCGGCCGGGCCGACCGAGACTGTGGTGACTCTGAAGGATAGACTCCTTGGCTGCTCTCAAGGAGAGGGGCTATGTTGACTCTGGTTTTTCTTCAAAATGCTCAAGTCTTTCGCCTTTTACTAAAGACTTCCGTGGAGAGGAACGTCCAAGAGTTTAAGTTATTTTTGGTGGGCTTTGCTGTATGGCTGCGCCCTTTGAGTGTGTCAAATGTCAAGCAGCTGTCCGTCACGGCTCAGAGGTGCACTTAGATCACCTGGGGGTGGAGGTGAGCAGCAGCAGCCTTTGTTATGCGCACTTCAGAAACACGGCACCACAACAAGTAACTTGTGCGCCAAGATCTTGAGTTGGCCCCAGACACTGGTGGGCCATCGCTTCTCGGCCTTTTGGCTAAGATCAAGTGTAGTATCTGTTCTTATCAGTTTAATATCTGATATGTCCTCTATATGGGGATTAAATATTAAATGCATTTTTGAGCATTGGGCGGTGAAACCTTGGGCTTGCTCTCTTCACTCCTTGCATTGACCTGGTATTGCAGTGCCACCAGGAACGGTGCACCGTTCTCTTTTTTTCTGTGAAAACCAAAGCAAGGCTGAAACTGGAAGGACATTAACGTGTGCCCGTGCGTCAACGTAATTGCAAGCCCACGTTTCTTGTAAGGAAGCAGCAGTGTAAAAGCGTGCTGCAGTGTAAAAGCTTACAGCACCTGGTATTCCCAGGCGGTCTCCCATCCAAGTACTAACCAGGCCCGACCCTGCTTAGCTTCCGAGATCAGACGAGATCGGGCGTGCTCAGGGTGGTGTGGCCGTAAGCCGACGGGCAGGTGACACAGACTCCTTTTATAGACCAGGCAAGGCCCCCTGCTCGTGGAGGGGCTCAAAAGGCAGCCTTCCGAACACACTGCACTTGAGCCTTTATCGCCACTACCTGCTACACTCTATTCCAGTATTAGGAAGCTACACCGAGATGGGTAAGCTGCTGTTGGTGCCGTCAGGTGCAGTTGTTGCTGAATCGATAGGAAATGACAGCCAGGTATGCCAGTGAAAAGGTCGAGTGTTTCCTCTCCAATGTGTGCTGGAGGTTGAAGTTGAACACAGCACAGCATTAACGAGCACCTGAGTCAAGGCATTGGACTCTGGGACTATCCATTTCCTGCACCATCAGCCAAAGAGCTGTGTCTGGGAACAGCCACCCAGTGCTGGGCAAGTACACCTCATACTTACCTGGCAGGGGAGATACCATGATCAAGAAGGTGGTTCACCCAGGGCGAGGCTCAGCCATTGCACTCTGGTTGTGCTGACCCCTGCAAATTCCCTAAACGTGGGAATCTTGACTGCATAATTTTTGCTAGTGGGGTACTGCGTCCGCGCTCTCCCCCGATGACGTAGTTGTAAGCAAAGGTCAGCCGCCCAAGGTTCAGCCTTGTGTGCCCATCTCCAGGCTTCTCACGTGCTCGCAGAGCGACATCCCCAGTCTTTCCAAGTTGCTGGGAATGGGATGGTTGTGGGTGTTGTCTTTTAGCTCTAAGGAAATGTCATGCTCCCTTTCCCGGCTCTTTGTAGGTAGAACTGGATTGTTGGAGATGGATCCATGGCCATCATGCCAAGGGTTAATACTTTGGCGCTTGCTCCGTCCACTCCTGTACATTGACCTGATATTGAAGCGATGCCAGGAGCAGCTCACCATTTCAGAAGCCCGGAGGAGTTGGGAAACGGCCCGGCAGTTTGTACTGCTCGGTGTGACACAGAGCTGCTTTGCTCATGCACTCACATCTACCACTAAACCTTGGAGGTGTCCCCCGTGAGCGAGGAATGTGCCACAGCCTCAGCGGTTGATAGAAAACTGCAGCACACAACCAACGGTAAGAATGCGCTTCCAAACATGCAGTCAAATGTGGGCGGTTGATTGGCCGGCAAACCAAAAACGTTGAAGAAAGGCTGTCCCAAGGTGGCCGGCCGGGCCGACCGAGACTGTGGTGACTCTGGCGGATAGACTCCTTGGCTGCTCTCAAGGAGAGGGGCTATGTTGACTCTGGTTTTTCTTCAAAATGCTCAAGTCTTTCGCCTTTTACTAAAGACTTCCGTGGAGAGGAACGTCCAAGAGTTTAAGTTATTTTTGGTGGGCTTTGCTGTATGGCTGCGCCCTTTGAGTGTGTCAAATGTCAAGCAGCTGTCCGTCACGGCTCAGAGGTGCACTTAGATCACCTGGGGGTGGAGGTGAGCAGCAGCAGCCTTTGTTATGCGCACTTCAGAAACACGGCACCACAACAAGTAACTTGTGCGCCAAGATCTTGAGTTGGCCCCAGACACTGGTGGGCCATCGCTTCTCGGCCTTTTGGCTAAGATCAAGTGTAGTATCTGTTCTTATCAGTTTAATATCTGATATGTCCTCTATATGGGGATTAAATATTAAATGCATTTTTGAGCATTGGGCGGTGAAACCTTGGGCTTGCTCTCTTCACTCCTTGCATTGACCTGGTATTGCAGTGCCACCAGGAACGGTGCACCGTTCTCTTTTTTTCTGTGAAAACCAAAGCAAGGCTGAAACTGGAAGGACATTAACGTGTGCCCGTGCGTCAACGTAATTGCAAGCCCACGTTTCTTGTAAGGAAGCAGCAGTGTAAAAGCGTGCTGCAGTGTAAAAGCTTACAGCACCTGGTATTCCCAGGCGGTCTCCCATCCAAGTACTAACCAGGCCCGACCCTGCTTAGCTTCCGAGATCAGACGAGATCGGGCGTGCTCAGGGTGGTGTGGCCGTAAGCCGACGGGCAGGTGACACAGACTCCTTTTATAGACCAGGCAAGGCCCCCTGCTCGTGGAGGGGCTCAAAAGGCAGCCTTCCGAACACACTGCACTTGAGCCTTTATCGCCACTACCTGCTACACTCTATTCCAGTATTAGGAAGCTACACCGAGATGGGTAAGCTGCTGTTGGTGCCGTCAGGTGCAGTTGTTGCTGAATCGATAGGAAATGACAGCCAGGTATGCCAGTGAAAAGGTCGAGTGTTTCCTCTCCAATGTGTGCTGGAGGTTGAAGTTGAACACAGCACAGCATTAACGAGCACCTGAGTCAAGGCATTGGACTCTGGGACTATCCATTTCCTGCACCATCAGCCAAAGAGCTGTGTCTGGGAACAGCCACCCAGTGCTGGGCAAGTACACCTCATACTTACCTGGCAGGGGAGATACCATGATCAAGAAAGTGGTTCACCCAGGGCGAGGCTCAGCCATTGCACTCTGGTTGTGCTGACCCCTGCAAATTCCCCAAACGTGGGAATCTTGACTGCATATTTTTTGCTAGTGGGGTACTGCGTCCGCGCTCTCCCCCGATGACGTAGTTGTAAGCAAAGGTAAGCCGCCCAAGCTTCGGCCTTGTGTGCCAATCTCCAGGCTTCTCACGTGCTCGCAGAGCGACGTCCCCAGTATTTCCAAGTTGCTGGGAATGGGATGGTTGTGGGTGTTGTCTTTTAGCTCTAAGGAAATGTCATGCTCCCTTTCCCGGCTCTTTGTAGGTAGAACTGGATTGTTGGAGATGGATCCATGGCCATCATGCCAAGGGTTAATACTTTGGCGCTTGCTCCGTCCACTCCTGTACATTGACCTGATATTGAAGCGATGCCAGGAGCAGCTCACCATTTCAGAAGCCCAGAGGAGTTGGGAAACGGCCCGGCAGTTTGTACTGCTCGGTGTGACACAGAGCTGCTTTGCTCATGCACTCACATCTACCACTAAACCTTGGAGGTGTCCCCCGTGAGCGAGGAATGTGCCACAGCCTCAGCGGTTGATAGAAAACTGCAGCACACAACCAACGGTAAGAATGCGCTTCCAAACATGCAGTCAAATGTGGGCGGTTGATTGGCCGGCAACCCAAAAACGTTGAAGAAAGGCTGTCCCAAGGTGGCCGGCCGGGCCGACCGAGACTGTGGTGACTCTGGCGGATAGACTCCTTGGCTGCTCTCAAGGAGAGGGGCTATGTTGACTCTGGTTTTTCTTCAAAATGCTCAAGTCTTTCGCCTTTTACTAAAGACTTCCGTGGAGAGGAACGTCCAAGAGTTTAAGTTATTTTTGGTGGGCTTTGCTGTATGGCTGCGCCCTTTGAGTGTGTCAAATGTCAAGCAGCTGTCCGTCACGGCTCAGAGGTGCACTTAGATCACCTGGGGGTGGAGGTGAGCAGCAGCAGCCTTTGTTATGCGCACTTCAGAAACACGGCACCACAACAAGTAACTTGTGCGCCAAGATCTTGAGTTGGCCCCAGACACTGGTGGGCCATCGCTTCTCGGCCTTTTGGCTAAGATCAAGTGTAGTATCTGTTCTTATCAGTTTAATATCTGATATGTCCTCTATATGGGGATTAAATATTAAATGCATTTTTGAGCATTGGGCGGTGAAACCTTGGGCTTGCTCTCTTCACTCCTTGCATTGACCTGGTATTGCAGTGCCACCAGGAACGGTGCACCGTTCTCTTTTTTTCTGTGAAAACCAAAGCAAGGCTGAAACTGGAAGGACATTAACGTGTGCCCGTGCGTCAACGTAATTGCAAGCCCACGTTTCTTGTAAGGAAGCAGCAGTGTAAAAGCGTGCTGCAGTGTAAAAGCTTACAGCACCTGGTATTCCCAGGCGGTCTCCCATCCAAGTACTAACCAGGCCCGACCCTGCTTAGCTTCCGAGATCAGACGAGATCGGGCGTGCTCAGGGTGGTGTGGCCGTAAGCCGACGGGCAGGTGACACAGACTCCTTTTATAGACCAGGCAAGGCCCCCTGCTCGTGGAGGGGCTCAAAAGGCAGCCTTCCGAACACACTGCACTTGAGCCTTTATCGCCACTACCTGCTACACTCTATTCCAGTATTAGGAAGCTACACCGAGATGGGTAAGCTGCTGTTGGTGCCGTCAGGTGCAGTTGTTGCTGAATCGATAGGAAATGACAGCCAGGTATGCCAGTGAAAAGGTCGAGTGTTTCCTCTCCAATGTGTGCTGGAGGTTGAAGTTGAACACAGCACAGCATTAACGAGCACCTGAGTCAAGGCATTGGACTCTGGGACTATCCATTTCCTGCACCATCAGCCAAAGAGCTGTGTCTGGGAACAGCCACCCAGTGCTGGGCAAGTACACCTCATACTTACCTGGCAGGGGAGATACCATGATCAAGAAGGTGGTTCACCCAGGGCGAGGCTCAGCCATTGCACTCTGGTTGTGCTGACCCCTGCAAATTCCCCAAACGTGGGAATCTTGACTGCATAATTTTTGCTAGTGGGGTACTGCGTCCGCGCTCTCCCCCGATGACGTAGTTGTAAGCAAAGGTCAGCCGCCCAAGGTTCCGCCTTGTGTGCCCATCTCCAGGCTTCTCACGTGCTCGCAGAGCGACATCCCCAGTCTTTCCAAGTTGCTGGGAATGGGATGGTTGTGGGTGTTGTCTTTTAGCTCTAAGGAAATGTCATGCTCCCTTTCCCGGCTCTTTGTAGGTAGAACTGGATTGTTGGAGATGGATCCATGGCCATCATGCCAAGGGTTAATACTGTGGCGCTTGCTCCGTCCACTCCTGTACATTGACCTGATATTGAAGCGATGCCAGGAGCAGCTCACCATTTCAGAAGCCCGGAGGAGTTGGGAAACGGCCCGGCAGTTTGTACTGCTCGGTGTGACACAGAGCTGCTTTGCTCATGCACTCACATCTACGACTAAACCTTGGAGGTGTCCCCCGTGAGCGAGGAATGTGCCACAGCCTCAGCGGTTGATAGAAAACTGCAGCACACAACCAACGGTAAGAATGCGCTTCCAAACATGCAGTCAAATGTGGGCGGTTGATTGGCCGGCAACCCAAAAACGTTGAAGAAAGGCTGTCCCAAGGTGGCCGGCCGGGCCGACCGAGACTGTGGTGACTCTGGCGGATAGACTCCTTGGCTGCTCTCAAGGAGAGGGGCTATGTTGACTCTGGTTTTTCTTCAAAATGCTCAAGTCTTTCGCCTTTTACTAAAGACTTCCGTGGAGAGGAACGTCCAAGAGTTTAAGTTATTTTTGGTGGGCTTTGCTGTATGGCTGCGCCCTTTGAGTGTGTCAAATGTCAAGCAGCTGTCCGTCACGGCTCAGAGGTGCACTTAGATCACCTGGGGGTGGAGGTGAGCAGCAGCAGCCTTTGTTATGCGCACTTCAGAAACACGGTACCACAACAAGTAACTTGTGCGCCAAGATCTTGAGTTGGCCCCAGACACTGGTGGGCCATCGCTTCTCGGCCTTTTGGCTAAGATCAAGTGTAGTATCTGTTCTTATCAGTTTAATATCTGATATGTCCTCTATATGGGGATTAAATATTAAATGCATTTTTGAGCATTGGGCGGTGAAACCTTGGGCTTGCTCTCTTCACTCCTTGCATTGACCTGGTATTGCAGTGCCACCAGGAACGGTGCACCGTTCTCTTTTTTTCTGTGAAAACCAAAGCAAGGCTGAAACTGGAAGGACATTAACGTGTGCCCGTGCGTCAACGTAATTGCAAGCCCACGTTTCTTGTAAGGAAGCAGCAGTGTAAAAGCGTGCTGCAGTGTAAAAGCTTACAGCACCTGGTATTCCCAGGCGGTCTCCCATCCAAGTGCTAACCAGGCCCGACCCTGCTTAGCTTCCGAGATCAGACTAGATCGGGCGTGCTCAGGGTGGTGTGGCCGTAAGCCGACGGGCAGGTGACACAGACTCCTTTTATAGACCAGGCAAGGCCCCCTGCTCGTGGAGGGGCTCAAAAGGCAGCCTTCCGAACACACTGCACTTGAGCCTTTATCGCCATTACCTGCTACACTCTATTCCAGTATTAGGAAGCTACACCGAGATGGGTAAGCTGCTGTTGGTGCCGTCAGGTGCAGTTGTTGCTGAATCGATAGGAAATGACAGCCAGGTATGCCAGTGAAAAGGTCGAGTCTTTCCTCCCCAATGTGTGCTGGAGGTTGAAGTTGAACACAGCACAGCATTAACGAGCACCTGAGTCAAGGCATTGGACTCTGGGACTATCCATTTCCTGCACCATCAGCCAAAGAGCTGTGTCTGGGAACAGCCACCCAGTGCTGGGCAAGTACACCTCATACTTACCTGGCAGGGGAGATACCATGATCAAGAAGGTGGTTCACCCAGGGCGAGGCTCAGCCATTGCACTCTGGTTGTGCTGACCCCTGCAAATTCCCCAAACGTGGGAATCTTGACTGCATAATTTTTGCTAGTGGGGTACTGCGTCCGCGCTCTCCCCCGATGACGTAGTTGTAAGCAAAGGTCAGCCGCCCAAGGTTCCGCCTTGTGTGCCCATCTCCAGGCTTCTCACGTGCTCGCAGAGCGACATCCCCAGTCTTTCCAAGTTGCTGGGAATGGGATGGTTGTGGGTGTTGTCTTTTAGCTCTAAGGAAATGTCATGCTCCCTTTCCCGGCTCTTTGTAGGTAGAACTGGATTGTTGGAGATGGATCCATGGCCATCATGCCAAGGGTTAATACTGTGGCGCTTGCTCCGTCCACTCCTGTACATTGACCTGATATTGAAGCGATGCCAGGAGCAGCTCACCATTTCAGAAGCCCGGAGGAGTTGGGAAACGGCCCGGCAGTTTGTACTGCTCGGTGTGACACAGAGCTGCTTTGCTCATGCACTCACATCTACGACTAAACCTTGGAGGTGTCCCCCGTGAGCGAGGAATGTGCCACAGCCTCAGCGGTTGATAGAAAACTGCAGCACACAACCAACGGTAAGAATGCGCTTCCAAACATGCAGTCAAATGTGGGCGGTTGATTGGCCGGCAACCCAAAAACGTTGAAGAAAGGCTGTCCCAAGGTGGCCGGCCGGGCCGACCGAGACTGTGGTGACTCTGGCGGATAGACTCCTTGGCTG
This sequence comes from Solea solea, assembly GCF_958295425.1. Taxonomy (NCBI): domain Eukaryota; kingdom Metazoa; phylum Chordata; class Actinopteri; order Pleuronectiformes; family Soleidae; genus Solea; species Solea solea. The sequence continues at coordinate 171,605 of NW_026704104.1, forward strand.
CTCTCAAGGAGAGGGGCTATGTTGACTCTGGTTTTTCTTCAAAATGCTCAAGTCTTTCGCCTTTTACTAAAGACTTCCGTGGAGAGGAACGTCCAAGAGTTTAAGTTATTTTTGGTGGGCTTTGCTGTATGGCTGCGCCCTTTGAGTGTGTCAAATGTCAAGCAGCTGTCCGTCACGGCTCAGAGGTGCACTTAGATCACCTGGGGGTGGAGGTGAGCAGCAGCAGCCTTTGTTATGCGCACTTCAGAAACACGGTACCACAACAAGTAACTTGTGCGCCAAGATCTTGAGTTGGCCCCAGACACTGGTGGGCCATCGCTTCTCGGCCTTTTGGCTAAGATCAAGTGTAGTATCTGTTCTTATCAGTTTAATATCTGATATGTCCTCTATATGGGGATTAAATATTAAATGCATTTTTGAGCATTGGGCGGTGAAACCTTGGGCTTGCTCTCTTCACTCCTTGCATTGACCTGGTATTGCAGTGCCACCAGGAACGGTGCACCGTTCTCTTTTTTTCTGTGAAAACCAAAGCAAGGCTGAAACTGGAAGGACATTAACGTGTGCCCGTGCGTCAACGTAATTGCAAGCCCACGTTTCTTGTAAGGAAGCAGCAGTGTAAAAGCGTGCTGCAGTGTAAAAGCTTACAGCACCTGGTATTCCCAGGCGGTCTCCCATCCAAGTGCTAACCAGGCCCGACCCTGCTTAGCTTCCGAGATCAGACTAGATCGGGCGTGCTCAGGGTGGTGTGGCCGTAAGCCGACGGGCAGGTGACACAGACTCCTTTTATAGACCAGGCAAGGCCCCCTGCTCGTGGAGGGGCTCAAAAGGCAGCCTTCCGAACACACTGCACTTGAGCCTTTATCGCCATTACCTGCTACACTCTATTCCAGTATTAGGAAGCTACACCGAGATGGGTAAGCTGCTGTTGGTGCCGTCAGGTGCAGTTGTTGCTGAATCGATAGGAAATGACAGCCAGGTATGCCAGTGAAAAGGTCGAGTCTTTCCTCCCCAATGTGTGCTGGAGGTTGAAGTTGAACACAGCACAGCATTAACGAGCACCTGAGTCAAGGCATTGGACTCTGGGACTATCCATTTCCTGCACCATCAGCCAAAGAGCTGTGTCTGGGAACAGCCACCCAGTGCTGGGCAAGTACACCTCATACTTACCTGGCAGGGGAGATACCATGATCAAGAAGGTGGTTCACCCAGGGCGAGGCTCAGCCATTGCACTCTGGTTGTGCTGACCCCTGCAAATTCCCCAAACGTGGGAATCTTGACTGCATAATTTTTGCTAGTGGGGTACTGCGTCCGCGCTCTCCCCCGATGACGTAGTTGTAAGCAAAGGTCAGCCGCCCAAGTAGTGATGGTGAGATGAAGCCTCATGAGGCATTGAACCACTTGAGCCAATTGGTTCGAGAAAGGGTTCATTTCTCGAAGCTTCATGTGCACACGAAACCACCTACTGGCCAAGTGTATAATCACAGGCAGCTGTATCTGAACCACATAATGTGTGATGAATTGAATTTTTGTGTCTGTTAGAAATGACTATGAATTACAAAAAATGTATGACCAAATCATTTCTGTACATATGTGTTTAATAAATTTTTTGAATGTATTCTGTGTGTGTAAGTCTTCCCAAAATGGTAATATCATAATATGGCAGGTTGTGCAATGTTTTTCTGAAAATGGCATGGGTGTAATCAGGCAGAGGACAGTGAAAGTGCTTGTGGAACTAGGAAAAGGGCACAGATTATGCTTGTGAAACTTGGACAATGATGAGCCTCGCTGGCTCCATCCTATATCACCTATCCTACTCTCCTCCCTCTCCTAAATCTCTATCTCTCCCTAAACTCTCCAAACTATCTCCAAACTATACAAACGCTGTCCAAACTCTAGTATCCAAACTCTCCAAACTATCCAAACTCTCAACTGACCGCAACTCTCCTTCAAAAACCCACATTTTGAATGGAGCCTATATAGGGGTCTATATAGCTGTAAAACCTCGCGCTAAATCTGAACCACTTCACGAAGTAATCACGTGGTACAGCCGGGCAGCGAGGCTTCGGACGTCATCATTTTTGGCTCCTCCCCTAAATGAAGCAAGCCTCGATACGCGCATCGCGGAAACGCCCCCTCCCCTACTCGGCACACGCTTCGAAGCCTCGAAACGGAACGTCACATCACTACGCCCAAGGTTCCGCCTTGTGTGCCCATCTCCAGGCTTCTCACGTGCTCGCAGAGCGACATCCCCAGTCTTTCCAAGTTGCTGGGAATGGGATGGTTGTGGGTGTTGTCTTTTAGCTCTAAGGAAATGTCATGCTCCCTTTCCCGGCTCTTTGTAGGTAGAACTGGATTGTTGGAGATGGATCCATGGCCATCATGCCAAGAGTTAATACTTTGGCGCTTGCTCCGTCCACTCCTGTACATTGACCTGATATTGAAGCGATGCCAGGAGCAGCTCACCATTTCAGAAGCCCGGAGGAGTTGGGAAACGGCCCGGCAGTTTGTACTGCTCGGTGTGACACAGAGCTGCTATGCTCATGCACTCACATCTACCACTAAACCTTGGAGGTGTCCCCCGTGAGCGAGGAATGTGCCACAGCCTCAGCGGTTGATAGAAAACTGCAGCACACAACCAACGGTAAGAATGCGCTTCCAAACATGCAGTCAAATGTGGGCGGTTGATTGGCCGGCAAACCAAAAACGTTGAAGAAAGGCTGTCCCAAGGTGGCCGGCCGGGCCAACCGAGACTGTGGTGACTCTGGCGGATAGACTCCTTGGCTGCTCTCAAGGAGAGGGGCTATGTTGACTCTGGTTTTTCTTCAAAATGCTCAAGTCTTTCGCCTTTTACTAAAGACTTCCGTGGAGAGGAACGTCCAAGAGTTTAAGTTATTTTTGGTGGGCTTTGCTGTATGGCTGCGCCCTTTGAGTGTGTCAAATGTCAAGCAGCTGTCCGTCACGGCTCAGAGGTGCACTTAGATCACCTGGGGGTGGAGGTGAGCAGCAGCAGCCTTTGTTATGCGCACTTCAGAAACACGGCACCACAACAAGTAACTTGTGCGCCAAGATCTTGAGTTGGCCCCAGACACTGGTGGGCCATCGCTTCTCGGCCTTTTGGCTAAGATCAAGTGTAGTATCTGTTCTTATCAGTTTAATATCTGATATGTCCTCTATATGGGGATTAAATATTAAATGCATTTTTGAGCATTGGGCGGTGAAACCTTGGGCTTGCTCTCTTCACTCCTTGCATTGACCTGGTATTGCAGTGCCACCAGGAACGGTGCACCGTTCTCTTTTTTTCTGTGAAAACCAAAGCAAGGCTGAAACTGGAAGGACATTAACGTGTGCCCGTGCGTCAACGTAATTGCAAGCCCACGTTTCTTGTAAGGAAGCAGCAGTGTAAAAGCGTGCTGCAGTGTAAAAGCTTACAGCACCTGGTATTCCCAGGCGGTCTCCCATCCAAGTACTAACCAGGCCCGACCCTGCTTAGCTTCCGAGATCAGACGAGATCGGGCGTGCTCAGGGTGGTGTGGCCGTAAGCCGACGGGCAGGTGACACAGACTCCTTTTATAGACCAGGCAAGGCCCCCTGCTCGTGGAGGGGCTCAAAAGGCAGCCTTCCGAACACACTGCACTTGAGCCTTTATCGCCACTACCTGCTACACTCTATTCCAGTATTAGGAAGCTACACCGAGATGGGTAAGCTGCTGTTGGTGCCGTCAGGTGCAGTTGTTGCTGAATCGATAGGAAATGACAGCCAGGTATGCCAGTGAAAAGGTCGAGTGTTTCCTCTCCAATGTGTGCTGGAGGTTGAAGTTGAACACAGCACAGCATTAACGAGCACCTGAGTCAAGGCATTGGACTCTGGGACTATCCATTTCCTGCACCATCAGCCAAAGAGCTGTGTCTGGGAACAGCCACCCAGTGCTGGGCAAGTACACCTCATACTTACCTGGCAGGGGAGATACCATGATCAAGAAGGTGGTTCACCCAGGGCGAGGCTCAGCCATTGCACTCTGGTTGTGCTGACCCCTGCAAATTCCCTAAACGTGGAAATCTTGACTGCATAATTTTTGCTAGTGGGGTACTGCGTCCGCGCTCTCCCCCGATGACGTAGTTGTAAGCAAAGGTCAGCCGCCCAAGGTTCCGCCTTGTGTGCCCATCTCCAGGCTTCTCACGTGCTCGCAGAGCGACGTCCCCAGTCTTTCCAAGTTGCTGGGAATGGGATGGTTGTGGGTGTTGTCTTTTAGCTCTAAGGAAATGTCATGCTCCCTTTCCCGGCTCTTTGTAGGTAGAACTGGATTGTTGGAGATGGATCCATGGCCATCATGCCAAGGGTTAATACTTTGGCGCTTGCTCCGTCCACTCCTGTACATTGACCTGATATTGAAGCGATGCCAGGAGCAGCTCACCATTTCAGAAGCCCGGAGGAGTTGGCAAACCGCCCGGCAGTTTGTACTGCTCGGTGTGACACAGACCTGCTTTGCTCATGCACTCACATCTACCACTAAACCTTGGAGGTGTCCCCCGTGAGCGAGGAATGTGCCACAGCCTCAGCGGTTGATAGAAAACTGCAGCACACAACCAACGGTAAGAATGCGCTTCCAAACATGCAGTCAAATGTGGGCGGTTGATTGGCCGGCAAACCAAAAACGTTGAAGAAAGGCTGTCCCAAGGTGGCCGGCCGGGCCGACCGAGACTGTGGTGACTCTGGCGGATAGACTCCTTGGCTGCTCTCAAGGAGAGGGGCTATGTTGACTCTGGTTTTTCTTCAAAATGCTCAAGTCTTTCGCCTTTTACTAAAGACTTCCGTGGAGAGGAACGTCCAAGAGTTTAAGTTATTTTTGGTGGGCTTTGCTGTATGGCTGCGCCCTTTGAGTGTGTCAAATGTCAAGCAGCTGTCCGTCACGGCTCAGAGGTGCACTTAGATCACCTGGGGGTGGAGGTGAGCAGCAGCAGCCTTTGTTATGCGCACTTCAGAAACACGGCACCACAACAAGTAACTTGTGCGCCAAGATCTTGAGTTGGCCCCAGACACTGGTGGGCCATCGCTTCTCGGCCTTTTGGCTAAGATCAAGTGTAGTATCTGTTCTTATCAGTTTAATATCTGATATGTCCTCTATATGGGGATTAAATATTAAATGCATTTTTGAGCATTGGGCGGTGAAACCTTGGGCTTGCTCTCTTCACTCCTTGCATTGACCTGGTATTGCAGTGCCACCAGGAACGGTGCACCGTTCTCTTTTTTTCTGTGAAAACCAAAGCAAGGCTGAAACTGGAAGGACATTAACGTGTGCCCGTGCGTCAACGTAATTGCAAGCCCACGTTTCTTGTAAGGAAGCAGCAGTGTAAAAGCGTGCTGCAGTGTAAAAGCTTACAGCACCTGGTATTCCCAGGCGGTCTCCCATCCAAGTACTAACCAGGCCGGACCCTGCTTAGCTTCCGAGATCAGACGAGATCGGGCGTGCTCAGGGTGGTGTGGCCGTAAGCCGACGGGCAGGTGACACAGACTCCTTTTATAGACCAGGCAAGGCCCCCTGCTCGTGGAGGGGCTCAAAAGGCAGCCTTGCGAACACACTGCACTTGAGCCTTTATCGCCACTACCTGCTACACTCTATTCCAGTATTAGGAAGCTACACCGAGATGGGTAAGCTGCTGTTGGTGCCGTCAGGTGCAGTTGTTGCTGAATCGATAGGAAATGACAGCCAGGTATGCCAGTGAAAAGGTCGAGTGTTTCCTCTCCAATGTGTGCTGGAGGTTGAAGTTGAACACAGCACAGCATTAACGAGCACCTGAGTCAAGGCATTGGACTCTGGGACTATCCATTTCCTGCACCATCAGCCAAAGAGCTGTGTCTGGGAACAGCCACCCAGTGCTGGGCAAGTACACCTCATACTTACCTGGCAGGGGAGATACCATGATCAAGAAGGTGGTTCACCCAGGGCGAGGCTCAGCCATTGCACTCTGGTTGTGCTGACCCCTGCAAATTCCCTAAACGTGGGAATCTTGACTGCATAATTTTTGCTAGTGGGGTACTGCGTCCGCGCTCTCCCCCGATGACGTAGTTGTAAGCAAAGGTCAGCCGCCCAAGGTTCAGCCTTGTGTGCCCATCTCCAGGCTTCTCACGTGCTCGCAGAGCGACATCCCCAGTCTTTCCAAGTTGCTGGGAATGGGATGGTTGTGGGTGTTGTCTTTTAGCTCTAAGGAAATGTCATGCTCCCTTTCCCGGCTCTTTGTAGGTAGAACTGGATTGTTGGAGATGGATCCATGGCCATCATGCCAAGGGTTAATACTTTGGCGCTTGCTCCGTCCACTCCTGTACATTGACCTGATATTGAAGCGATGCCAGGAGCAGCTCACCATTTCAGAAGCCCGGAGGAGTTGGGAAACGGCCCGGCAGTTTGTACTGCTCGGTGTGACACAGAGCTGCTTTGCTCATGCACTCACATCTACCACTAAACCTTGGAGGTGTCCCCCGTGAGCGAGGAATGTGCCACAGCCTCAGCGGTTGATAGAAAACTGCAGCACACAACCAACGGTAAGAATGCGCTTCCAAACATGCAGTCAAATGTGGGCGGTTGATTGGCCGGCAAACCAAAAACGTTGAAGAAAGGCTGTCCCAAGGTGGCCGGCCGGGCCGACCGAGACTGTGGTGACTCTGGCGGATAGACTCCTTGGCTGCTCTCAAGGAGAGGGGCTATGTTGACCCTGGTTTTTCTTCAAAATGCTCAAGTCTTTCGCCTTTTACTAAAGACTTCCGTGGAGAGGAACGTCCAAGAGTTTAAGTTATTTTTGGTGGGCTTTGCTGTATGGCTGCGCCCTTTGAGTGTGTCAAATGTCAAGCAGCTGTCCGTCACGGCTCAGAGGTGCACTTAGATCACCTGGGGGTGGAGGTGAGCAGCAGCAGCCTTTGTTATGCGCACTTCAGAAACACGGCACCACAACAAGTAACTTGTGCGCCAAGATCTTGAGTTGGCCCCAGACACTGGTGGGCCATCGCTTCTCGGCCTTTTGGCTAAGATCAAGTGTAGTATCTGTTCTTATCAGTTTAATATCTGATATGTCCTCTATATGGGGATTAAATATTAAATGCATTTTTGAGCATTGGGCGGTGAAACCTTGGGCTTGCTCTCTTCACTCCTTGCATTGACCTGGTATTGCAGTGCCACAAGGAACGGTGCACCGTTCTCTTTTTTTCTGTGAAAACCAAAGCAAGGCTGAAACTGGAAGGACATTAACGTGTGCCCGTGCGTCAACGTAATTGCAAGCCCACGTTTCTTGTAAAGGAAGCAGCAGTGTAAAAGCGTGCTGCAGTGTAAAAGCTTACAGCACCTGGTATTCCCAGGCGGTCTCCCATCCAAGTACTAACCAGGCCCGACCTTGCTTAGCTTCCGAGATCAGACGAGATCGGGCGTGCTCAGGGTGGTGTGGCCGTAAGCCGACGGGCAGGTGACACAGACTCCTTTTATAGACCAGGCAAGGCCCCCTGCTCGTGGAGGGGCTCAAAAGGCAGCCTTCCGAACACACTGCACTTGAGCCTTTATCGCCACTACCTGCTACACTCTATTCCAGTATTAGGAAGCTACACCGAGATGGGTAAGCTGCTGTTGGTGCCGTCAGGTGCAGTTGTTGCTGAATCGATAGGAAATGACAGCCAGGTATGCCAGTGAAAAGGTCGAGTGTTTCCTCTCCAATGTGTGCTGGAGGTTGAAGTTGAACACAGCACAGCATTAACGAGCACCTGAGTCAAGGCATTGGACTCTGGGACTATCCATTTCCTGCACCATCAGCCAAAGAGCTGTGTCTGGGAACAGCCACCCAGTGCTGGGCAAGTACACCTCATACTTACCTGGCAGGGGAGATACCATGATCAAGAAGGTGGTTCACCCAGGGCGAGGCTCAGCCATTGCACTCTGGTTGTGCTGACCCCTGCAAATTCCCTAAACGTGGGAATCTTGACTGCATAATTTTTGCTAGTGGGGTACTGCGTCCGCGCTCTCCCCCGATGACGTAGTTGTAAGCAAAGGTCAGCCGCCCAAGGTTCCGCCTTGTGTGCCCATCTCCAGGCTTCTCACGTGCTCGCAGAGCGACGTCCCCAGTCTTTCCAAGTTGCTGGGAATGGGATGGTTGTGGGTGTTGTCTTTTAGCTCTAAGGAAATGTCATGCTCCCTTTCCCGGCTCTTTGTAGGTAGAACTGGATTGTTGGAGATGGATCCATGGCCATCATGCCAAGGGTTAATACTTTGGCGCTTGCTCCGTCCACTCCTGTACATTGACCTGATATTGAAGCGATGCCAGGAGCAGCTCACCATTTCAGAAGCCCGGAGGAGTTGGCAAACCGCCCGGCAGTTTGTACTGCTCGGTGTGACACAGAGCTGCTTTGCTCATGCACTCACATCTACCACTAAACCTTGGAGGTGTCCCCCGTGAGCGAGGAATGTGCCACAGCCTCAGCGGTTGATAGAAAACTGCAGCACACAACCAACGGTAAGAATGCGCTTCCAAACATGCAGTCAAATGTGGGCGGTTGATTGGCCGGCAAACCAAAAACGTTGAAGAAAGGCTGTCCCAAGGTGGCCGGCCGGGCCGACCGAGACTGTGGTGACTCTGGCGGATAGACTCCTTGGCTGCTCTCAAGGAGAGGGGCTATGTTGACTCTGGTTTTTCTTCAAAATGCTCAAGTCTTTCGCCTTTTACTAAAGACTTCCGTGGAGAGGAACGTCCAAGAGTTTAAGTTATTTTTGGTGGGCTTTGCTGTATGGCTGCGCCCTTTGAGTGTGTCAAATGTCAAGCAGCTGTCCGTCACGGCTCAGAGGTGCACTTAGATCACCTGGGGGTGGAGGTGAGCAGCAGCAGCCTTTGTTATGCGCACTTCAGAAACACGGCACCACAACAAGTAACTTGTGCGCCAAGATCTTGAGTTGGCCCCAGACACTGGTGGGCCATCGCTTCTCGGCCTTTTGGCTAAGATCAAGTGTAGTATCTGTTCTTATCAGTTTAATATCTGATATGTCCTCTATATGGGGATTAAATATTAAATGCATTTTTGAGCATTGGGCGGTGAAACCTTGGGCTTGCTCTCTTCACTCCTTGCATTGACCTGGTATTGCAGTGCCACAAGGAACGGTGCACCGTTCTCTTTTTTTCTGTGAAAACCAAAGCAAGGCTGAAACTGGAAGGACATTAACGTGTGCCCGTGCGTCAACGTAATTGCAAGCCCACGTTTCTTGTAAAGGAAGCAGCAGTGTAAAAGCGTGCTGCAGTGTAAAAGCTTACAGCACCTGGTATTCCCAGGCGGTCTCCCATCCAAGTACTAACCAGGCCCGACCTTGCTTAGCTTCCGAGATCAGACGAGATCGGGCGTGCTCAGGGTGGTGTGGCCGTAAGCCGACGGGCAGGTGACACAGACTCCTTTTATAGACCAGGCAAGGCCCCCTGCTCGTGGAGGGGCTCAAAAGGCAGCCTTCCGAACACACTGCACTTGAGCCTTTATCGCCACTACCTGCTACACTCTATTCCAGTATTAGGAAGCTACACCGAGATGGGTAAGCTGCTGTTGGTGCCGTCAGGTGCAGTTGTTGCTGAATCGATAGGAAATGACAGCCAGGTATGCCAGTGAAAAGGTCGAGTGTTTCCTCTCCAATGTGTGCTGGAGGTTGAAGTTGAACACAGCACAGCATTAACGAGCACCTGAGTCAAGGCATTGGACTCTGGGACTATCCATTTCCTGCACCATCAGCCAAAGAGCTGTGTCTGGGAACAGCCACCCAGTGCTGGGCAAGTACACCTCATACTTACCTGGCAGGGGAGATACCATGATCAAGAAGGTGGTTCACCCAGGGCGAGGCTCAGCCATTGCACTCTTGTTGTGCTGACCCCTGCAAATTCCCCAAACGTGGGAATCTTGACTGCATATTTTTTGCTAGTGGGGTACTGCGTCCGCACTCTCCCCCGATGACGTAGTTGTAAGCAAAGGTCAGCCGCCCAAGGTTCCGCCTTGTGTGCCCATCTCCAGGCTTCTCACGTGCTCGCAGAGCGACGTCCCCAGTATTTCCAAGTTGCTGGGAATGGGATGGTTGTGGGTGTTGTCTTTTAGCTCTAAGGAAATGTCATGCTCCCTTTCCCGGCTCTTTGTAGGTAGAACTGGATTGTTGGAGATGGATCCATGGCCATCATGCCAAGGGTTAATACTTTGGCGCTTGCTCCGTCCACTCCTGTACATTGACCTGATATTGAAGCGATGCCAGGAGCAGCTCACCATTTCAGAAGCCCGGAGGAGTTGGGAAACGGCCCGGCAGTTTGTACTGCTCGGTGTGACACAGAGCTGCTTTGCTCATGCACTCACATCTACCACTAAACCTTGGAGGTGTCCCCCGTGAGCGAGGAATGTGCCACAGCCTCAGCGGTTGATAGAAAACTGCAGCACACAACCAACGGTAAGAATGCGCTTCCAAACATGCAGTCAAATGTGGGCGGTTGATTGGCCGGCAACCCAAAAACGTTGAAGAAAGGCTGTCCCAAGGTGGCCGGCCGGGCCGACCGAGACTGTGGTGACTCTGGCGGATAGACTCCTTGGCTGCTCTCAAGGAGAGGGGCTATGTTGACTCTGGTTTTTCTTCAAAATGCTCAAGTCTTTCGCCTTTTGCTAAAGACTTCCGTGGAGAGGAACGTCCAAGAGTTTAAGTTATTTTTGGTGGGCTTTGCTGTATGGCTGCGCCCTTTGAGTGTGTCAAATGTCAAGCAGCTGTCCGTCACGGCTCAGAGGTGCACTTAGATCACCTGGGGGTGGAGGTGAGCAGCAGCAGCCTTTGTTATGCGCACTTCAGAAACACGGCACCACAACAAGTAACTTGTGCGCCAAGATCTTGAGTTGGCCCCAGACACTGGTGGGCCATCGCTTCTCGGCCTTTTGGCTAAGATCAAGTGTAGTATCTGTTCTTATCAGTTTAATATCTGATATGTCCTCTATATGGGGATTAAATATTAAATGCATTTTTGAGCATTGGGCGGTGAAACCTTGGGCTTGCTCTCTTCACTCCTTGCATTGACCTGGTATTGCAGTGCCACCAGGAACGGTGCACCGTTCTCTTTTTTTCTGTGAAAACCAAAGCAAGGCTGAAACTGGAAGGACATTAACGTGTGCCCGTGCGTCAACGTAATTGCAAGCCCACGTTTCTTGTAAGGAAGCAGCAGTGTAAAAGCGTGCTGCAGTGTAAAAGCGTGCTGCAGTGTAAAAGCGTGCTGCAGTGTAAAAGCGTGCTGCAGTGTAAAAGCGTGCTGCAGTGTAAAAGCGTGCTGCAGTGTAAAAGCTTACAGCACCTGGTATTCCCAGGCGGTCTCCCATCCAAGTACTAACCAGGCCCGACCCTGCTTAGCTTCCGAGATCAGACGAGATCGGGCGTGCTCAGGGTGGTGTGGCCGTAAGCCGACGGGCAGGTGACACAGACTCCTTTTATAGACCAGGCAAGGCCCCCTGCTCGTGGAGGGGCTCAAAAGGCAGCCTTCCGAACACACTGCACTTGAGCCTTTATCGCCACTACCTGCTACACTCTATTCCAGTATTAGGAAGCTACACCGAGATGGGTAAGCTGCTGTTGGTGCCGTCAGGTGCAGTTGTTGCTGAATCGATAGGAAATGACAGCCAGGTATGCCAGTGAAAAGGTCGAGTGTTTCCTCTCCAATGTGTGCTGGAGGTTGAAGTTGAACACAGCACAGCATTAACGAGCACCTGAGTCAAGGCATTGGACTCTGGGACTATCCATTTCCTGCACCATCAGCCAAAGAGCTGTGTCTGGGAACAGCCACCCAGTGCTGGGCAAGTACACCTCATACTTACCTGGCAGGGGAGATACCATGATCAAGAAGGTGGTTCACCCAGGGCGAGGCTCAGCCATTGCACTCTGGTTGTGCTGACCCCTGCAAATTCCCTAAACGTGGGAATCTTGACTGCATAATTTTTGCTAGTGGGGTAGTGCGTCCGCGCTCTCCCCCGATGACGTAGTTGTAAGCAAAGGTCAGCCGCCCAAGGTTCAGCCTTGTGTGCCCATCTCCAGGCTTCTCACGTGCTCGCAGAGCGACATCCCCAGTCTTTCCAAGTTGCTGGGAATGGGATGGTTGTGGGTGTTGTCTTTTAGCTCTAAGGAAATGTCATGCTCCCTTTCCCGGCTCTTTGTAGGTAGAACTGGATTGTTGGAGATGGATCCATGGCCATCATGCCAAGGGTTAATACTTTGGCGCTTGCTCCGTCCACTCCTGTACATTGACCTGATATTGAAGCGATGCCAGGAGCAGCTCACCATTTCAGAAGCCCGGAGGAGTTGGGAAACGGCCCGGCAGTTTGTACTGCTCGGTGTGACACAGAGCTGCTTTGCTCATGCACTCACATCTACCACTAAACCTTGGAGGTGTCCCCCGTGAGCGAGGAATGTGCCACAGCCTCAGCGGTTGATAGAAAACTGCAGCACACAACCAACGGTAAGAATGCGCTTCCAAACATGCAGTCAAATGTGGGCGGTTGATTGGCCGGCAAACCAAAAACGTTGAAGAAAGGCTGTCCCAAGGTGGCCGGCCGGGCCGACCGAGACTGTGGTGACTCTGGCGGATAGACTCCTTGGCTGCTCTCAAGGAGAGGGGCTATGTTGACCCTGGTTTTTCTTCAAAATGCTCAAGTCTTTCGCCTTTTACTAAAGACTTCCGTGGAGAGGAACGTCCAAGAGTTTAAGTTATTTTTGGTGGGCTTTGCTGTATGGCTGCGCCCTTTGAGTGTGTCAAATGTCAAGCAGCTGTCCGTCACGGCTCAGAGGTGCACTTAGATCACCTGGGGGTGGAGGTGAGCAGCAGCAGCCTTTGTTATGCGCACTTCAGAAACACGGCACCACAACAAGTAACTTGTGCGCCAAGATCTTGAGTTGGCCCCAGACACTGGTGGGCCATCGCTTCTCGGCCTTTTGGCTAAGATCAAGTGTAGTATCTGTTCTTATCAGTTTAATATCTGATATGTCCTCTATATGGGGATTAAATATTAAATGCATTTTTGAGCATTGGGCGGTGAAACCTTGGGCTTGCTCTCTTCACTCCTTGCATTGACCTGGTATTGCAGTGCCACCAGGAACGGTGCACCGTTCTCTTTTTTTCTGTGAAAACCAAAGCAAGGCTGAAACTGGAAGGACATTAACGTGTGCCCGTGCGTCAACGTAATTGCAAGCCCACGTTTCTTGTAAGGAAGCAGCAGTGTAAAAGCGTGCTGCAGTGTAAAAGCGTGCTGCAGTGTAAAAGCTTACAGCACCTGGTATTCCCAGGCGGTCTCCCATCCAAGTACTAACCAGGCCGGACCCTGCTTAGCTTCCGAGATCAGACGAGATCGGGCGTGCTCAGGGTGGTGTGGCCGTAAGCCGACGGGCAGGTGACACAGACTCCTTTTATAGACCAGGCAAGGCCCCCTGCTCGTGGAGGGGCTCAAAAGGCAGCCTTCCGAACACACTGCACTTGAGCCTTTATCGCCACTACCTGCTACACTCTATTCCAGTATTAGGAAGCTACACCGAGATGGGTAAGCTGCTGTTGGTGCCGTCAGGTGCAGTTGTTGCTGAATCGATAGGAAATGACAGCCAGGTATGCCAGTGAAAAGGTCGAGTGTTTCCTCTCCAATGTGTGCTGGAGGTTGAAGTTGAACACAGCACAGCATTAACGAGCACCTGAGTCAAGGCATTGGACTCTGGGACTATCCATTTCCTGCACCATCAGCCAAAGAGCTGTGTCTGGGAACAGCCACCCAGTGCTGGGCAAGTACACCTCATACTTACCTGGCAGGGGAGATACCATGATCAAGAAGGTGGTTCACCCAGGGCGAGGCTCAGCCATTGCACTCTGGTTGTGCTGACCCCTGCAAATTCCCCAAACGTGGGAATCTTGACTGCATATTTTTTGCTAGTGGGGTACTGCGTCCGCGCTCTCCCCCGATGACGTAGTTGTAAGCAAAGGTCAGCCGCCCAAGGTTCCGCCTTGTGTGCCCATCTCCAGGCTTCTCACGTGCTCGCAGAGCGACGTCCCCAGTATTTCCAAGTTGCTGGGAATGGGATGGTTGTGGGTGTTGTCTTTTAGCTCTAAGGAAATGTCATGCTCCCTTTCCCGGCTCTTTGTAGGTAGAACTGGATTGTTGGAGATGGATCCATGGCCATCATGCCAAGGGTTAATACTTTGGCGCTTGCTCCGTCCACTCCTGTACATTGACCTGATATTGAAGCGATGCCAGGAGCAGCTCACCATTTCAGAAGCCCGGAGGAGTTGGGAAACGGCCCGGCAGTTTGTACTGCTCGGTGTGACACAGAGCTGCTTTGCTCATGCACTCACATCTACCACTAAACCTTGGAGGTGTCCCCCGTGAGCGAGGAATGTGCCACAGCCTCAGCGGTTGATAGAAAACTGCAGCACACAACCAACGGTAAGAATGCGCTTCCAAACATGCAGTCAGATGTGGGCGGTTGATTGGCCGGCAACCCAAAAACGTTGAAGAAAGGCTGTCCCAAGGTGGCCGGCCGGGCCGACCGAGACTGTGGTGACTCTGGCGGATAGACTCCTTGGCTGCTCTCAAGGAGAGGGGCTATGTTGACTCTGGTTTTTCTTCAAAATGCTCAAGTCTTTCGCCTTTTACTAAAGACTTCCGTGGAGAGGAACGTCCAAGAGTTTAAGTTATTTTTGGTGGGCTTTGCTGTATGGCTGCGCCCTTTGAGTGTGTCAAATGTCAAGCAGCTGTCCGTCACGGCTCAGAGGTGCACTTAGATCACCTGGGGGTGGAGGTGAGCAGCAGCAGCCTTTGTTATGCGCACTTCAGAAACACGGCACCACAACAAGTAACTTGTGCGCCAAGATCTTGAGTTGGCCCCAGACACTGGTGGGCCATCGCTTCTCGGCCTTTTGGCTAAGATCAAGTGTAGTATCTGTTCTTATCAGTTTAATATCTGATATGTCCTCTATATGGGGATTAAATATTAAATGCATTTTTGAGCATTGGGCGGTGAAACCTTGGGCTTGCTCTCTTCACTCCTTGCATTGACCTGGTATTGCAGTGCCACCAGGAACGGTGCACCGTTCTCTTTTTTTCTGTGAAAACCAAAGCAAGGCTGAAACTGGAAGGACATTAACGTGTGCCCGTGCGTCAACGTAATTGCAAGCCCACGTTTCTTGTAAGGAAGCAGCAGTGTAAAAGCGTGCTGCAGTGTAAAAGCGTGCTGCAGTGTAAAAGCGTGCTGCAGTGTAAAAGCGTGCTGCAGTGTAAAAGCTTACAGCACCTGGTATTCCCAGGCGGTCTCCCATCCAAGTACTAACCAGGCCCGACCCTGCTTAGCTTCCGAGATCAGACGAGATCGGGCGTGCTCAGGGTGGTGTGGCCGTAAGCCGACGGGCAGGTGACACAGACTCCTTTTATAGACCAGGCAAGGCCCCCTGCTCGTGGAGGGGCTCAAAAGGCAGCCTTCCGAACACACTGCACTTGAGCCTTTATCGCCACTACCTGCTACACTCTATTCCAGTATTAGGAAGCTACACCGAGATGGGTAAGCTGCTGTTGGTGCCGTCAGGTGCAGTTGTTGCTGAATCGATAGGAAATGACAGCCAGGTATGCCAGTGAAAAGGTCGAGTGTTTCCTCTCCAATGTGTGCTGGAGGTTGAAGTTGAACACAGCACAGCATTAACGAGCACCTGAGTCAAGGCATTGGACTCTGGGACTATCCATTTCCTGCACCATCAGCCAAAGAGCTGTGTCTGGGAACAGCCACCCAGTGCTGGGCAAGTACACCTCATACTTACCTGGCAGGGGAGATACCATGATCAAGAAGGTGGTTCACCCAGGGCGAGGCTCAGCCATTGCACTCTGGTTGTGCTGACCCCTGCAAATTCCCCAAACGTGGGAATCTTGACTGCATAATTTTTGCTAGTGGGGTACTGCGTCCGCGCTCTCCCCCGATGACGTAGTTGTAAGCAAAGGTCAGCCGCCCAAGGTTCCGCCTTGTGTGCCCATCTCCAGGCTTCTCACGTGCTCGCAGAGCGACGTCCCCAGTATTTCCAAGTTGCTGGGAATGGGATGGTTGTGGGTGTTGTCTTTTAGCTCTAAGGAAATGTCATGCTCCCTTTCCCGGCTCTTTGTAGGTAGAACTGGATTGTTGGAGATGGATCCATGGCCATCATGCCAAGGGTTAATACTTTGGCGCTTGCTCCGTCCACTCCTGTACATTGACCTGATATTGAAGCGATGCCAGGAGCAGCTCACCATTTCAGAAGCCCGGAGGAGTTGGGAAACGGCCCGGCAGTTTGTACTGCTCGGTGTGACACAGAGCTGCTTTGCTCATGCACTCACATCTACCACTAAACCTTGGAGGTGTCCCCCGTGAGCGAGGAATGTGCCACAGCCTCAGCGGTTGATAGAAAACTGCAGCACACAACCAATGGTAAGAATGCGCTTCCAAACATGCAGTCAAATGTGGGCGGTTGATTGGCCGGCAACCCAAAAACGTTGAAGAAAGGCTGTCCCAAGGTGGCCGGCCGGGCCGACCGAGACTGTGGTGACTCTGGCGGATAGACTCCTTGGCTGCTCTCAAGGAGAGGGGCTATGTTGACTCTGGTTTTTCTTCAAAATGCTCAAGTCTTTCGCCTTTTACTAAAGACTTCCGTGGAGTGGAACGTCCAAGAGTTTAAGTTATTTTTGGTGGGCTTTGCTGTATGGCTGCGCCCTTTGAGTGTGTCAAATGTCAAGCAGCTGTCCGTCACGGCTCAGAGGTGCACTTAGATCACCTGGGGGTGGAGGTGAGCAGCAGCAGCCTTTGTTATGCGCACTTCAGAAACACGGCACCACAACAAGTAACTTGTGCGCCAAGATCTTGAGTTGGCCCCAGACACTGGTGGGCCATCGCTTCTCGGCCTTTTGGCTAAGATCAAGTGTAGTATCTGTTCTTATCAGTTTAATATCTGATATGTCCTCTATATGGGGATTAAATATTAAATGCATTTTTGAGCATTGGGCGGTGAAACCTTGGGCTTGCTCTCTTCACTCCTTGCATTGACCTGGTATTGCAGTGCCACCAGGAACGGTGCACCGTTCTCTTTTTTTCTGTGAAAACCAAAGCAAGGCTGAAACTGGAAGGACATTAACGTGTGCCCGTGCGTCAACGTAATTGCAAGCCCACGTTTCTTGTAAGGAAGCAGCAGTGTAAAAGCGTGCTGCAGTGTAAAAGCGTGCTGCAGTGTAAAAGCGTGCTGCAGTGTAAAAGCTTACAGCACCTGGTATTCCCAGGCGGTCTCCCATCCAAGTACTAACCAGGCCCGACCCTGCTTAGCTTCCGAGATCAGACGAGATCGGGCGTGCTCAGGGTGGTGTGGCCGTAAGCCGACGGGCAGGTGACACAGACTCCTTTTATAGACCAGGCAAGGCCCCCTGCTCGTGGAGGGGCTCAAAAGGCAGCCTTCCGAACACACTGCACTTGAGCCTTTATCGCCACTACCTGCTACACTCTATTCCAGTATTAGGAAGCTACACCGAGATGGGTAAGCTGCTGTTGGTGCCGTCAGGTGCAGTTGTTGCTGAATCGATAGGAAATGACAGCCAGGTATGCCAGTGAAAAGGTCGAGTGTTTCCTCTCCAATGTGTGCTGGAGGTTGAAGTTGAACACAGCACAGCATTAACGAGCACCTGAGTCAAGGCATTGGACTCTGGGACTATCCATTTCCTGCACCATCAGCCAAAGAGCTGTGTCTGGGAACAGCCACCCAGTGCTGGGCAAGTACACCTCATACTTACCTGGCAGGGGAGATACCATGATCAAGAAGGTGGTTCACCCAGGGCGAGGCTCAGCCATTGCACTCTGGTTGTGCTGACCCCTGCAAATTCCCCAAACGTGGGAATCTTGACTGCATATTTTTTGCTAGTGGGGTACTGCGTCCGCGCTCTCCCCCGATGACGTAGTTGTAAGCAAAGGTCAGCCGCCCAAGGTTCCGCCTTGTGTGCCCATCTCCAGGCTTCTCACGTGCTCGCAGAGCGACGTCCCCAGTATTTCCAAGTTGCTGGGAATGGGATGGTTGTGGGTGTTGTCTTTTAGCTCTAAGGAAATGTCATGCTCCCTTTCCCGGCTCTTTGTAGGTAGAACTGGATTGTTGGAGATGGATCCATGGCCATCATGCCAAGGGTTAATACTTTGGCGCTTGCTCCGTCCACTCCTGTACATTGACCTGATATTGAAGCGATGCCAGGAGCAGCTCACCATTTCAGAAGCCCGGAGGAGTTGGGAAACGGCCCGGCAGTTTGTACTGCTCGGTGTGACACAGAGCTGCTTTGCTCATGCACTCACATCTACCACTAAACCTTGGAGGTGTCCCCCGTGAGCGAGGAATGTGCCACAGCCTCAGCGGTTGATAGAAAACTGCAGCACACAACCAATGGTAAGAATGCGCTTCCAAACATGCAGTCAAATGTGGGCGGTTGATTGGCCGGCAACCCAAAAACGTTGAAGAAAGGCTGTCCCAAGGTGGCCGGCCGGGCCGACCGAGACTGTGGTGACTCTGGCGGATAGACTCCTTGGCTGCTCTCAAGGAGAGGGGCTATGTTGACTCTGGTTTTTCTTCAAAATGCTCAAGTCTTTCGCCTTTTACTAAAGACTTCCGTGGAGAGGAACGTCCAAGAGTTTAAGTTATTTTTGGTGGGCTTTGCTGTATGGCTGCGCCCTTTGAGTGTGTCAAATGTCAAGCAGCTGTCCGTCACGGCTCAGAGGTGCACTTAGATCACCTGGGGGTGGAGGTGAGCAGCAGCAGCCTTTGTTATGCGCACTTCAGAAACACGGCACCACAACAAGTAACTTGTGCGCCAAGATCTTGAGTTGGCCCCAGACACTGGTGGGCCATCGCTTCTCGGCCTTTTGGCTAAGATCAAGTGTAGTATCTGTTCTTATCAGTTTAATATCTGATATGTCCTCTATATGGGGATTAAATATTAAATGCATTTTTGAGCATTGGGCGGTGAAACCTTGGGCTTGCTCTCTTCACTCCTTGCATTGACCTGGTATTGCAGTGCCACCAGGAACGGTGCACCGTTCTCTTTTTTTCTGTGAAAACCAAAGCAAGGCTGAAACTGGAAGGACATTAACGTGTGCCCGTGCGTCAACGTAATTGCAAGCCCACGTTTCTTGTAAGGAAGCAGCAGTGTAAAAGCGTGCTGCAGTGTAAAAGCGTGCTGCAGTGTAAAAGCGTGCTGCAGTGTAAAAGCTTACAGCACCTGGTATTCCCAGGCGGTCTCCCATCCAAGTACTAACCAGGCCCGACCCTGCTTAGCTTCCGAGATCAGACGAGATCGGGCGTGCTCAGGGTGGTGTGGCCGTAAGCCGACGGGCAGGTGACACAGACTCCTTTTATAGACCAGGCAAGGCCCCCTGCTCGTGGAGGGGCTCAAAAGGCAGCCTTCCGAACACACTGCACTTGAGCCTTTATCGCCACTACCTGCTACACTCTATTCCAGTATTAGGAAGCTACACCGAGATGGGTAAGCTGCTGTTGGTGCCGTCAGGTGCAGTTGTTGCTGAATCGATAGGAAATGACAGCCAGGTATGCCAGTGAAAAGGTCGAGTGTTTCCTCTCCAATGTGTGCTGGAGGTTGAAGTTGAACACAGCACAGCATTAACGAGCACCTGAGTCAAGGCATTGGACTCTGGGACTATCCATTTCCTGCACCATCAGCCAAAGAGCTGTGTCTGGGAACAGCCACCCAGTGCTGGGCAAGTACACCTCATACTTACCTGGCAGGGGAGATACCATGATCAAGAAGGTGGTTCACCCAGGGCGAGGCTCAGCCATTGCACTCTGGTTGTGCTGACCCCTGCAAATTCCCCAAACGTGGGAATCTTGACTGCATATTTTTTGCTAGTGGGGTACTGCGTCCGCGCTCTCCCCCGATGACGTAGTTGTAAGCAAAGGTCAGCCGCCCAAGGTTCCGCCTTGTGTGCCCATCTCCAGGCTTCTCACGTGCTCGCAGAGCGACGTCCCCAGTATTTCCAAGTTGCTGGGAATGGGATGGTTGTGGGTGTTGTCTTTTAGCTCTAAGGAAATGTCATGCTCCCTTTCCCGGCTCTTTGTAGGTAGAACTGGATTGTTGGAGATGGATCCATGGCCATCATGCCAAGGGTTAATACTTTGGCGCTTGCTCCGTCCACTCCTGTACATTGACCTGATATTGAAGCGATGCCAGGAGCAGCTCACCATTTCAGAAGCCCGGAGGAGTTGGGAAACGGCCCGGCAGTTTGTACTGCTCGGTGTGACACAGAGCTGCTTTGCTCATGCACTCACATCTACCACTAAACCTTGGAGGTGTCCCCCGTGAGCGAGGAATGTGCCACAGCCTCAGCGGTTGATAGTAAACTGCAGCACACAACCAACGGTAAGAATGCGCTTCCAAACATGCAGTCAAATGTGGGCGGTTGATTGGCCGGCAACCCAAAAACGTTGAAGAAAGGCTGTCCCAAGGTGGCCGGCCGGGCCGACCGAGACTGTGGTGACTCTGGCGGATAGACTCCTTGGCTGCTCTCAAGGAGAGGGGCTATGTTGACTCTGGTTTTTCTTCAAAATGCTCAAGTCTTTCGCCTTTTACTAAAGATTTCCGTGGAGAGGAACGTCCAAGAGTTTAAGTTATTTTTGGTGGGCTTTGCTGTATGGCTGCGCCCTTTGAGTGTGTCAAATGTCAAGCAGCTGTCCGTCACGGCTCAGAGGTGCACTTAGATCACCTGGGGGTGGAGGTGAGCAGCAGCAGCCTTTGTTATGCGCACTTCAGAAACACGGCACCACAACAAGTAACTTGTGCGCCAAGATCTTGAGTTGGCCCCAGACACTGGTGGGCCATCGCTTCTCGGCCTTTTGGCTAAGATCAAGTGTAGTATCTGTTCTTATCAGTTTAATATCTGATATGTCCTCTATATGGGGATTAAATATTAAATGCATTTTTGAGCATTGGGCGGTGAAACCTTGGGCTTGCTCTCTTCACTCCTTGCATTGACCTGGTATTGCAGTGCCACCAGGAACAGTGCACCGTTCTCTTTTTTTCTGTGAAAACCAAAGCAAGGCTGAAACTGGAAGGACATTAACGTGTGCCCGTGCGTCAACGTAATTGCAAGCCCACGTTTCTTGTAAGGAAGCAGCAGTGTAAAAGCGTGCTGCAGTGTAAAAGCGTGCTGCAGTGTAAAAGCGTGCTGCAGTGTAAAAGCGTGCTGCAGTGTAAAAGCGTGCTGCAGTGTAAAAGCGTGCTGCAGTGTAAAAGCGTGCTGCAGTGTAAAAGCTTACAGCACCTGGTATTCCCAGGCGGTCTCCCATCCAAGTACTAACCAGGCCCGACCCTGCTTAGCTTCCGAGATCAGACGAGATCAGGCGTGCTCAGGGTGGTGTGGCCGTAAGCCGACGGGCAGGTGACACAGACTCCTTTTATAGACCAGGCAAGGCCCCCTGCTCGTGGAGGGGCTCAAAAGGCAGCCTTCCGAACACACTGCACTTGAGCCTTTATCGCCACTACCTGCTACACTCTATTCCAGTATTAGGAAGCTACACCGAGATGGGTAAGCTGCTGTTGGTGCCGTCAGGTGCAGTTGTTGCTGAATCGATAGGAAATGACAGCCAGGTATGCCAGTGAAAAGGTCGAGTGTTTCCTCTCCAATGTGTGCTGGAGGTTGAAGTTGAACACAGCACAGCATTAACGAGCACCTGAGTCAAGGCATTGGACTCTGGGACTATCCATTTCCTGCACCATCAGCCAAAGAGCTGTGTCTGGGAACAGCCACCCAGTGCTGGGCAAGTACACCTCATACTTACCTGGCAGGGGAGATACCATGATCAAGAAGGTGGTTCACCCAGGGCGAGGCTCAGCCATTGCACTCTGGTTGTGCTGACCCCTGCAAATTCCCCAAACGTGGGAATCTTGACTGCATATTTTTTGCTAGTGGGGTACTGCGTACGCGCTCTCCCCCGATGACGTAGTTGTAAGCAAAGGTCAGCCGCCCAAGGTTCCGCCTTGTGTGCCCATCTCCAGGCTTCTCACGTGCTCGCAGAGCGACGTCCCCAGTATTTCCAAGTTGCTGGGAATGGGATGGTTGTGGGTGTTGTCTTTTAGCTCTAAGGAAATGTCATGCTCCCTTTCCCGGCTCTTTGTAGGTAGAACTGGATTGTTGGAGATGGATCCATGGCCATCATGCCAAGGGTTAATACTTTGGCGCTTGCTCCGTCCACTCCTGTACATTGACCTGATATTGAAGCGATGCCAGGAGCAGCTCACCATTTCAGAAGCCCGGAGGAGTTGGGAAACGGCCCGGCAGTTTGTACTGCTCGGTGTGACACAGAGCTGCTTTGCTCATGCACTCACATCTACCACTAAACCTTGGAGGTGTCCCCCGTGAGCGAGGAATGTGCCACAGCCTCAGCGGTTGATAGTAAACTGCAGCACACAACCAACGGTAAGAATGCGCTTCCAAACATGCAGTCAAATGTGGGCGGTTGATTGGCCGGCAACCCAAAAACGTTGAAGAAAGGCTGTCCCAAGGTGGCCGGCCGGGCCGACCGAGACTGTGGTGACTCTGGCGGATAGACTCCTTGGCTGCTCTCAAGGAGAGGGGCTATGTTGACTCTGGTTTTTCTTCAAAATGCTCAAGTCTTTCGCCTTTTACTAAAGACTTCCGTGGAGAGGAACGTCCAAGAGTTTAAGTTATTTTTGGTGGGCTTTGCTGTATGGCTGCGCCCTTTGAGTGTGTCAAATGTCAAGCAGCTGTCCGTCACGGCTCAGAGGTGCACTTAGATCACCTGGGGGTGGAGGTGAGCAGCAGCAGCCTTTGTTATGCGCACTTCAGAAACACGGCACCACAACAAGTAACTTGTGCGCCAAGATCTTGAGTTGGCCCCAGACACTGGTGGGCCATCGCTTCTCGGCCTTTTGGCTAAGATCAAGTGTAGTATCTGTTCTTATCAGTTTAATATCTGATATGTCCTCTATATGGGGATTAAATATTAAATGCATTTTTGAGCATTGGGCGGTGAAACCTTGGGCTTGCTCTCTTCACTCCTTGCATTGACCTGGTATTGCAGTGCCACCAGGAACGGTGCACCGTTCTCTTTTTTTCTGTGAAAACCAAAGCAAGGCTGAAACTGGAAGGACATTAACGTGTGCCCGTGCGTCAACGTAATTGCAAGCCCACGTTTCTTGTAAGGAAGCAGCAGTGTAAAAGCGTGCTGCAGTGTAAAAGCTTACAGCACCTGGTATTCCCAGGCGGTCTCCCATCCAAGTACTAACCAGGCCCGACCCTGCTTAGCTTCCGAGATCAGACGAGATCGGGCGTGCTCAGGGTGGTGTGGCCGTAAGCCGACGGGCAGGTGACACAGACTCCTTTTATAGACCAGGCAAGGCCCCCTGCTCGTGGAGGGGCTCAAAAGGCAGCCTTCCGAACACACTGCACTTGAGCCTTTATCGCCACTACCTGCTACACTCTATTCCAGTATTAGGAAGCTACACCGAGATGGGTAAGCTGCTGTTGGTGCCGTCAGGTGCAGTTGTTGCTGAATCGATAGGAAATGACAGCCAGGTATGCCAGTGAAAAGGTCGAGTGTTTCCTCTCCAATGTGTGCTGGAGGTTGAAGTTGAACACAGCACAGCATTAACGAGCACCTGAGTCAAGGCATTGGACTCTGGGACTATCCATTTCCTGCACCATCAGCCAAAGAGCTGTGTGTGGGAACAGCCACCCAGTGCTGGGCAAGTACACCTCATACTTACCTGGCAGGGGAGATACCATGATCAAGAAGGTGGTTCACCCAGGGCGAGGCTCAGCCATTGCACTCTGGTTGTGCTGACCCCTGCAAATTCCCCAAACGTGGGAATCTTGACTGCATATTTTTTGCTAGTGGGGTACTGCGTCCGCGCTCTCCCCCGATGACGTAGTTGTAAGCAAAGGTAAGCCGCCCAAGCTTCGGCCTTGTGTGCCAATCTCCAGGCTTCTCACGTGCTCGCAGAGCGACGTCCCCAGTATTTCCAAGTTGCTGGGAATGGGATGGTTGTGGGTGTTGTCTTTTAGCTCTAAGGAAATGTCATGCTCCCTTTCCCGGCTCTTTGTAGGTAGAACTGGATTGTTGGAGATGGATCCATGGCCATCATGCCAAGGGTTAATACTTTGGCGCTTGCTCCGTCCACTCCTGTACATTGACCTGATATTGAAGCGATGCCAGGAGCAGCTCACCATTTCAGAAGCCCGGAGGAGTTGGGAAACGGCCCGGCAGTTTGTACTGCTCGGTGTGACACAGAGCTGCTTTGCTCATGCACTCACATCTACCACTAAACCTTGGAGGTGTCCCCCGTGAGCGAGGAATGTGCCACAGCCTCAGCGGTTGATAGAAAACTGCAGCACACAACCAACGGTAAGAATGCGCTTCCAAACATGCAGTCAAATGTGGGCGGTTGATTGGCCGGCAACCCAAAAACGTTGAAGAAAGGCTGTCCCAAGGTGGCCGGCCGGGCCGACCGAGACTGTGGTGACTCTGAAGGATAGACTCCTTGGCTGCTCTCAAGGAGAGGGGCTATGTTGACTCTGGTTTTTCTTCAAAATGCTCAAGTCTTTCGCCTTTTACTAAAGACTTCCGTGGAGAGGAACGTCCAAGAGTTTAAGTTATTTTTGGTGGGCTTTGCTGTATGTCTGCGCCCTTTGAGTGTGTCAAATGTCAAGCAGCTGTCCGTCACGGCTCAGAGGTGCACTTAGATCACCTGGGGGTGGAGGTGAGCAGCAGCAGCCTTTGTTATGCGCACTTCAGAAACACGGCACCACAACAAGTAACTTGTGCGCCAAGATCTTGAGTTGGCCCCAGACACTGGTGGGCCATCGCTTCTCGGCCTTTTGGCTAAGATCAAGTGTAGTATCTGTTCTTATCAGTTTAATATCTGATATGTCCTCTATATGGGGATTAAATATTAAATGCATTTTTGAGCATTGGGCGGTGAAACCTTGGGCTTGCTCTCTTCACTCCTTGCATTGACCTGGTATTGCAGTGCCACCAGGAACGGTGCACCGTTCTCTTTTTTTCTGTGAAAACCAAAGCAAGGCTGAAACTGGAAGGACATTAACGTGTGCCCGTGCGTCAACGTAATTGCAAGCCCACGTTTCTTGTAAGGAAGCAGCAGTGTAAAAGCGTGCTGCAGTGTAAAAGCTTACAGCACCTGGTATTCCCAGGCGGTCTCCCATCCAAGTACTAACCAGGCCCGACCCTGCTTAGCTTCCGAGATCAGACGAGATCGGGCGTGCTCAGGGTGGTGTGGCCGTAAGCCGACGGGCAGGTGACACAGACTCCTTTTATAGACCAGGCAAGGCCCCCTGCTCGTGGAGGGGCTCAAAAGGCAGCCTTCCGAACACACTGCACTTGAGCCTTTATCGCCACTACCTGCTACACTCTATTCCAGTATTAGGAAGCTACACCGAGATGGGTAAGCTGCTGTTGGTGCCGTCAGGTGCAGTTGTTGCTGAATCGATAGGAAATGACAGCCAGGTATGCCAGTGAAAAGGTCGAGTGTTTCCTCTCCAATGTGTGCTGGAGGTTGAAGTTGAACACAGCACAGCATTAACGAGCACCTGAGTCAAGGCATTGGACTCTGGGACTATCCATTTCCTGCACCATCAGCCAAAGAGCTGTGTCTGGGAACAGCCACCCAGTGCTGGGCAAGTACACCTCATACTTACCTGGCAGGGGAGATACCATGATCAAGAAGGTGGTTCACCCAGGGCGAGGCTCAGCCATTGCACTCTGGTTGTGCTGACCCCTGCAAATTCCCCAAACGTGGGAATCTTGACTGCATATTTTTTGCTAGTGGGGTACTGCGTCCGCGCTCTCCCCCGATGACGTAGTTGTAAGCAAAGGTAAGCCGCCCAAGCTTCGGCCTTGTGTGCCAATCTCCAGGCTTCTCACGTGCTCGCAGAGCGACGTCCCCAGTATTTCCAAGTTGCTGGGAATGGGATGGTTGTGGGTGTTGTCTTTTAGCTCTAAGGAAATGTCATGCTCCCTTTCCCGGCTCTTTGTAGGTAGAACTGGATTGTTGGAGATGGATCCATGGCCATCATGCCAAGGGTTAATACTTTGGCGCTTGCTCCGTCCACTCCTGTACATTGACCTGATATTGAAGCGATGCCAGGAGCAGCTCACCATTTCAGAAGCCTGGAGGAGTTGGGAAACGGCCCGGCAGTTTGTACTGCTCGGTGTGACACAGAGCTGCTTTGCTCATGCACTCACATCTACCACTAAACCTTGGAGGTGTCCCCCGTGAGCGAGGAATGTGCCACAGCCTCAGCGGTTGATAGAAAACTGCAGCACACAACCAACGGTAAGAATGCGCTTCCAAACATGCAGTCAAATGTGGGCGGTTGATTGGCCGGCAAACCAAAAACGTTGAAGAAAGGCTGTCCCAAGGTGGCCGGCCGGGCCGACCGAGACTGTGGTGACTCTGGCGGATAGACTCCTTGGCTGCTCTCAAGGAGAGGGGCTATGTTGACTCTGGTTTTTCTTCAAAATGCTCAAGTCTTTCGCCTT
Source organism: Solea solea (assembly GCF_958295425.1). Lineage (NCBI taxonomy): Eukaryota > Metazoa > Chordata > Actinopteri > Pleuronectiformes > Soleidae > Solea > Solea solea. Next base: position 198,172 of record NW_026704104.1, read on the forward strand.
TTACTAAAGACTTCCGTGGAGAGGAACGTCCAAGAGTTTAAGTTATTTTTGGTGGGCTTTGCTGTATGTCTGCGCCCTTTGAGTGTGTCAAATGTCAAGCAGCTGTCCGTCACGGCTCAGAGGTGCACTTAGATCACCTGGGGGTGGAGGTGAGCAGCAGCAGCCTTTGTTATGCGCACTTCAGAAACACGGCACCACAACAAGTAACTTGTGCGCCAAGATCTTGAGTTGGCCCCAGACACTGGTGGGCCATCGCTTCTCGGCCTTTTGGCTAAGATCAAGTGTAGTATCTGTTCTTATCAGTTTAATATCTGATATGTCCTCTATATGGGGATTAAATATTAAATGCATTTTTGAGCATTGGGCGGTGAAACCTTGGGCTTGCTCTCTTCACTCCTTGCATTGACCTGGTATTGCAGTGCCACAAGGAACGGTGCACCGTTCTCTTTTTTTCTGTGAAAACCAAAGCAAGGCTGAAACTGGAAGGACATTAACGTGTGCCCGTGCGTCAACGTAATTGCAAGCCCACGTTTCTTGTAAGGAAGCAGCAGTGTAAAAGCGTGCTGCAGTGTAAAAGCTTACAGCACCTGGTATTCCCAGGCGGTCTCCCATCCAAGTACTAACCAGGCCCGACCCTGCTTAGCTTCCGAGATCAGACGAGATCGGGCGTGCTCAGGGTGGTGTGGCCGTAAGCCGACAGGCAGGTGACACAGACTCCTTTTATAGACCAGGCAAGGCCCCCTGCTCGTGGAGGGGCTCAAAAGGCAGCCTTCCGAACACACTGCACTTGAGCCTTTATCGCCACTACCTGCTACACTCTATTCCAGTATTAGGAAGCTACACCGAGATGGGTAAGCTGCTGTTGGTGCCGTCAGGTGCAGTTGTTGCTGAATCGATAGGAAATGACAGCCAGGTATGCCAGTGAAAAGGTCGAGTGTTTCCTCTCCAATGTGTGCTGGAGGTTGAAGTTGAACACAGCACAGCATTAACGAGCACCTGAGTCAAGGCATTGGACTCTGGGACTATCCATTTCCTGCACCATCAGCCAAAGAGCTGTGTCTGGGAACAGCCACCCAGTGCTGGGCAAGTACACCTCATACTTACCTGGCAGGGGAGATACCATGATCAAGAAGGTGGTTCACCCAGGGCGAGGCTCAGCCATTGCACTCTGGTTGTGCTGACCCCTGCAAATTCCCCAAACGTGGGAATCTTGACTGCATAATTTTTGCTAGTGGGGTACTGCGTCCGCGCTCTCCCACGATGACGTAGTTGTAAGCAAAGGTCAGCCGCCCAAGGTTCCGCCTTGTGTGCCCATCTCCAGGCTTCTCACGTGCTCGCAGAGCGACGTCCCCAGTATTTCCAAGTTGCTGGGAATGGGATGGTTGTGGGTGTTGTCTTTTAGCTCTAAGGAAATGTCATGCTCCCTTTCCCGGCTCTTTGTAGGTAGAACTGGATTGTTGGAGATGGATCCATGGCCATCATGCCAAGGGTTAATACTTTGGCGCTTGCTCCGTCCACTCCTGTACATTGACCTGATATTGAAGCGATGCCAGGAGCAGCTCACCATTTCAGAAGCCCGGAGGAGTTGGGAAACGGCCCGGCAGTTTGTACTGCTCGGTGTGACACAGAGCTGCTTTGCTCATGCACTCACATCTACCACTAAACCTTGGAGGTGTCCCCCGTGAGCGAGGAATGTGCCACAGCCTCAGCGGTTGATAGAAAACTGCAGCACACAACCAACGGTAAGAATGCGCTTCCAAACATGCAGTCAAATGTGGGCGGTTGATTGGCCGGCAACCCAAAAACGTTGAAGAAAGGCTGTCCCAAGGTGGCCGGCCGGGCCGACCGAGACTGTGGTGACTCTGAAGGATAGACTCCTTGGCTGCTCTCAAGGAGAGGGGCTATGTTGACTCTGGTTTTTCTTCAAAATGCTCAAGTCTTTCGCCTTTTACTAAAGACTTCCGTGGAGAGGAACGTCCAAGAGTTTAAGTTATTTTTGGTGGGCTTTGCTGTATGGCTGCGCCCTTTGAGTGTGTCAAATGTCAAGCAGCTGTCCGTCACGGCTCAGAGGTGCACTTAGATCACCTGGGGGTGGAGGTGAGCAGCAGCAGCCTTTGTTATGCGCACTTCAGAAACACGGCACCACAACAAGTAACTTGTGCGCCAAGATCTTGAGTTGGCCCCAGACACTGGTGGGCCATCGCTTCTCGGCCTTTTGGCTAAGATCAAGTGTAGTATCTGTTCTTATCAGTTTAATATCTGATATGTCCTCTATATGGGGATTAAATATTAAATGCATTTTTGAGCATTTGGCGGTGAAACCTTGGGCTTGCTCTCTTCACTCCTTGCATTGACCTGGTATTGCAGTGCCACCAGGAACGGTGCACCGTTCTCTTTTTTTCTGTGAAAACCAAAGCAAGGCTGAAACTGGAAGGACATTAACGTGTGCCCGTGCGTCAACGTAATTGCAAGCCCACGTTTCTTGTAAGGAAGCAGCAGTGTAAAAGCGTGCTGCAGTGTAAAAGCGTGCTGCAGTGTAAAAGCTTACAGCACCTGGTATTCCCAGGCGGTCTCCCATCCAAGTACTAACCAGGCCCGACCCTGCTTAGCTTCCGAGATCAGACGAGATCGGGCGTGCTCAGGGTGGTGTGGCCGTAAGCCGACGGGCAGGTGACACAGACTCCTTTTATAGACCAGGCAAGGCCCCCTGCTCGTGGAGGGGCTCAAAAGGCAGCCTTCCGAACACACTGCACTTGAGCCTTTATCGCCACTACCTGCTACACTCTATTCCAGTATTAGGAAGCTACACCGAGATGGGTAAGCTGCTGTTGGTGCCGTCAGGTGCAGTTGTTGCTGAATCGATAGGAAATGACAGCCAGGTATGCCAGTGAAAAGGTCGAGTGTTTCCTCTCCAATGTGTGCTGGAGGTTGAAGTTGAACACAGCACAGCATTAACGAGCACCTGAGTCAAGGCATTGGACTCTGGGACTATCCATTTCCTGCACCATCAGCCAAAGAGCTGTGTCTGGGAACAGCCACCCAGTGCTGGGCAAGTACACCTCATACTTACCTGGCAGGGGAGATACCATGATCAAGAAGGTGGTTCACCCAGGGCGAGGCTCAGCCATTGCACTCTGGTTGTGCTGACCCCTGCAAATTCCCCAAACGTGGGAATCTTGACTGCATATTTTTTGCTAGTGGGGTACTGCGTCCGCGCTCTCCCCCGATGACGTAGTTGTAAGCAAAGGTCAGCCGCCCAAGGTTCCGCCTTGTGTGCCCATCTCCAGGCTTCTCACGTGCTCGCAGAGCGACGTCCCCAGTCTTTCCAAGTTGCTGGGAATGGGATGGTTGTGGGTGTTGTCTTTTAGCTCTAAGGAAATGTCATGCTCCCTTTCCCGGCTCTTTGTAGGTAGAACTGGATTGTTGGAGATGGATCCATGGCCATCATGCCAAGGGTTAATACTTTGGCGCTTGCTCCGTCCACTCCTGTACATTGACCTGATATTGAAGCGATGCCAGGAGCAGCTCACCATTTCAGAAGCCCGGAGGAGTTGGGAAACGGCCCGGCAGTTTGTACTGCTCGGTGTGACACAGAGCTGCTTTGCTCATGCACTCACATCTACCACTAAACCTTGGAGGTGTCCCCCGTGAGCGAGGAATGTGCCACAGCCTCAGCGGTTGATAGAAAACTGCAGCACACAACCAACGGTAAGAATGCGCTTCCAAACATGCAGTCAAATGTGGGCGGTTGATTGGCCGGCAAACCAAAAACGTTGAAGAAAGGCTGTCCCAAGGTGGCCGGCCGGGCCGACCGAGACTGTGGTGACTCTGGCGGATAGACTCCTTGGCTGCTCTCAAGGAGAGGGGCTATGTTGACTCTGGTTTTTCTTCAAAATGCTCAAGTCTTTCGCCTTTTACTAAAGACTTCCGTGGAGAGGAACGTCCAAGAGTTTAAGTTATTTTTGGTGGGCTTTGCTGTATGGCTGCGCCCTTTGAGTGTGTCAAATGTCAAGCAGCTGTCCGTCACGGCTCAGAGGTGCACTTAGATCACCTGGGGGTGGAGGTGAGCAGCAGCAGCCTTTGTTATGCGCACTTCAGAAACACGGCACCACAACAAGTAACTTGTGCGCCAAGATCTTGAGTTGGCCCCAGACACTGGTGGGCCATCGCTTCTCGGCCTTTTGGCTAAGATCAAGTGTAGTATCTGTTCTTATCAGTTTAATATCTGATATGTCCTCTATATGGGGATTAAATATTAAATGCATTTTTGAGCATTGGGCGGTGAAACCTTGGGCTTGCTCTCTTCACTCCTTGCATTGACCTGGTATTGCAGTGCCACCAGGAACGGTGCACCGTTCTCTTTTTTTCTGTGAAAACCAAAGCAAGGCTGAAACTGGAAGGACATTAACGTGTGCCCGTGCGTCAACGTAATTGCAAGCCCACGTTTCTTGTAAGGAAGCAGCAGTGTAAAAGCGTGCTGCAGTGTAAAAGCTTACAGCACCTGGTATTCCCAGGCGGTCTCCCATCCAAGTACTAACCAGGCCCGACCCTGCTTAGCTTCCGAGATCAGACGAGATCGGGCGTGCTCAGGGTGGTGTGGCCGTAAGCCGACGGGCAGGTGACACAGACTCCTTTTATAGACCAGGCAAGGCCCCCTGCTCGTGGAGGGGCTCAAAAGGCAGCCTTCCGAACACACTGCACTTGAGCCTTTATCGCCACTACCTGCTACACTCTATTCCAGTATTAGGAAGCTACACCGAGATGGGTAAGCTGCTGTTGGTGCCGTCAGGTGCAGTTGTTGCTGAATCGATAGGAAATGACAGCCAGGTATGCCAGTGAAAAGGTCGAGTGTTTCCTCTCCAATGTGTGCTGGAGGTTGAAGTTGAACACAGCACAGCATTAACGAGCACCTGAGTCAAGGCATTGGACTCTGGGACTATCCATTTCCTGCACCATCAGCCAAAGAGCTGTGTCTGGGAACAGCCACCCAGTGCTGGGCAAGTACACCTCATACTTACCTGGCAGGGGAGATACCATGATCAAGAAAGTGGTTCACCCAGGGCGAGGCTCAGCCATTGCACTCTGGTTGTGCTGACCCCTGCAAATTCCCCAAACGTGGGAATCTTGACTGCATATTTTTTGCTAGTGGGGTACTGCGTCCGCGCTCTCCCCCGATGACGTAGTTGTAAGCAAAGGTAAGCCGCCCAAGCTTCGGCCTTGTGTGCCAATCTCCAGGCTTCTCACGTGCTCGCAGAGCGACGTCCCCAGTATTTCCAAGTTGCTGGGAATGGGATGGTTGTGGGTGTTGTCTTTTAGCTCTAAGGAAATGTCATGCTCCCTTTCCCGGCTCTTTGTAGGTAGAACTGGATTGTTGGAGATGGATCCATGGCCATCATGCCAAGGGTTAATACTTTGGCGCTTGCTCCGTCCACTCCTGTACATTGACCTGATATTGAAGCGATGCCAGGAGCAGCTCACCATTTCAGAAGCCCGGAGGAGTTGGGAAACGGCCCGGCAGTTTGTACTGCTCGGTGTGACACAGAGCTGCTTTGCTCATGCACTCACATCTACCACTAAACCTTGGAGGTGTCCCCCGTGAGCGAGGAATGTGCCACAGCCTCAGCGGTTGATAGAAAACTGCAGCACACAACCAACGGTAAGAATGCGCTTCCAAACATGCAGTCAAATGTGGGCGGTTGATTGGCCGGCAAACCAAAAACGTTGAAGAAAGGCTGTCCCAAGGTGGCCGGCCGGGCCGACCGAGACTGTGGTGACTCTGGCGGATAGACTCCTTGGCTGCTCTCAAGGAGAGGGGCTATGTTGACTCTGGTTTTTCTTCAAAATGCTCAAGTCTTTCGCCTTTTACTAAAGACTTCTGTGGAGAGGAACGTCCAAGAGTTTAAGTTATTTTTGGTGGGCTTTGCTGTATGGCTGCGCCCTTTGAGTGTGTCAAATGTCAAGCAGCTGTCCGTCACGGCTCAGAGGTGCACTTAGATCACCTGGGGGTGGAGGTGAGCAGCAGCAGCCTTTGTTATGCGCACTTCAGAAACACGGCACCACAACAAGTAACTTGTGCGCCAAGATCTTGAGTTGGCCCCAGACACTGGTGGGCCATCGCTTCTCGGCCTTTTGGCTAAGATCAAGTGTAGTATCTGTTCTTATCAGTTTAATATCTGATATGTCCTCTATATGGGGATTAAATATTAAATGCATTTTTGAGCATTGGGCGGTGAAACCTTGGGCTTGCTCTCTTCACTCCTTGCATTGACCTGGTATTGCAGTGCCACCAGGAACGGTGCACCGTTCTCTTTTTTTCTGTGAAAACCAAAGCAAGGCTGAAACTGGAAGGACATTAACGTGTGCCCGTGCGTCAACGTAATTGCAAGCCCACGTTTCTTGTAAGGAAGCAGCAGTGTAAAAGCGTGCTGCAGTGTAAAAGCGTGCTGCAGTGTAAAAGCGTGCTGCAGTGTAAAAGCGTGCTGCAGTGTAAAAGCTTACAGCACCTGGTATTCCCAGGCGGTCTCCCATCCAAGTACTAACCAGGCCCGACCCTGCTTAGCTTCCGAGATCAGACGAGATCGGGCGTGCTCAGGGTGGTGTGGCCGTAAGCCGACGGGCAGGTGACACAGACTCCTTTTATAGACCAGGCAAGGCCCCCTGCTCGTGGAGGGGCTCAAAAGGCAGCCTTCCGAACACACTGCACTTGAGCCTTTATCGCCACTACCTGCTACACTCTATTCCAGTATTAGGAAGCTACACCGAGATGGGTAAGCTGCTGTTGGTGCCGTCAGGTGCAGTTGTTGCTGAATCGATAGGAAATGACAGCCAGGTATGCCAGTGAAAAGGTCGAGTGTTTCCTCTCCAATGTGTGCTGGAGGTTGAAGTTGAACACAGCACAGCATTAACGAGCACCTGAGTCAAGGCATTGGACTCTGGGACTATCCATTTCCTGCACCATCAGCCAAAGAGCTGTGTCTGGGAACAGCCACCCAGTGCTGGGCAAGTACACCTCATACTTACCTGGCAGGGGAGATACCATGATCAAGAAAGTGGTTCACCCAGGGCGAGGCTCAGCCATTGCACTCTGGTTGTGCTGACCCCTGCAAATTCCCCAAACGTGGGAATCTTGACTGCATATTTTTTGCTAGTGGGGTACTGCGTCCGCGCTCTCCCCCGATGACGTAGTTGTAAGCAAAGGTAAGCCGCCCAAGCTTCGGCCTTGTGTGCCAATCTCCAGGCTTCTCACGTGCTCGCAGAGCGACGTCCCCAGTATTTCCAAGTTGCTGGGAATGGGATGGTTGTGGGTGTTGTCTTTTAGCTCTAAGGAAATGTCATGCTCCCTTTCCCGGCTCTTTGTAGGTAGAACTGGATTGTTGGAGATGGATCCATGGCCATCATGCCAAGGGTTAATACTTTGGCGCTTGCTCCGTCCACTCCTGTACATTGACCTGATATTGAAGCGATGCCAGGAGCAGCTCACCATTTCAGAAGCCCAGAGGAGTTGGGAAACGGCCCGGCAGTTTGTACTGCTCGGTGTGACACAGAGCTGCTTTGCTCATGCACTCACATCTACCACTAAACCTTGGAGGTGTCCCCCGTGAGCGAGGAATGTGCCACAGCCTCAGCGGTTGATAGAAAACTGCAGCACACAACCAACGGTAAGAATGCGCTTCCAAACATGCAGTCAAATGTGGGCGGTTGATTGGCCGGCAACCCAAAAACGTTGAAGAAAGGCTGTCCCAAGGTGGCCGGCCGGGCCGACCGAGACTGTGGTGACTCTGGCGGATAGACTCCTTGGCTGCTCTCAAGGAGAGGGGCTATGTTGACTCTGGTTTTTCTTCAAAATGCTCAAGTCTTTCGCCTTTTACTAAAGACTTCCGTGGAGAGGAACGTCCAAGAGTTTAAGTTATTTTTGGTGGGCTTTGCTGTATGGCTGCGCCCTTTGAGTGTGTCAAATGTCAAGCAGCTGTCCGTCACGGCTCAGAGGTGCACTTAGATCACCTGGGGGTGGAGGTGAGCAGCAGCAGCCTTTGTTATGCGCACTTCAGAAACACGGCACCACAACAAGTAACTTGTGCGCCAAGATCTTGAGTTGGCCCCAGACACTGGTGGGCCATCGCTTCTCGGCCTTTTGGCTAAGATCAAGTGTAGTATCTGTTCTTATCAGTTTAATATCTGATATGTCCTCTATATGGGGATTAAATATTAAATGCATTTTTGAGCATTGGGCGGTGAAACCTTGGGCTTGCTCTCTTCACTCCTTGCATTGACCTGGTATTGCAGTGCCACCAGGAACGGTGCACCGTTCTCTTTTTTTCTGTGAAAACCAAAGCAAGGCTGAAACTGGAAGGACATTAACGTGTGCCCGTGCGTCAACGTAATTGCAAGCCCACGTTTCTTGTAAGGAAGCAGCAGTGTAAAAGCGTGCTGCAGTGTAAAAGCTTACAGCACCTGGTATTCCCAGGCGGTCTCCCATCCAAGTACTAACCAGGCCCGACCCTGCTTAGCTTCCGAGATCAGACGAGATCGGGCGTGCTCAGGGTGGTGTGGCCGTAAGCCGACGGGCAGGTGACACAGACTCCTTTTATAGACCAGGCAAGGCCCCCTGCTCGTGGAGGGGCTCAAAAGGCAGCCTTCCGAACACACTGCACTTGAGCCTTTATCGCCACTACCTGCTACACTCTATTCCAGTATTAGGAAGCTACACCGAGATGGGTAAGCTGCTGTTGGTGCCGTCAGGTGCAGTTGTTGCTGAATCGATAGGAAATGACAGCCAGGTATGCCAGTGAAAAGGTCGAGTGTTTCCTCTCCAATGTGTGCTGGAGGTTGAAGTTGAACACAGCACAGCATTAACGAGCACCTGAGTCAAGGCATTGGACTCTGGGACTATCCATTTCCTGCACCATCAGCCAAAGAGCTGTGTCTGGGAACAGCCACCCAGTGCTGGGCAAGTACACCTCATACTTACCTGGCAGGGGAGATACCATGATCAAGAAAGTGGTTCACCCAGGGCGAGGCTCAGCCATTGCACTCTGGTTGTGCTGACCCCTGCAAATTCCCCAAACGTGGGAATCTTGACTGCATATTTTTTGCTAGTGGGGTACTGCGTCCGCGCTCTCCCCCGATGACGTAGTTGTAAGCAAAGGTAAGCCGCCCAAGCTTCGGCCTTGTGTGCCAATCTCCAGGCTTCTCACGTGCTCGCAGAGCGACGTCCCCAGTATTTCCAAGTTGCTGGGAATGGGATGGTTGTGGGTGTTGTCTTTTAGCTCTAAGGAAATGTCATGCTCCCTTTCCCGGCTCTTTGTAGGTAGAACTGGATTGTTGGAGATGGATCCATGGCCATCATGCCAAGGGTTAATACTTTGGCGCTTGCTCCGTCCACTCCTGTACATTGACCTGATATTGAAGCGATGCCAGGAGCAGCTCACCATTTCAGAAGCCCAGAGGAGTTGGGAAACGGCCCGGCAGTTTGTACTGCTCGGTGTGACACAGAGCTGCTTTGCTCATGCACTCACATCTACCACTAAACCTTGGAGGTGTCCCCCGTGAGCGAGGAATGTGCCACAGCCTCAGCGGTTGATAGAAAACTGCAGCACACAACCAACGGTAAGAATGCGCTTCCAAACATGCAGTCAAATGTGGGCGGTTGATTGGCCGGCAACCCAAAAACGTTGAAGAAAGGCTGTCCCAAGGTGGCCGGCCGGGCCGACCGAGACTGTGGTGACTCTGGCGGATAGACTCCTTGGCTGCTCTCAAGGAGAGGGGCTATGTTGACTCTGGTTTTTCTTCAAAATGCTCAAGTCTTTCGCCTTTTACTAAAGACTTCCGTGGAGAGGAACGTCCAAGAGTTTAAGTTATTTTTGGTGGGCTTTGCTGTATGGCTGCGCCCTTTGAGTGTGTCAAATGTCAAGCAGCTGTCCGTCACGGCTCAGAGGTGCACTTAGATCACCTGGGGGTGGAGGTGAGCAGCAGCAGCCTTTGTTATGCGCACTTCAGAAACACGGCACCACAACAAGTAACTTGTGCGCCAAGATCTTGAGTTGGCCCCAGACACTGGTGGGCCATCGCTTCTCGGCCTTTTGGCTAAGATCAAGTGTAGTATCTGTTCTTATCAGTTTAATATCTGATATGTCCTCTATATGGGGATTAAATATTAAATGCATTTTTGAGCATTGGGCGGTGAAACCTTGGGCTTGCTCTCTTCACTCCTTGCATTGACCTGGTATTGCAGTGCCACCAGGAACGGTGCACCGTTCTCTTTTTTTCTGTGAAAACCAAAGCAAGGCTGAAACTGGAAGGACATTAACGTGTGCCCGTGCGTCAACGTAATTGCAAGCCCACGTTTCTTGTAAGGAAGCAGCAGTGTAAAAGCGTGCTGCAGTGTAAAAGCTTACAGCACCTGGTATTCCCAGGCGGTCTCCCATCCAAGTACTAACCAGGCCCGACCCTGCTTAGCTTCCGAGATCAGACGAGATCGGGCGTGCTCAGGGTGGTGTGGCCGTAAGCCGACGGGCAGGTGACACAGACTCCTTTTATAGACCAGGCAAGGCCCCCTGCTCGTGGAGGGGCTCAAAAGGCAGCCTTCCGAACACACTGCACTTGAGCCTTTATCGCCACTACCTGCTACACTCTATTCCAGTATTAGGAAGCTACACCGAGATGGGTAAGCTGCTGTTGGTGCCGTCAGGTGCAGTTGTTGCTGAATCGATAGGAAATGACAGCCAGGTATGCCAGTGAAAAGGTCGAGTGTTTCCTCTCCAATGTGTGCTGGAGGTTGAAGTTGAACACAGCACAGCATTAACGAGCACCTGAGTCAAGGCATTGGACTCTGGGACTATCCATTTCCTGCACCATCAGCCAAAGAGCTGTGTCTGGGAACAGCCACCCAGTGCTGGGCAAGTACACCTCATACTTACCTGGCAGGGGAGATACCATGATCAAGAAGGTGGTTCACCCAGGGCGAGGCTCAGCCATTGCACTCTGGTTGTGCTGACCCCTGCAAATTCCCCAAACGTGGGAATCTTGACTGCATATTTTTTGCTAGTGGGGTACTGCGTCCGCGCTCTCCCCCGATGACGTAGTTGTAAGCAAAGGTAAGCCGCCCAAGCTTCGGCCTTGTGTGCCAATCTCCAGGCTTCTCACGTGCTCGCAGAGCGACGTCCCCAGTATTTCCAAGTTGCTGGGAATGGGATGGTTGTGGGTGTTGTCTTTTAGCTCTAAGGAAATGTCATGCTCCCTTTCCCGGCTCTTTGTAGGTAGAACTGGATTGTTGGAGATGGATCCATGGCCATCATGCCAAGGGTTAATACTTTGGCGCTTGCTCCGTCCACTCCTGTACATTGACCTGATATTGAAGCGATGCCAGGAGCAGCTCACCATTTCAGAAGCCCAGAGGAGTTGGGAAACGGCCCGGCAGTTTGTACTGCTCGGTGTGACACAGAGCTGCTTTGCTCATGCACTCACATCTACCACTAAACCTTGGAGGTGTCCCCCGTGAGCGAGGAATGTGCCACAGCCTCAGCGGTTGATAGAAAACTGCAGCACACAACCAACGGTAAGAATGCGCTTCCAAACATGCAGTCAAATGTGGGCGGTTGATTGGCCGGCAACCCAAAAACGTTGAAGAAAGGCTGTCCCAAGGTGGCCGGCCGGGCCGACCGAGACTGTGGTGACTCTGGCGGATAGACTCCTTGGCTGCTCTCAAGGAGAGGGGCTATGTTGACTCTGGTTTTTCTTCAAAATGCTCAAGTCTTTCGCCTTTTACTAAAGACTTCCGTGGAGAGGAACGTCCAAGAGTTTAAGTTATTTTTGGTGGGCTTTGCTGTATGTCTGCGCCCTTTGAGTGTGTCAAATGTCAAGCAGCTGTCCGTCACGGCTCAGAGGTGCACTTAGATCACCTGGGGGTGGAGGTGAGCAGCAGCAGCCTTTGTTATGCGCACTTCAGAAACACGGCACCACAACAAGTAACTTGTGCGCCAAGATCTTGAGTTGGCCCCAGACACTGGTGGGCCATCGCTTCTCGGCCTTTTGGCTAAGATCAAGTGTAGTATCTGTTCTTATCAGTTTAATATCTGATATGTCCTCTATATGGGGATTAAATATTAAATGCATTTTTGAGCATTGGGCGGTGAAACCTTGGGCTTGCTCTCTTCACTCCTTGCATTGACCTGGTATTGCAGTGCCACCAGGAACGGTGCACCGTTCTCTTTTTTTCTGTGAAAACCAAAGCAAGGCTGAAACTGGAAGGACATTAACGTGTGCCCGTGCGTCAACGTAATTGCAAGCCCACGTTTCTTGTAAGGAAGCAGCAGTGTAAAAGCGTGCTGCAGTGTAAAAGCTTACAGCACCTGGTATTCCCAGGCGGTCTCCCATCCAAGTACTAACCAGGCCCGACCCTGCTTAGCTTCCGAGATCAGACGAGATCGGGCGTGCTCAGGGTGGTGTGGCCGTAAGCCGACGGGCAGGTGACACAGACTCCTTTTATAGACCAGGCAAGGCCCCCTGCTCGTGGAGGGGCTCAAAAGGCAGCCTTCCGAACACACTGCACTTGAGCCTTTATCGCCACTACCTGCTACACTCTATTCCAGTATTAGGAAGCTACACCGAGATGGGTAAGCTGCTGTTGGTGCCGTCAGGTGCAGTTGTTGCTGAATCGATAGGAAATGACAGCCAGGTATGCCAGTGAAAAGGTCGAGTGTTTCCTCTCCAATGTGTGCTGGAGGTTGAAGTTGAACACAGCACAGCATTAACGAGCACCTGAGTCAAGGCATTGGACTCTGGGACTATCCATTTCCTGCACCATCAGCCAAAGAGCTGTGTCTGGGAACAGCCACCCAGTGCTGGGCAAGTACACCTCATACTTACCTGGCAGGGGAGATACCATGATCAAGAAGGTGGTTCACCCAGGGCGAGGCTCAGCCATTGCACTCTGGTTGTGCTGACCCCTGCAAATTCCCCAAACGTGGGAATCTTGACTGCATATTTTTTGCTAGTGGGGTACTGCGTCCGCGCTCTCCCCCGATGACGTAGTTGTAAGCAAAGGTCAGCCGCCCAAGGTTCCGCCTTGTGTGCCCATCTCCAGGCTTCTCACGTGCTCGCAGAGCGACGTCCCCAGTATTTCCAAGTTGCTGGGAATGGGATGGTTGTGGGTGTTGTCTTTTAGCTCTAAGGAAATGTCATGCTCCCTTTCCCGGCTCTTTGTAGGTAGAACTGGATTGTTGGAGATGGATCCATGGCCATCATGCCAAGGGTTAATACTTTGGCGCTTGCTCCGTCCACTCCTGTACATTGACCTGATATTGAAGCGATGCCAGGAGCAGCTCACCATTTCAGAAGCCCGGAGGAGTTGGGAAACGGCCCGGCAGTTTGTACTGCTCGGTGTGACACAGAGCTGCTTTGCTCATGCACTCACATCTACCACTAAACCTTGGAGGTGTCCCCCGTGAGCGAGGAATGTGCCACAGCCTCAGCGGTTGATAGAAAACTGCAGCACACAACCAACGGTAAGAATGCGCTTCCAAACATGCAGTCAAATGTGGGCGGTTGATTGGCCGGCAAACCAAAAACGTTGAAGAAAGGCTGTCCCAAGGTGGCCGGCCGGGCCGACCGAGACTGTGGTGACTCTGAAGGATAGACTCCTTGGCTGCTCTCAAGGAGAGGGGCTATGTTGACTCTGGTTTTTCTTCAAAATGCTCAAGTCTTTCGCCTTTTACTAAAGACTTCCGTGGAGAGGAACGTCCAAGAGTTTAAGTTATTTTTGGTGGGCTTTGCTGTATGGCTGCGCCCTTTGAGTGTGTCAAATGTCAAGCAGCTGTCCGTCACGGCTCAGAGGTGCACTTAGATCACCTGGGGGTGGAGGTGAGCAGCAGCAGCCTTTGTTATGCGCACTTCAGAAACACGGCACCACAACAAGTAACTTGTGCGCCAAGATCTTGAGTTGGCCCCAGACACTGGTGGGCCATCGCTTCTCGGCCTTTTGGCTAAGATCAAGTGTAGTATCTGTTCTTATCAGTTTAATATCTGATATGTCCTCTATATGGGGATTAAATATTAAATGCATTTTTGAGCATTGGGCGGTGAAACCTTGGGCTTGCTCTCTTCACTCCTTGCATTGACCTGGTATTGCAGTGCCACCAGGAACGGTGCACCGTTCTCTTTTTTTCTGTGAAAACCAAAGCAAGGCTGAAACTGGAAGGACATTAACGTGTGCCCGTGCGTCAACGTAATTGCAAGCCCACGTTTCTTGTTAGGAAGCAGCAGTGTAAAAGCGTGCTGCAGTGTAAAAGCTTACAGCACCTGGTATTCCCAGGCGGTCTCCCATCCAAGTACTAACCAGGCCCGACCCTGCTTAGCTTCCGAGATCAGACGAGATCGGGCGTGCTCAGGGTGGTGTGGCCGTAAGCCGACGGGCAGGTGACACAGACTCCTTTTATAGACCAGGCAAGGCCCCCTGCTCGTGGAGGGGCTCAAAAGGCAGCCTTCCGAACACACTGCACTTGAGCCTTTATCGCCACTACCTGCTACACTCTATTCCAGTATTAGGAAGCTACACCGAGATGGGTAAGCTGCTGTTGGTGCCGTCAGGTGCAGTTGTTGCTGAATCGATAGGAAATGACAGCCAGGTATGCCAGTGAAAAGGTCGAGTGTTTCCTCTCCAATGTGTGCTGGAGGTTGAAGTTGAACACAGCACAGCATTAACGAGCACCTGAGTCAAGGCATTGGACTCTGGGACTATCCATTTCCTGCACCATCAGCCAAAGAGCTGTGTCTGGGAACAGCCACCCAGTGCTGGGCAAGTACACCTCATACTTACCTGGCAGGGGAGATACCATGATCAAGAAAGTGGTTCACCCAGGGCGAGGCTCAGCCATTGCACTCTGGTTGTGCTGACCCCTGCAAATTCCCCAAACGTGGGAATCTTGACTGCATATTTTTTGCTAGTGGGGTACTGCGTCCGCGCTCTCCCCCGATGACGTAGTTGTAAGCAAAGGTAAGCCGCCCAAGCTTCGGCCTTGTGTGCCAATCTCCAGGCTTCTCACGTGCTCGCAGAGCGACGTCCCCAGTATTTCCAAGTTGCTGGGAATGGGATGGTTGTGGGTGTTGTCTTTTAGCTCTAAGGAAATGTCATGCTCCCTTTCCCGGCTCTTTGTAGGTAGAACTGGATTGTTGGAGATGGATCCATGGCCATCATGCCAAGGGTTAATACTTTGGCGCTTGCTCCGTCCACTCCTGTACATTGACCTGATATTGAAGCGATGCCAGGAGCAGCTCACCATTTCAGAAGCCCAGAGGAGTTGGGAAACGGCCCGGCAGTTTGTACTGCTCGGTGTGACACAGAGCTGCTTTGCTCATGCACTCACATCTACCACTAAACCTTGGAGGTGTCCCCCGTGAGCGAGGAATGTGCCACAGCCTCAGCGGTTGATAGAAAACTGCAGCACACAACCAACGGTAAGAATGCGCTTCCAAACATGCAGTCAAATGTGGGCGGTTGATTGGCCGGCAACCCAAAAACGTTGAAGAAAGGCTGTCCCAAGGTGGCCGGCCGGGCCGACCGAGACTGTGGTGACTCTGGCGGATAGACTCCTTGGCTGCTCTCAAGGAGAGGGGCTATGTTGACTCTGGTTTTTCTTCAAAATGCTCAAGTCTTTCGCCTTTTACTAAAGACTTCCGTGGAGAGGAACGTCCAAGAGTTTAAGTTATTTTTGGTGGGCTTTGCTGTATGGCTGCGCCCTTTGAGTGTGTCAAATGTCAAGCAGCTGTCCGTCACGGCTCAGAGGTGCACTTAGATCACCTGGGGGTGGAGGTGAGCAGCAGCAGCCTTTGTTATGCGCACTTCAGAAACACGGCACCACAACAAGTAACTTGTGCGCCAAGATCTTGAGTTGGCCCCAGACACTGGTGGGCCATCGCTTCTCGGCCTTTTGGCTAAGATCAAGTGTAGTATCTGTTCTTATCAGTTTAATATCTGATATGTCCTCTATATGGGGATTAAATATTAAATGCATTTTTGAGCATTGGGCGGTGAAACCTTGGGCTTGCTCTCTTCACTCCTTGCATTGACCTGGTATTGCAGTGCCACCAGGAACGGTGCACCGTTCTCTTTTTTTCTGTGAAAACCAAAGCAAGGCTGAAACTGGAAGGACATTAACGTGTGCCCGTGCGTCAACGTAATTGCAAGCCCACGTTTCTTGTAAGGAAGCAGCAGTGTAAAAGCGTGCTGCAGTGTAAAAGCTTACAGCACCTGGTATTCCCAGGCGGTCTCCCATCCAAGTACTAACCAGGCCCGACCCTGCTTAGCTTCCGAGATCAGACGAGATCGGGCGTGCTCAGGGTGGTGTGGCCGTAAGCCGACGGGCAGGTGACACAGACTCCTTTTATAGACCAGGCAAGGCCCCCTGCTCGTGGAGGGGCTCAAAAGGCAGCCTTCCGAACACACTGCACTTGAGCCTTTATCGCCACTACCTGCTACACTCTATTCCAGTATTAGGAAGCTACACCGAGATGGGTAAGCTGCTGTTGGTGCCGTCAGGTGCAGTTGTTGCTGAATCGATAGGAAATGACAGCCAGGTATGCCAGTGAAAAGGTCGAGTGTTTCCTCTCCAATGTGTGCTGGAGGTTGAAGTTGAACACAGCACAGCATTAACGAGCACCTGAGTCAAGGCATTGGACTCTGGGACTATCCATTTCCTGCACCATCAGCCAAAGAGCTGTGTCGCGGAACAGCCACCCAGTGCTGGGCAAGTACACCTCATACTTACCTGGCAGGGGAGATACCATGATCAAGAAAGTGGTTCACCCAGGGCGAGGCTCAGCCATTGCACTCTGGTTGTGCTGACCCCTGCAAATTCCCCAAACGTGGGAATCTTGACTGCATATTTTTTGCTAGTGGGGTACTGCGTCCGCGCTCTCCCCCGATGACGTAGTTGTAAGCAAAGGTAAGCCGCCCAAGCTTCGGCCTTGTGTGCCAATCTCCAGGCTTCTCACGTGCTCGCAGAGCGACGTCCCCAGTATTTCCAAGTTGCTGGGAATGGGATGGTTGTGGGTGTTGTCTTTTAGCTCTAAGGAAATGTCATGCTCCCTTTCCCGGCTCTTTGTAGGTAGAACTGGATTGTTGGAGATGGATCCATGGCCATCATGCCAAGGGTTAATACTTTGGCGCTTGCTCCGTCCACTCCTGTACATTGACCTGATATTGAAGCGATGCCAGGAGCAGCTCACCATTTCAGAAGCCCAGAGGAGTTGGGAAACGGCCCGGCAGTTTGTACTGCTCGGTGTGACACAGAGCTGCTTTGCTCATGCACTCACATCTACCACTAAACCTTGGAGGTGTCCCCCGTGAGCGAGGAATGTGCCACAGCCTCAGCGGTTGATAGAAAACTGCAGCACACAACCAACGGTAAGAATGCGCTTCCAAACATGCAGTCAAATGTGGGCGGTTGATTGGCCGGCAACCCAAAAACGTTGAAGAAAGGCTGTCCCAAGGTGGCCGGCCGGGCCGACCGAGACTGTGGTGACTCTGGCGGATAGACTCCTTGGCTGCTCTCAAGGAGAGGGGCTATGTTGACTCTGGTTTTTCTTCAAAATGCTCAAGTCTTTCGCCTTTTACTAAAGACTTCCGTGGAGAGGAACGTCCAAGAGTTTAAGTTATTTTTGGTGGGCTTTGCTGTATGGCTGCGCCCTTTGAGTGTGTCAAATGTCAAGCAGCTGTCCGTCACGGCTCAGAGGTGCACTTAGATCACCTGGGGGTGGAGGTGAGCAGCAGCAGCCTTTGTTATGCGCACTTCAGAAACACGGCACCACAACAAGTAACTTGTGCGCCAAGATCTTGAGTTGGCCCCAGACACTGGTGGGCCATCGCTTCTCGGCCTTTTGGCTAAGATCAAGTGTAGTATCTGTTCTTATCAGTTTAATATCTGATATGTCCTCTATATGGGGATTAAATATTAAATGCATTTTTGAGCATTGGGCGGTGAAACCTTGGGCTTGCTCTCTTCACTCCTTGCATTGACCTGGTATTGCAGTGCCACCAGGAACGGTGCACCGTTCTCTTTTTTTCTGTGAAAACCAAAGCAAGGCTGAAACTGGAAGGACATTAACGTGTGCCCGTGCGTCAACGTAATTGCAAGCCCACGTTTCTTGTAAGGAAGCAGCAGTGTAAAAGCGTGCTGCAGTGTAAAAGCTTACAGCACCTGGTATTCCCAGGCGGTCTCCCATCCAAGTACTAACCAGGCCCGACCCTGCTTAGCTTCCGAGATCAGACGAGATCGGGCGTGCTCAGGGTGGTCTGGCCGTAAGCCGACGGGCAGGTGACACAGACTCCTTTTATAGACCAGGCAAGGCCCCCTGCTCGTGGAGGGGCTCAAAAGGCAGCCTTCCGAACACACTGCACTTGAGCCTTTATCGCCACTACCTGCTACACTCTATTCCAGTATTAGGAAGCTACACCGAGATGGGTAAGCTGCTGTTGGTGCCGTCAGGTGCAGTTGTTGCTGAATCGATAGGAAATGACAGCCAGGTATGCCAGTGAAAAGGTCGAGTGTTTCCTCTCCAATGTGTGCTGGAGGTTGAAGTTGAACACAGCACAGCATTAACGAGCACCTGAGTCAAGGCATTGGACTCTGGGACTATCCATTTCCTGCACCATCAGCCAAAGAGCTGTGTCTGGGAACAGCCACCCAGTGCTGGGCAAGTACACCTCATACTTACCTGGCAGGGGAGATACCATGATCAAGAAAGTGGTTCACCCAGGGCGAGGCTCAGCCATTGCACTCTGGTTGTGCTGACCCCTGCAAATTCCCCAAACGTGGGAATCTTGACTGCATATTTTTTGCTAGTGGGGTACTGCGTCCGCGCTCTCCCCCGATGACGTAGTTGTAAGCAAAGGTAAGCCGCCCAAGCTTCGGCCTTGTGTGCCAATCTCCAGGCTTCTCACGTGCTCGCAGAGCGACGTCCCCAGTATTTCCAAGTTGCTGGGAATGGGATGGTTGTGGGTGTTGTCTTTTAGCTCTAAGGAAATGTCATGCTCCCTTTCCCGGCTCTTTGTAGGTAGAACTGGATTGTTGGAGATGGATCCATGGCCATCATGCCAAGGGTTAATACTTTGGCGCTTGCTCCGTCCACTCCTGTACATTGACCTGATATTGAAGCGATGCCAGGAGCAGCTCACCATTTCAGAAGCCCAGAGGAGTTGGGAAACGGCCCGGCAGTTTGTACTGCTCGGTGTGACACAGAGCTGCTTTGCTCATGCACTCACATCTACCACTAAACCTTGGAGGTGTCCCCCGTGAGCGAGGAATGTGCCACAGCCTCAGCGGTTGATAGAAAACTGCAGCACACAACCAACGGTAAGAATGCGCTTCCAAACATGCAGTCAAATGTGGGCGGTTGATTGGCCGGCAACCCAAAAACGTTGAAGAAAGGCTGTCCCAAGGTGGCCGGCCGGGCCGACCGAGACTGTGGTGACTCTGGCGGATAGACTCCTTGGCTGCTCTCAAGGAGAGGGGCTATGTTGACTCTGGTTTTTCTTCAAAATGCTCAAGTCTTTCGCCTTTTACTAAAGACTTCCGTGGAGAGGAACGTCCAAGAGTTTAAGTTATTTTTGGTGGGCTTTGCTGTATGGCTGCGCCCTTTGAGTGTGTCAAATGTCAAGCAGCTGTCCGTCACGGCTCAGAGGTGCACTTAGATCACCTGGGGGTGGAGGTGAGCAGCAGCAGCCTTTGTTATGCGCACTTCAGAAACACGGCACCACAACAAGTAACTTGTGCGCCAAGATCTTGAGTTGGCCCCAGACACTGGTGGGCCATCGCTTCTCGGCCTTTTGGCTAAGATCAAGTGTAGTATCTGTTCTTATCAGTTTAATATCTGATATGTCCTCTATATGGGGATTAAATATTAAATGCATTTTTGAGCATTGGGCGGTGAAACCTTGGGCTTGCTCTCTTCACTCCTTGCATTGACCTGGTATTGCAGTGCCACCAGGAACGGTGCACCGTTCTCTTTTTTTCTGTGAAAACCAAAGCAAGGCTGAAACTGGAAGGACATTAACGTGTGCCCGTGCGTCAACGTAATTGCAAGCCCACGTTTCTTGTAAGGAAGCAGCAGTGTAAAAGCGTGCTGCAGTGTAAAAGCTTACAGCACCTGGTATTCCCAGGCGGTCTCCCATCCAAGTACTAACCAGGCCCGACCCTGCTTAGCTTCCGAGATCAGACGAGATCGGGCGTGCTCAGGGTGGTGTGGCCGTAAGCCGACGGGCAGGTGACACAGACTCCTTTTATAGACCAGGCAAGGCCCCCTGCTCGTGGAGGGGCTCAAAAGGCAGCCTTCCGAACACACTGCACTTGAGCCTTTATCGCCACTACCTGCTACACTCTATTCCAGTATTAGGAAGCTACACCGAGATGGGTAAGCTGCTGTTGGTGCCGTCAGGTGCAGTTGTTGCTGAATCGATAGGAAATGACAGCCAGGTATGCCAGTGAAAAGGTCGAGTGTTTCCTCTCCAATGTGTGCTGGAGGTTGAAGTTGAACACAGCACAGCATTAACGAGCACCTGAGTCAAGGCATTGGACTCTGGGACTATCCATTTCCTGCACCATCAGCCAAAGAGCTGTGTCTGGGAACAGCCACCCAGTGCTGGGCAAGTACACCTCATACTTACCTGGCAGGGGAGATACCATGATCAAGAAGGTGGTTCACCCAGGGCGAGGCTCAGCCATTGCACTCTGGTTGTGCTGACCCCTGCAAATTCCCCAAACGTGGGAATCTTGACTGCATATTTTTTGCTAGTGGGGTACTGCGTCCGCGCTCTCCCCCGATGACGTAGTTGTAAGCAAAGGTCAGCCGCCCAAGGTTCCGCCTTGTGTGCCCATCTCCAGGCTTCTCACGTGCTCGCAGAGCGACGTCCCCAGTATTTCCAAGTTGCTGGGAATGGGATGGTTGTGGGTGTTGTCTTTTAGCTCTAAGGAAATGTCATGCTCCCTTTCCCGGCTCTTTGTAGGTAGAACTGGATTGTTGGAGATGGATCCATGGCCATCATGCCAAGGGTTAATACTTTGGCGCTTGCTCCGTCCACTCCTGTACATTGACCTGATATTGAAGCGATGCCAGGAGCAGCTCACCATTTCAGAAGCCCGGAGGAGTTGGGAAACGGCCCGGCAGTTTGTACTGCTCGGTGTGACACAGAGCTGCTTTGCTCATGCACTCACATCTACCACTAAACCTTGGAGGTGTCCCCCGTGAGCGAGGAATGTGCCACAGCCTCAGCGGTTGATAGAAAACTGCAGCACACAACCAACGGTAAGAATGCGCTTCCAAACATGCAGTCAAATGTGGGCGGTTGATTGGCCGGCAACCCAAAAACGTTGAAGAAAGGCTGTCCCAAGGTGGCCGGCCGGGCCGACCGAGACTGTGGTGACTCTGGCGGATAGACTCGTTGGCTGCTCTCAAGGAGAGGGGCTATGTTGACTCTGGTTTTTCTTCAAAATGCTCAAGTCTTTCGCCTTTTACTAAAGACTTCCGTGGAGAGGAACGTCCAAGAGTTTAAGTTATTTTTGGTGGGCTTTGCTGTATGGCTGCGCCCTTTGAGTGTGTCAAATGTCAAGCAGCTGTCCGTCACGGCTCAGAGGTGCACTTAGATCACCTGGGGGTGGAGGTGAGCAGCAGCAGCCTTTGTTATGCGCACTTCAGAAACACGGCACCACAACAAGTAACTTGTGCGCCAAGATCTTGAGTTGGCCCCAGACACTGGTGGGCCATCGCTTCTCGGCCTTTTGGCTAAGATCAAGTGTAGTATCTGTTCTTATCAGTTTAATATCTGATATGTCCTCTATATGGGGATTAAATATTAAATGCATTTTTGAGCATTGGGCGGTGAAACCTTGGGCTTGCTCTCTTCACTCCTTGCATTGACCTGGTATTGCAGTGCCACAAGGAACGGTGCACCGTTCTCTTTTTTTCTGTGAAAACCAAAGCAAGGCTGAAACTGGAAGGACATTAACGTGTGCCCGTGCGTCAACGTAATTGCAAGCCCACGTTTCTTGTAAGGAAGCAGCAGTGTAAAAGCGTGCTGCAGTGTAAAAGCTTACAGCACCTGGTATTCCCAGGCGGTCTCCCATCCAAGTACTAACCAGGCCCGACCTTGCTTAGCTTCCGAGATCAGACGAGATCGGGCGTGCTCAGGGTGGTGTGGCCGTAAGCCGACGGGCAGGTGACACAGACTCCTTTTATAGACCAGGCAAGGCCCCCTGCTCGTGGAGGGGCTCAAAAGGCAGCCTTCCGAACACACTGCACTTGAGCCTTTATCGCCACTACCTGCTACACTCTATTCCAGTATTAGGAAGCTACACCGAGATGGGTAAGCTGCTGTTGGTGCCGTCAGGTGCAGTTGTTGCTGAATCGATAGGAAATGACAGCCAGGTATGCCAGTGAAAAGGTCGAGTGTTTCCTCTCCAATGTGTGTTGGAGGTTGAAGTTGAACACAGCACAGCATTAACGAGCACCTGAGTCAAGGCATTGGACTCTGGGACTATCCATTTCCTGCACCATCAGCCAAAGAGCTGTGTCTGGGAACAGCCACCCAGTGCTGGGCAAGTACACCTCATACTTACCTGGCAGGGGAGATACCATGATCAAGAAGGTGGTTCACCCAGGGCGAGGCTCAGCCATTGCACTCTGGTTGTGCTGACCCCTGCAAATTCCCCAAACGTGGGAATCTTGACTGCATAATTTTTGCTAGTGGGGTACTGCGTCCGCGCTCTCCCCCGATGACGTAGTTGTAAGCAAAGGTCAGCCGCCCAAGGTTCCGCCTTGTGTGCCCATCTCCAGGCTTCTCACGTGCTCGCAGAGCGACATCCCCAGTCTTTCCAAGTTGCTGGGAATGGGATGGTTGTGGGTGTTGTCTTTTAGCTCTAAGGAAATGTCATGCTCCCTTTCCCGGCTCTTTGTAGGTAGAACTGGATTGTTGGAGATGGATCCATGGCCATCATGCCAAGGGTTAATACTGTGGCGCTTGCTCCGTCCACTCCTGTACATTGACCTGATATTGAAGCGATGCCAGGAGCAGCTCACCATTTCAGAAGCCCGGAGGAGTTGGGAAACGGCCCGGCAGTTTGTACTGCTCGGTGTGACACAGAGCTGCTTTGCTCATGCACTCACATCTACCACTAAACCTTGGAGGTGTCCCCCGTGAGCGAGGAATGTGCCACAGCCTCAGCGGTTGATAGAAAACTGCAGCACACAACCAACGGTAAGAATGCGCTTCCAAACATGCAGTCAAATGTGGGCGGTTGATTGGCCGGCAAACCAAAAACGTTGAAGAAAGGCTGTCCCAAGGTGGCCGGCCGGGCCAACCGAGACTGTGGTGACTCTGGCGGATAGACTCCTTGGCTGCTCTCAAGGAGAGGGGCTATGTTGACTCTGGTTTTTCTTCAAAATGCTCAAGTCTTTCGCCTTTTACTAAAGACTTCCGTGGAGAGGAACGTCCAAGAGTTTAAGTTATTTTTGGTGGGCTTTGCTGTATGGCTGCGCCCTTTGAGTGTGTCAAATGTCAAGCAGCTGTCCGTCACGGCTCAGAGGTGCACTTAGATCACCTGGGGGTGGAGGTGAGCAGCAGCAGCCTTTGTTATGCGCACTTCAGAAACACGGCACCACAACAAGTAACTTGTGCGCCAAGATCTTGAGTTGGCCCCAGACACTGGTGGGCCATCGCTTCTCGGCCTTTTGGCTAAGATCAAGTGTAGTATCTGTTCTTATCAGTTTAATATCTGATATGTCCTCTATATGGGGATTAAATATTAAATGCATTTTTGAGCATTGGGCGGTGAAACCTTGGGCTTGCTCTCTTCACTCCTTGCATTGACCTGGTATTGCAGTGCCACCAGGAACGGTGCACCGTTCTCTTTTTTTCTGTGAAAACCAAAGCAAGGCTGAAACTGGAAGGACATTAACGTGTGCCCGTGCGTCAACGTAATTGCAAGCCCACGTTTCTTGTAAGGAAGCAGCAGTGTAAAAGCGTGCTGCAGTGTAAAAGCTTACAGCACCTGGTATTCCCAGGCGGTCTCCCATCCAAGTACTAACCAGGCCCGACCCTGCTTAGCTTCCGAGATCAGACGAGATCGGGCGTGCTCAGGGTGGTGTGGCCGTAAGCCGACGGGCAGGTGACACAGACTCCTTTTATAGACCAGGCAAGGCCCCCTGCTCGTGGAGGGGCTCAAAAGGCAGCCTTCCGAACACACTGCACTTGAGCCTTTATCGCCACTACCTGCTACACTCTATTCCAGTATTAGGAAGCTACACCGAGATGGGTAAGCTGCTGTTGGTGCCGTCAGGTGCAGTTGTTGCTGAATCGATAGGAAATGACAGCCAGGTATGCCAGTGAAAAGGTCGAGTGTTTCCTCTCCAATGTGTGCTGGAGGTTGAAGTTGAACACAGCACAGCATTAACGAGCACCTGAGTCAAGGCATTGGACTCTGGGACTATCCATTTCCTGCACCATCAGCCAAAGAGCTGTGTCTGGGAACAGCCACCCAGTGCTGGGCAAGTACACCTCATACTTACCTGGCAGGGGAGATACCATGATCAAGAAGGTGGTTCACCCAGGGCGAGGCTCAGCCATTGCACTCTGGTTGTGCTGACCCCTGCAAATTCCCTAAACGTGGGAATCTTGACTGCATAATTTTTGCTAGTGGGGTACTGCGTCCGCGCTCTCCCCCGATGACGTAGTTGTAAGCAAAGGTCAGCCGCCCAAGGTTCCGCCTTGTGTGCCCATCTCCAGGCTTCTCACGTGCTCGCAGAGCGACGTCCCCAGTCTTTCCAAGTTGCTGGGAATGGGATGGTTGTGGGTGTTGTCTTTTAGCTCTAAGGAAATGTCATGCTCCCTTTCCCGGCTCTTTGTAGGTAGAACTGGATTGTTGGAGATGGATCCATGGCCATCATGCCAAGGGTTAATACTTTGGCGCTTGCTCCGTCCACTCCTGTACATTGACCTGATATTGAAGCGATGCCAGGAGCAGCTCACCATTTCAGAAGCCCGGAGGAGTTGGCAAACGGCCCGGCAGTTTGTACTGCTCGGTGTGACACAGAGCTGCTTTGCTCATGCACTCACATCTACCACTAAACCTTGGAGGTGTCCCCCGTGAGCGAGGAATGTGCCACAGCCTCAGCGGTTGATAGAAAACTGCAGCACACAACCAACGGTAAGAATGCGCTTCCAAACATGCAGTCAAATGTGGGCGGTTGATTGGCCGGCAAACCAAAAACGTTGAAGAAAGGCTGTCCCAAGGTGGCCGGCCGGGCCGACCGAGACTGTGGTGACTCTGGCGGATAGACTCCTTGGCTGCTCTCAAGGAGAGGGGCTATGTTGACTCTGGTTTTTCTTCAAAATGCTCAAGTCTTTCGCCTTTTACTAAAGACTTCCGTGGAGAGGAACGTCCAAGAGTTTAAGTTATTTTTGGTGGGCTTTGCTGTATGGCTGCGCCCTTTGAGTGTGTCAAATGTCAAGCAGCTGTCCGTCACGGCTCAGAGGTGCACTTAGATCACCTGGGGGTGGAGGTGAGCAGCAGCAGCCTTTGTTATGCGCACTTCAGAAACACGGCACCACAACAAGTAACTTGTGCGCCAAGATCTTGAGTTGGCCCCAGACACTGGTGGGCCATCGCTTCTCGGCCTTTTGGCTAAGATCAAGTGTAGTATCTGTCTTTATCAGTTTAATATCTGATATGTCCTCTATATGGGGATTAAATATTAAATGCATTTTTGAGCATTGGGCGGTGAAACCTTGGGCTTGCTCTCTTCACTCCTTGCATTGACCTGGTATTGCAGTGCCACCAGGAACGGTGCACCGTTCTCTTTTTTTCTGTGAAAACCAAAGCAAGGCTGAAACTGGAAGGACATTAACGTGTGCCCGTGCGTCAACGTAATTGCAAGCCCACGTTTCTTGTAAGGAAGCAGCAGTGTAAAAGCGTGCTGCAGTGTAAAAGCTTACAGCACCTGGTATTCCCAGGCGGTCTCCCATCCAAGTACTAACCAGGCCCGACCCTGCTTAGCTTCCGAGATCAGACGAGATCGGGCGTGCTCAGGGTGGTGTGGCCGTAAGCCGACGGGCAGGTGACACAGACTCCTTTTATAGACCAGGCAAGGCCCCCTGCTCGTGGAGGGGCTCAAAAGGCAGCCTTCCGAACACACTGCACTTGAGCCTTTATCGCCACTACCTGCTACACTCTATTCCAGTATTAGGAAGCTACACCGAGATGGGTAAGCTGCTGTTGGTGCCGTCAGGTGCAGTTGTTGCTGAATCGATAGGAAATGACAGCCAGGTATGCCAGTGAAAAGGTCGAGTGTTTCCTCTCCAATGTGTGCTGGAGGTTGAAGTTGAACACAGCACAGCATTAACGAGCACCTGAGTCAAGGCATTGGACTCTGGGACTATCCATTTCCTGCACCATCAGCCAAAGAGCTGTGTCTGGGAACAGCCACCCAGTGCTGGGCAAGTACACCTCATACTTACCTGGCAGGGGAGATACCATGATCAAGAAGGTGGTTCACCCAGGGCGAGGCTCAGCCATTGCACTCTGGTTGTGCTGACCCCTGCAAATTCCCTAAACGTGGGAATCTTGACTGCATAATTTTTGCTAGTGGGGTACTGCGTCCGCGCTCTCCCCCGATGACGTAGTTGTAAGCAAAGGTCAGCCGCCCAAGGTTCAGCCTTGTGTGCCCATCTCCAGGCTTCTCACGTGCTCGCAGAGCGACATCCCCAGTCTTTCCAAGTTGCTGGGAATGGGATGGTTGTGGGTGTTGTCTTTTAGCTCTAAGGAAATGTCATGCTCCCTTTCCCGGCTCTTTGTAGGTAGAACTGGATTGTTGGAGATGGATCCATGGCCATCATGCCAAGGGTTAATACTTTGGCGCTTGCTCCGTCCACTCCTGTACATTGACCTGATATTGAAGCGATGCCAGGAGCAGCTCACCATTTCAGAAGCCCGGAGGAGTTGGGAAACGGCCCGGCAGTTTGTACTGCTCGGTGTGACACAGAGCTGCTTTGCTCATGCACTCACATCTACCACTAAACCTTGGAGGTGTCCCCCGTGAGCGAGGAATGTGCCACAGCCTCAGCGGTTGATAGAAAACTGCAGCACACAACCAACGGTAAGAATGCGCTTCCAATCATGCAGTCAAATGTGGGCGGTTGATTGGCCGGCAAACCAAAAACGTTGAAGAAAGGCTGTCCCAAGGTGGCCGGCCGGGCCGACCGAGACTGTGGTGACTCTGGCGGATAGACTCCTTGGCTGCTCTCAAGGAGAGGGGCTATGTTGACTCTGGTTTTTCTTCAAAATGCTCAAGTCTTTCGCCTTTTACTAAAGACTTCCGTGGAGAGGAACGTCCAAGAGTTTAAGTTATTTTTGGTGGGCTTTGCTGTATGGCTGCGCCCTTTGAGTGTGTCAAATGTCAAGCAGCTGTCCGTCACGGCTCAGAGGTGCACTTAGATCACCTGGGGGTGGAGGTGAGCAGCAGCAGCCTTTGTTATGCGCACTTCAGAAACACGGCACCACAACAAGTAACTTGTGCGCCAAGATCTTGAGTTGGCCCCAGACACTGGTGGGCCATCGCTTCTCGGCCTTTTGGCTAAGATCAAGTGTAGTATCTGTTCTTATCAGTTTAATATCTGATATGTCCTCTATATGGGGATTAAATATTAAATGCATTTTTGAGCATTGGGCGGTGAAACCTTGGGCTTGCTCTCTTCACTCCTTGCATTGACCTGGTATTGCAGTGCCACCAGGAACGGTGCACCGTTCTCTTTTTTTCTGTGAAAACCAAAGCAAGGCTGAAACTGGAAGGACATTAACGTGTGCCCGTGCGTCAACGTAATTGCAAGCCCACGTTTCTTGTAAGGAAGCAGCAGTGTAAAAGCGTGCTGCAGTGTAAAAGCTTACAGCACCTGGTATTCCCAGGCGGTCTCCCATCCAAGTACTAACCAGGCCCGACCCTGCTTAGCTTCCGAGATCAGACGAGATCGGGCGTGCTCAGGGTGGTGTGGCCGTAAGCCGACGGGCAGGTGACACAGACTCCTTTTATAGACCAGGCAAGGCCCCCTGCTCGTGGAGGGGCTCAAAAGGCAGCCTTCCGAACACACTGCACTTGAGCCTTTATCGCCACTACCTGCTACACTCTATTCCAGTATTAGGAAGCTACACCGAGATGGGTAAGCTGCTGTTGGTGCCGTCAGGTGCAGTTGTTGCTGAATCGATAGGAAATGACAGCCAGGTATGCCAGTGAAAAGGTCGAGTGTTTCCTCTCCAATGTGTGCTGGAGGTTGAAGTTGAACACAGCACAGCATTAACGAGCACCTGAGTCAAGGCATTGGACTCTGGGACTATCCATTTCCTGCACCATCAGCCAAAGAGCTGTGTCTGGGAACAGCCACCCAGTGCTGGGCAAGTACACCTCATACTTACCTGGCAGGGGAGATACCATGATCAAGAAGGTGGTTCACCCAGGGCGAGGCTCAGCCATTGCACTCTGGTTGTGCTGACCCCTGCAAATTCCCTAAACGTGGGAATCTTGACTGCATAATTTTTGCTAGTGGGGTACTGCGTCCGCGCTCTCCCCCGATGACGTAGTTGTAAGCAAAGGTCAGCCGCCCAAGGTTCAGCCTTGTGTGCCCATCTCCAGGCTTCTCACGTGCTCGCAGAGCGACATCCCCAGTCTTTCCAAGTTGCTGGGAATGGGATGGTTGTGGGTGTTGTCTTTTAGCTCTAAGGAAATGTCATGCTCCCTTTCCCGGCTCTTTGTAGGTAGAACTGGATTGTTGGAGATGGATCCATGGCCATCATGCCAAGGGTTAATACTTTGGCGCTTGCTCCGTCCACTCCTGTACATTGACCTGATATTGAAGCGATGCCAGGAGCAGCTCACCATTTCAGAAGCCCGGAGGAGTTGGGAAACGGCCCGGCAGTTTGTACTGCTCGGTGTGACACAGAGCTGCTTTGCTCATGCACTCACATCTACCACTAAACCTTGGAGGTGTCCCCCGTGAGCGAGGAATGTGCCACAGCCTCAGCGGTTGATAGAAAACTGCAGCACACAACCAACGGTAAGAATGCGCTTCCAAACATGCAGTCAAATGTGGGCGGTTGATTGGCCGGCAACCCAAAAACGTTGAAGAAAGGCTGTCCCAAGGTGGCCGGCCGGGCCGACCGAGACTGTGGTGACTCTGGCGGATAGACTCCTTGGCTGCTCTCAAGGAGAGGGGCTATGTTGACCCTGGTTTTTCTTCAAAATGCTCAAGTCTTTCGCCTTTTACTAAAGACTTCCGTGGAGAGGAACGTCCAAGAGTTTAAGTTATTTTTGGTGGGCTTTGCTGTATGGCTGCGCCCTTTGAGTGTGTCAAATGTCAAGCAGCTGTCCGTCACGGCTCAGAGGTGCACTTAGATCACCTGGGGGTGGAGGTGAGCAGCAGCAGCCTTTGTTATGCGCACTTCAGAAACACGGCACCACAACAAGTAACTTGTGCGCCAAGATCTTGAGTTGGCCCCAGACACTGGTGGGCCATCGCTTCTCGGCCTTTTGGCTAAGATCAAGTGTAGTATCTGTTCTTATCAGTTTAATATCTGATATGTCCTCTATATGGGGATTAAATATTAAATGCATTTTTGAGCATTGGGCGGTGAAACCTTGGGCTTGCTCTCTTCACTCCTTGCATTGACCTGGTATTGCAGTGCCACAAGGAACGGTGCACCGTTCTCTTTTTTTCTGTGAAAACCAAAGCAAGGCTGAAACTGGAAGGACATTAACGTGTGCCCGTGCGTCAACGTAATTGCAAGCCCACGTTTCTTGTAAAGGAAGCAGCAGTGTAAAAGCGTGCTGCAGTGTAAAAGCTTACAGCACCTGGTATTCCCAGGCGGTCTCCCATCCAAGTACTAACCAGGCCCGACCTTGCTTAGCTTCCGAGATCAGACGAGATCGGGCGTGCTCAGGGTGGTGTGGCCGTAAGCCGACGGGCAGGTGACACAGACTCCTTTTATAGACCAGGCAAGGCCCCCTGCTCGTGGAGGGGCTCAAAAGGCAGCCTTCCGAACACACTGCACTTGAGCCTTTATCGCCACTACCTGCTACACTCTATTCCAGTATTAGGAAGCTACACCGAGATGGGTAAGCTGCTGTTGGTGCCGTCAGGTGCAGTTGTTGCTGAATCGATAGGAAATGACAGCCAGGTATGCCAGTGAAAAGGTCGAGTGTTTCCTCTCCAATGTGTGCTGGAGGTTGAAGTTGAACACAGCACAGCATTAACGAGCACCTGAGTCAAGGCATTGGACTCTGGGACTATCCATTTCCTGCACCATCAGCCAAAGAGCTGTGTCTGGGAACAGCCACCCAGTGCTGGGCAAGTACACCTCATACTTACCTGGCAGGGGAGATACCATGATCAAGAAGGTGGTTCACCCAGGGCGAGGCTCAGCCATTGCACTCTGGTTGTGCTGACCCCTGCAAATTCCCTAAACGTGGGAATCTTGACTGCATAATTTTTGCTAGTGGGGTACTGCGTCCGCGCTCTCCCCCGATGACGTAGTTGTAAGCAAAGGTCAGCCGCCCAAGGTTCCGCCTTGTGTGCCCATCTCCAGGCTTCTCACGTGCTCGCAGAGCGACGTCCCCAGTCTTTCCAAGTTGCTGGGAATGGGATGGTTGTGGGTGTTGTCTTTTAGCTCTAAGGAAATGTCATGCTCCCTTTCCCGGCTCTTTGTAGGTAGAACTGGATTGTTGGAGATGGATCCATGGCCATCATGCCAAGGGTTAATACTTTGGCGCTTGCTCCGTCCACTCCTGTACATTGACCTGATATTGAAGCGATGCCAGGAGCAGCTCACCATTTCAGAAGCCCGGAGGAGTTGGCAAACCGCCCGGCAGTTTGTACTGCTCGGTGTGACACAGAGCTGCTTTGCTCATGCACTCACATCTACCACTAAACCTTGGAGGTGTCCCCCGTGAGCGAGGAATGTGCCACAGCCTCAGCGGTTGATAGAAAACTGCAGCACACAACCAACGGTAAGAATGCGCTTCCAAACATGCAGTCAAATGTGGGCGGTTGATTGGCCGGCAAACCAAAAACGTTGAAGAAAGGCTGTCCCAAGGTGGCCGGCCGGGCCGACCGAGACTGTGGTGACTCTGGCGGATAGACTCCTTGGCTGCTCTCAAGGAGAGGGGCTATGTTGACTCTGGTTTTTCTTCAAAATGCTCAAGTCTTTCGCCTTTTACTAAAGACTTCCGTGGAGAGGAACGTCCAAGAGTTTAAGTTATTTTTGGTGGGCTTTGCTGTATGGCTGCGCCCTTTGAGTGTGTCAAATGTCAAGCAGCTGTCCGTCACGGCTCAGAGGTGCACTTAGATCACCTGGGGGTGGAGGTGAGCAGCAGCAGCCTTTGTTATGCGCACTTCAGAAACACGGCACCACAACAAGTAACTTGTGCGCCAAGATCTTGAGTTGGCCCCAGACACTGGTGGGCCATCGCTTCTCGGCCTTTTGGCTAAGATCAAGTGTAGTATCTGTTCTTATCAGTTTAATATCTGATATGTCCTCTATATGGGGATTAAATATTAAATGCATTTTTGAGCATTGGGCGGTGAAACCTTGGGCTTGCTCTCTTCACTCCTTGCATTGACCTGGTATTGCAGTGCCACCAGGAACGGTGCACCGTTCTCTTTTTTTCTGTGAAAACCAAAGCAAGGCTGAAACTGGAAGGACATTAACGTGTGCCCGTGCGTCAACGTAATTGCAAGCCCACGTTTCTTGTAAGGAAGCAGCAGTGTAAAAGCGTGCTGCAGTGTAAAAGCGTGCTGCAGTGTAAAAGCGTGCTGCAGTGTAAAAGCGTGCTGCAGTGTAAAAGCGTGCTGCAGTGTAAAAGCGTGCTGCAGTGTAAAAGCGTGCTGCAGTGTAAAAGCTTACAGCACCTGGTATTCCCAGGCGGTCTCCCATCCAAGTACTAACCAGGCCCGACCCTGCTTAGCTTCCGAGATCAGACGAGATCGGGCGTGCTCAGGGTGGTGTGGCCGTAAGCCGACGGGCAGGTGACACAGACTCCTTTTATAGACCAGGCAAGGCCCCCTGCTCGTGGAGGGGCTCAAAAGGCAGCCTTCCGAACACACTGCACTTGAGCCTTTATCGCCACTACCTGCTACACTCTATTCCAGTATTAGGAAGCTACACCGAGATGGGTAAGCTGCTGTTGGTGCCGTCAGGTGCAGTTGTTGCTGAATCGATAGGAAATGACAGCCAGGTATGCCAGTGAAAAGGTCGAGTGTTTCCTCTCCAATGTGTGCTGGAGGTTGAAGTTGAACACAGCACAGCATTAACGAGCACCTGAGTCAAGGCATTGGACTCTGGGACTATCCATTTCCTGCACCATCAGCCAAAGAGCTGTGTCTGGGAACAGCCACCCAGTGCTGGGCAAGTACACCTCATACTTACCTGGCAGGGGTGATACCATGATCAAGAAGGTGGTTCACCCAGGGCGAGGCTCAGCCATTGCACTCTGGTTGTGCTGACCCCTGCAAATTCCCCAAACGTGGGAATCTTGACTGCATATTTTTTGCTAGTGGGGTACTGCGTCCGCGCTCTCCCCCGATGACGTAGTTGTAAGCAAAGGTCAGCCGCCCAAGGTTCCGCCTTGTGTGCCCATCTCCAGGCTTCTCACGTGCTCGCAGAGCGACGTCCCCAGTATTTCCAAGTTGCTGGGAATGGGATGGTTGTGGGTGTTGTCTTTTAGCTCTAAGGAAATGTCATGCTCCCTTTCCCGGCTCTTTGTAGGTAGAACTGGATTGTTGGAGATGGATCCATGGCCATCATGCCAAGGGTTAATACTTTGGCGCTTGCTCCGTCCACTCCTGTACATTGACCTGATATTGAAGCGATGCCAGGAGCAGCTCACCATTTCAGAAGCCCGGAGGAGTTGGGAAACGGCCCGGCAGTTTGTACTGCTCGGTGTGACACAGAGCTGCTTTGCTCATGCACTCACATCTACCACTAAACCTTGGAGGTGTCCCCCGTGAGCGAGGAATGTGCCACAGCCTCAGCGGTTGATAGAAAACTGCAGCACACAACCAACGGTAAGAATGCGCTTCCAAACATGCAGTCAAATGTGGGCGGTTGATTGGCCGGCAACCCAAAAACGTTGAAGAAAGGCTGTCCCAAGGTGGCCGGCCGGGCCGACCGAGACTGTGGTGACTCTGGCGGATAGACTCCTTGGCTGCTCTCAAGGAGAGGGGCTATGTTGACTCTGGTTTTTCTTCAAAATGCTCAAGTCTTTCGCCTTTTACTAAAGACTTCCGTGGAGAGGAACGTCCAAGAGTTTAAGTTATTTTTGGTGGGCTTTGCTGTATGGCTGCGCCCTTTGAGTGTGTCAAATGTCAAGCAGCTGTCCGTCACGGCTCAGAGGTGCACTTAGATCACCTGGGGGTGGAGGTGAGCAGCAGCAGCCTTTGTTATGCGCACTTCAGAAACACGGCACCACAACAAGTAACTTGTGCGCCAAGATCTTGAGTTGGCCCCAGACACTGGTGGGCCATCGCTTCTCGGCCTTTTGGCTAAGATCAAGTGTAGTATCTGTTCTTATCAGTTTAATATCTGATATGTCCTCTATATGGGGATTAAATATTAAATGCATTTTTGAGCATTGGGCGGTGAAACCTTGGGCTTGCTCTCTTCACTCCTTGCATTGACCTGGTATTGCAGTGCCACAAGGAACGGTGCACCGTTCTCTTTTTTTCTGTGAAAACCAAAGCAAGGCTGAAACTGGAAGGACATTAACGTGTGCCCGTGCGTCAACGTAATTGCAAGCCCACGTTTCTTGTAAGGAAGCAGCAGTGTAAAAGGGTGCTGCAGTGTAAAAGCTTACAGCACCTGGTATTCCCAGGCGGTCTCCCATCCAAGTACTAACCAGGCCCGACCCTGCTTAACTTCCGAGATCAGACGAGATCGGGCGTGCTCAGGGTGGTGTGGCCGTAAGCCGACGGGCAGGTGACACAGACTCCTTTTATAGACCAGGCAAGGCCCCCTGCTCGTGGAGGGGCTCAAAAGGCAGCCTTCCGAACACACTGCACTTGAGCCTTTATCGCCACTACCTGCTACACTCTATTCCAGTATTAGGAAGCTACACCGAGATGGGTAAGCTGCTGTTGGTGCCGTCAGGTGCAGTTGTTGCTGAATCGATAGGAAATGACAGCCAGGTATGCCAGTGAAAAGGTCGAGTGTTTCCTCTCCAATGTGTGCTGGAGGTTGAAGTTGAACACAGCACAGCATTAACGAGCACCTGAGTCAAGGCATTGGACTCTGGGACTATCCATTTCCTGCACCATCAGCCAAAGAGCTGTGTCTGGGAACAGCCACCCAGTGCTGGGCAAGTACACCTCATACTTACCTGACAGGGGAGATACCATGATCAAGAAGGTGGTTCACCCAGGGCGAGGCTCAGCCATTGCACTCTGGTTGTGCTGACCCCTGCAAATTCCCCAAACGTGGGAATCTTGACTGCATATTTTTTGCTAGTGGGGTACTGCGTCCGCGCTCTCCCCCGATGACGTAGTTGTAAGCAAAGGTCAGCCGCCCAAGGTTCCGCCTTGTGTGCCCATCTCCAGGCTTCTCACGTGCTCGCAGAGCGACGTCCCCAGTCTTTCCAAGTTGCTGGGAATGGGATGGTTGTGGGTGTTGTCTTTTAGCTCTAAGGAAATGTCATGCTCCCTTTCCCGGCTCTTTGTAGGTAGAACTGGATTGTTGGAGATGGATCCATGGCCATCATGCCAAGGGTTAATACTTTGGCGCTTGCTCCGTCCACTCCTGTACATTGACCTGATATTGAAGCGATGCCAGGAGCAGCTCACCATTTCAGAAGCCCGGAGGAGTTGGGAAACGGCCCGGCAGTTTGTACTGCTCGGTGTGACACAGAGCTGCTTTGCTCATGCACTCACATCTACCACTAAACCTTGGAGGTGTCCCCCGTGAGCGAGGAATGTGCCACAGCCTCAGCGGTTGATAGAAAACTGCAGCACACAACCAACGGTAAGAATGCGCTTCCAAACATGCAGTCAAATGTGGGCGGTTGATTGGCCGGCAAACCAAAAACGTTGAAGAAAGGCTGTCCCAAGGTGGCCGGCCGGGCCGACCGAGACTGTGGTGACTCTGGCGGATAGACTCCTTGGCTGCTCTCAAGGAGAGGGGCTATGTTGACTCTGGTTTTTCTTCAAAATGCTCAAGTCTTTCGCCTTTTTCTAAAGACTTCCGTGGAGAGGAACGTCCAAGAGTTTAAGTTATTTTTGGTGGGCTTTGCTGTATGGCTGCGCCCTTTGAGTGTGTCAAATGTCAAGCAGCTGTCCGTCACGGCTCAGAGGTGCACTTAGATCACCTGGGGGTGGAGGTGAGCAGCAGCAGCCTTTGTTATGCGCACTTCAGAAACACGGCACCACAACAAGTAACTTGTGCGCCAAGATCTTGAGTTGGCCCCAGACACTGGTGGGCCATCGCTTCTCGGCCTTTTGGCTAAGATCAAGTGTAGTATCTGTCTTTATCAGTTTAATATCTGATATGTCCTCTATATGGGGATTAAATATTAAATGCATTTTTGAGCATTGGGCGGTGAAACCTTGGGCTTGCTCTCTTCACTCCTTGCATTGACCTGGTATTGCAGTGCCACCAGGAACGGTGCACCGTTCTCTTTTTTTCTGTGAAAACCAAAGCAAGGCTGAAACTGGAAGGACATTAACGTGTGCCCGTGCGTCAACGTAATTGCAAGCCCACGTTTCTTGTAAGGAAGCAGCAGTGTAAAAGCGTGCTGCAGTGTAAAAGCTTACAGCACCTGGTATTCCCAGGCGGTCTCCCATCCAAGTACTAACCAGGCCCGACCCTGCTTAGCTTCCGAGATCAGACGAGATCGGGCGTGCTCAGGGTGGTGTGGCCGTAAGCCGACGGGCAGGTGACACAGACTCCTTTTATAGACCAGGCAAGGCCCCCTGCTCGTGGAGGGGCTCAAAAGGCAGCCTTCCGAACACACTGCACTTGAGCCTTTATCGCCACTACCTGCTACACTCTATTCCAGTATTAGGAAGCTACACCGAGATGGGTAAGCTGCTGTTGGTGCCGTCAGGTGCAGTTGTTGCTGAATCGATAGGAAATGACAGCCAGGTATGCCAGTGAAAAGGTCGAGTGTTTCCTCTCCAATGTGTGCTGGAGGTTGAAGTTGAACACAGCACAGCATTAACGAGCACCTGAGTCAAGGCATTGGACTCTGGGACTATCCATTTCCTGCACCATCAGCCAAAGAGCTGTGTCTGGGAACAGCCACCCAGTGCTGGGCAAGTACACCTCATACTTACCTGGCAGGGGAGATACCATGATCAAGAAAGTGGTTCACCCAGGGCGAGGCTCAGCCATTGCACTCTGGTTGTGCTGACCCCTGCAAATTCCCCAAACGTGGGAATCTTGACTGCATATTTTTTGCTAGTGGGGTACTGCGTCCGCGCTCTCCCCCGATGACGTAGTTGTAAGCAAAGGTAAGCCGCCCAAGCTTCGGCCTTGTGTGCCAATCTCCAGGCTTCTCACGTGCTCGCAGAGCGACGTCCCCAGTATTTCCAAGTTGCTGGGAATGGGATGGTTGTGGGTGTTGTCTTTTAGCTCTAAGGAAATGTCATGCTCCCTTTCCCGGCTCTTTGTAGGTAGAACTGGATTGTTGGAGATGGATCCATGGCCATCATGCCAAGGGTTAATACTTTGGCGCTTGCTCCGTCCACTCCTGTACATTGACCTGATATTGAAGCGATGCCAGGAGCAGCTCACCATTTCAGAAGCCCGGAGGAGTTGGGAAACGGCCCGGCAGTTTGTACTGCTCGGTGTGACACAGAGCTGCTTTGCTCATGCACTCACATCTACCACTAAACCTTGGAGGTGTCCCCCGTGAGCGAGGAATGTGCCACAGCCTCAGCGGTTGATAGAAAACTGCAGCACACAACCAACGGTAAGAATGCGCTTCCAAACATGCAGTCAAATGTGGGCGGTTGATTGGCCGGCAAACCAAAAACGTTGAAGAAAGGCTGTCCCAAGGTGGCCGGCCGGGCCGACCGAGACTGTGGTGACTCTGGCGGATAGACTCCTTGGCTGCTCTCAAGGAGAGGGGCTATGTTGACTCTGGTTTTTCTTCAAAATGCTCAAGTCTTTCGCCTTTTACTAAAGACTTCTGTGGAGAGGAACGTCCAAGAGTTTAAGTTATTTTTGGTGGGCTTTGCTGTATGGCTGCGCCCTTTGAGTGTGTCAAATGTCAAGCAGCTGTCCGTCACGGCTCAGAGGTGCACTTAGATCACCTGGGGGTGGAGGTGAGCAGCAGCAGCCTTTGTTATGCGCACTTCAGAAACACGGCACCACAACAAGTAACTTGTGCGCCAAGATCTTGAGTTGGCCCCAGACACTGGTGGGCCATCGCTTCTCGGCCTTTTGGCTAAGATCAAGTGTAGTATCTGTTCTTATCAGTTTAATATCTGATATGTCCTCTATATGGGGATTAAATATTAAATGCATTTTTGAGCATTGGGCGGTGAAACCTTGGGCTTGCTCTCTTCACTCCTTGCATTGACCTGGTATTGCAGTGCCACCAGGAACGGTGCACCGTTCTCTTTTTTTCTGTGAAAACCAAAGCAAGGCTGAAACTGGAAGGACATTAACGTGTGCCCGTGCGTCAACGTAATTGCAAGCCCACGTTTCTTGTAAGGAAGCAGCAGTGTAAAAGCGTGCTGCAGTGTAAAAGCGTGCTGCAGTGTAAAAGCGTGCTGCAGTGTAAAAGCGTGCTGCAGTGTAAAAGCTTACAGCACCTGGTATTCCCAGGCGGTCTCCCATCCAAGTACTAACCAGGCCCGACCCTGCTTAGCTTCCGAGATCAGACGAGATCGGGCGTGCTCAGGGTGGTGTGGCCGTAAGCCGACGGGCAGGTGACACAGACTCCTTTTATAGACCAGGCAAGGCCCCCTGCTCGTGGAGGGGCTCAAAAGGCAGCCTTCCGAACACACTGCACTTGAGCCTTTATCGCCACTACCTGCTACACTCTATTCCAGTATTAGGAAGCTACACCGAGATGGGTAAGCTGCTGTTGGTGCCGTCAGGTGCAGTTGTTGCTGAATCGATAGGAAATGACAGCCAGGTATGCCAGTGAAAAGGTCGAGTGTTTCCTCTCCAATGTGTGCTGGAGGTTGAAGTTGAACACAGCACAGCATTAACGAGCACCTGAGTCAAGGCATTGGACTCTGGGACTATCCATTTCCTGCACCATCAGCCAAAGAGCTGTGTCTGGGAACAGCCACCCAGTGCTGGGCAAGTACACCTCATACTTACCTGGCAGGGGAGATACCATGATCAAGAAAGTGGTTCACCCAGGGCGAGGCTCAGCCATTGCACTCTGGTTGTGCTGACCCCTGCAAATTCCCCAAACGTGGGAATCTTGACTGCATATTTTTTGCTAGTGGGGTACTGCGTCCGCGCTCTCCCCCGATGACGTAGTTGTAAGCAAAGGTAAGCCGCCCAAGCTTCGGCCTTGTGTGCCAATCTCCAGGCTTCTCACGTGCTCGCAGAGCGACGTCCCCAGTATTTCCAAGTTGCTGGGAATGGGATGGTTGTGGGTGTTGTCTTTTAGCTCTAAGGAAATGTCATGCTCCCTTTCCCGGCTCTTTGTAGGTAGAACTGGATTGTTGGAGATGGATCCATGGCCATCATGCCAAGGGTTAATACTTTGGCGCTTGCTCCGTCCACTCCTGTACATTGACCTGATATTGAAGCGATGCCAGGAGCAGCTCACCATTTCAGAAGCCTGGAGGAGTTGGGAAACGGCCCGGCAGTTTGTACTGCTCGGTGTGACACAGAGCTGCTTTGCTCATGCACTCACATCTACCACTAAACCTTGGAGGTGTCCCCCGTGAGCGAGGAATGTGCCACAGCCTCAGCGGTTGATAGAAAACTGCAGCACACAACCAACGGTAAGAATGCGCTTCCAAACATGCAGTCAAATGTGGGCGGTTGATTGGCCGGCAAACCAAAAACGTTGAAGAAAGGCTGTCCCAAGGTGGCCGGCCGGGCCGACCGAGACTGTGGTGACTCTGGCGGATAGACTCCTTGGCTGCTCTCAAGGAGAGGGGCTATGTTGACTCTGGTTTTTCTTCAAAATGCTCAAGTCTTTCGCCTTTTACTAAAGACTTCCGTGGAGAGGAACGTCCAAGAGTTTAAGTTATTTTTGGTGGGCTTTGCTGTATGTCTGCGCCCTTTGAGTGTGTCAAATGTCAAGCAGCTGTCCGTCACGGCTCAGAGGTGCACTTAGATCACCTGGGGGTGGAGGTGAGCAGCAGCAGCCTTTGTTATGCGCACTTCAGAAACACGGCACCACAACAAGTAACTTGTGCGCCAAGATCTTGAGTTGGCCCCAGACACTGGTGGGCCATCGCTTCTCGGCCTTTTGGCTAAGATCAAGTGTAGTATCTGTTCTTATCAGTTTAATATCTGATATGTCCTCTATATGGGGATTAAATATTAAATGCATTTTTGAGCATTGGGCGGTGAAACCTTGGGCTTGCTCTCTTCACTCCTTGCATTGACCTGGTATTGCAGTGCCACAAGGAACGGTGCACCGTTCTCTTTTTTTCTGTGAAAACCAAAGCAAGGCTGAAACTGGAAGGACATTAACGTGTGCCCGTGCGTCAACGTAATTGCAAGCCCACGTTTCTTGTAAGGAAGCAGCAGTGTAAAAGGGTGCTGCAGTGTAAAAGCTTACAGCACCTGGTATTCCCAGGCGGTCTCCCATCCAAGTACTAACCAGGCCCGACCCTGCTTAGCTTCCGAGATCAGACGAGATCGGGCGTGCTCAG
Organism: Solea solea; assembly: GCF_958295425.1. NCBI lineage: Eukaryota > Metazoa > Chordata > Actinopteri > Pleuronectiformes > Soleidae > Solea > Solea solea. The sequence continues at coordinate 238,043 of NW_026704104.1, forward strand.
GGTGGTGTGGCCGTAAGCCGACGGGCAGGTGACACAGACTCCTTTTATAGACCAGGCAAGGCCCCCTGCTCGTGGAGGGGCTCAAAAGGCAGCCTTCCGAACACACTGCACTTGAGCCTTTATCGCCACTACCTGCTACACTCTATTCCAGTATTAGGAAGCTACACCGAGATGGGTAAGCTGCTGTTGGTGCCGTCAGGTGCAGTTGTTGCTGAATCGATAGGAAATGACAGCCAGGTATGCCAGTGAAAAGGTCGAGTGTTTCCTCTCCAATGTGTGCTGGAGGTTGAAGTTGAACACAGCACAGCATTAACGAGCACCTGAGTCAAGGCATTGGACTCTGGGACTATCCATTTCCTGCACCATCAGCCAAAGAGCTGTGTCTGGGAACAGCCACCCAGTGCTGGGCAAGTACACCTCATACTTACCTGGCAGGGGAGATACCATGATCAAGAAGGTGGTTCACCCAGGGCGAGGCTCAGCCATTGCACTCTGGTTGTGCTGACCCCTGCAAATTCCCCAAACGTGGGAATCTTGACTGCATATTTTTTGCTAGTGGGGTACTGCGTCCGCGCTCTCCCCCGATGACGTAGTTGTAAGCAAAGGTCAGCCGCCCAAGGTTCCGCCTTGTGTGCCCATCTCCAGGCTTCTCACGTGCTCGCAGAGCGACGTCCCCAGTATTTCCAAGTTGCTGGGAATGGGATGGTTGTGGGTGTTGTCTTTTAGCTCTAAGGAAATGTCATGCTCCCTTTCCCGGCTCTTTGTAGGTAGAACTGGATTGTTGGAGATGGATCCATGGCCATCATGCCAAGGGTTAATACTTTGGCGCTTGCTCCGTCCACTCCTGTACATTGACCTGATATTGAAGCGATGCCAGGAGCAGCTCACCATTTCAGAAGCCCGGAGGAGTTGGGAAACGGCCCGGCAGTTTGTACTGCTCGGTGTGACACAGAGCTGCTTTGCTCATGCACTCACATCTACCACTAAACCTTGGAGGTGTCCCCCGTGAGCGAGGAATGTGCCACAGCCTCAGCGGTTGATAGAAAACTGCAGCACACAACCAACGGTAAGAATGCGCTTCCAAACATGCAGTCAAATGTGGGCGGTTGATTGGCCGGCAAACCAAAAACGTTGAAGAAAGGCTGTCCCAAGGTGGCCGGCCGGGCCGACCGAGACTGTGGTGACTCTGAAGGATAGACTCCTTGGCTGCTCTCAAGGAGAGGGGCTATGTTGACTCTGGTTTTTCTTCAAAATGCTCAAGTCTTTCGCCTTTTACTAAAGACTTCCGTGGAGAGGAACGTCCAAGAGTTTAAGTTATTTTTGGTGGGCTTTGCTGTATGGCTGCGCCCTTTGAGTGTGTCAAATGTCAAGCAGCTGTCCGTCACGGCTCAGAGGTGCACTTAGATCACCTGGGGGTGGAGGTGAGCAGCAGCAGCCTTTGTTATGCGCACTTCAGAAACACGGCACCACAACAAGTAACTTGTGCGCCAAGATCTTGAGTTGGCCCCAGACACTGGTGGGCCATCGCTTCTCGGCCTTTTGGCTAAGATCAAGTGTAGTATCTGTTCTTATCAGTTTAATATCTGATATGTCCTCTATATGGGGATTAAATATTAAATGCATTTTTGAGCATTGGGCGGTGAAACCTTGGGCTTGCTCTCTTCACTCCTTGCATTGACCTGGTATTGCAGTGCCACCAGGAACGGTGCACCGTTCTCTTTTTTTCTGTGAAAACCAAAGCAAGGCTGAAACTGGAAGGACATTAACGTGTGCCCGTGCGTCAACGTAATTGCAAGCCCACGTTTCTTGTAAGGAAGCAGCAGTGTAAAAGCGTGCTGCAGTGTAAAAGCGTGCTGCAGTGTAAAAGTGTGCTGCAGTGTAAAAGCTTACAGCACCTGGTATTCCCAGGCGGTCTCCCATCCAAGTACTAACCAGGCCCGACCCCGCTTAGCTTCCGAGATCAGACGAGATCGGGCGTGCTCAGGGTGGTGTGGCCGTAAGCCGACGGGCAGGTGACACAGACTCCTTTTATAGACCAGGCAAGGCCCCCTGCTCGTGGAGGGGCTCAAAAGGCAGCCTTCCAAACACACTGCACTTGAGCCTTTATCGCCACTACCTGCTACACTCTATTCCAGTATTAGGAAGCTACACCGAGATGGGTAAGCTGCTGTTGGTGCCGTCAGGTGCAGTTGTTGCTGAATCGATAGGAAATGACAGCCAGGTATGCCAGTGAAAAGGTCGAGTGTTTCCTCTCCAATGTGTGCTGGAGGTTGAAGTTGAACACAGCACAGCATTAACGAGCACCTGAGTCAAGGCATTGGACTCTGGGACTATCCATTTCCTGCACCATCAGCCAAAGAGCTGTGTCTGGGAACAGCCACCCTGTGCTGGGCAAGTACACCTCATACTTACCTGGCAGGGGAGATACCATGATCAAGAAGGTGGTTCACCCAGGGTGAGGCTCAGCCATTGCACTCTGGTTGTGCTGACCCCTGCAAATTCTCCAAACGTGGGAATCTTGACTGCATATTTTTTGCTAGTGGGGTACTGCGTCCGCGCTCTCCCCCGATGACGTAGTTGTAAGCAAAGGTCAGCCGCCCAAGGTTCCGCCTTGTGTGCCCATCTCCAGTCTTCTCACGTGCTCGCAGAGCGACGTCCCCAGTATTTCCAAGTTGCTGGGAATGGGATGGTTGTGGGTGTTGTCTTTTAGCTCTAAGGAAATGTCATGCTCCCTTTCCCGGCTCTTTGTAGGTAGAACTGGATTGTTGGAGATGGATCCATGGCCATCATGCCAAGGGTTAATACTTTGGCGCTTGCTCCGTCCACTCCTGTACATTGACCTGATATTGAAGCGATGCCAGGAGCAGCTCACCATTTCAGAAGCCCGGAGGAGTTGGGAAACGGCCCGGCAGTTTGTACTGCTCGGTGTGACACAGAGCTGCTTTGCTCATGCACTCACATCTACCACTAAACCTTGGAGGTGTCCCCCGTGAGCGAGGAATGTGCCACAGCCTCAGCGGTTGATAGAAAACTGCAGCACACAACCAACGGTAAGAATGCGCTTCCAAACATGCAGTCAAATGTGGGCGGTTGATTGGCCGGCAACCCAAAAACGTTGAAGAAAGGCTGTCCCAAGGTGGCCGGCCGGGCCGACCGAGACTGTGGTGACTCTGGCGGATAGACTCCTTGGCTGCTCTCAAGGAGAGGGGCTATGTTGACTCTGGTTTTTCTTCAAAATGCTCAAGTCTTTCGCCTTTTACTAAAGACTTCCGTGGAGAGGAACGTCCAAGAGTTTAAGTTATTTTTGGTGGGCTTTGCTGTATGGCTGCGCCCTTTGAGTGTGTCAAATGTCAAGCAGCTGTCCGTCACGGCTCAGAGGTGCACTTAGATCACCTGGGGGTGGAGGTGAGCAGCAGCAGCCTTTGTTATGCGCACTTCAGAAACACGGCACCACAACAAGTAACTTGTGCGCCAAGATCTTGAGTTGGCCCCAGACACTGGTGGGCCATCGCTTCTCGGCCTTTTGGCTAAGATCAAGTGTAGTATCTGTTCTTATCAGTTTAATATCTGATATGTCCTCTATATGGGGATTAAATATTAAATGCATTTTTGAGCATTGGGCGGTGAAACCTTGGGCTTGCTCTCTTCACTCCTTGCATTGACCTGGTATTGCAGTGCCACCAGGAACGGTGCACCGTTCTCTTTTTTTCTGTGAAAACCAAAGCAAGGCTGAAACTGGAAGGACATTAACGTGTGCCCGTGCGTCAACGTAATTGCAAGCCCACGTTTCTTGTAAGGAAGCAGCAGTGTAAAAGCGTGCTGCAGTGTAAAAGCGTGCTGCAGTGTAAAAGCGTGCTGCAGTGTAAAAGCTTACAGCACCTGGTATTCCCAGGCGGTCTCCCATCCAAGTACTAACCAGGCCCGACCCTGCTTAGCTTCCGAGATCAGACGAGATCGGGCGTGCTCAGGGTGGTGTGGCCGTAAGCCGACGGGCAGGTGACACAGACTCCTTTTATAGACCAGGCAAGGCCCCCTGCTCGTGGAGGGGCTCAAAAGGCAGCCTTCCGAACACACTGCACTTGAGCCTTTATCGCCACTACCTGCTACACTCTATTCCAGTATTAGGAAGCTACACCGAGATGGGTAAGCTGCTGTTGGTGCCGTCAGGTGCAGTTGTTGCTGAATCGATAGGAAATGACAGCCAGGTATGCCAGTGAAAAGGTCGAGTGTTTCCTCTCCAATGTGTGCTGGAGGTTGAAGTTGAACACAGCACAGCATTAACGAGCACCTGAGTCAAGGCATTGGACTCTGGGACTATCCATTTCCTGCACCATCAGCCAAAGAGCTGTGTCTGGGAACAGCCACCCAGTGCTGGGCAAGTACACCTCATACTTACCTGGCAGGGGAGATACCATGATCAAGAAGGTGGTTCACCCAGGGCGAGGCTCAGCCATTGCACTCTGGTTGTGCTGACCCCTGCAAATTCCCCAAACGTGGGAATCTTGACTGCATATTTTTTGCTAGTGGGGTACTGCGTCCGCGCTCTCCCCCGATGACGTAGTTGTAAGCAAAGGTCAGCCGCCCAAGGTTCCGCCTTGTGTGCCCATCTCCAGGCTTCTCACGTGCTCGCAGAGCGACGTCCCCAGTATTTCCAAGTTGCTGGGAATGGGATGGTTGTGGGTGTTGTCTTTTAGCTCTAAGGAAATGTCATGCTCCCTTTCCCGGCTCTTTGTAGGTAGAACTGGATTGTTGGAGATGGATCCATGGCCATCATGCCAAGGGTTAATACTTTGGCGCTTGCTCCGTCCACTCCTGTACATTGACCTGATATTGAAGCGATGCCAGGAGCAGCTCACCATTTCAGAAGCCCGGAGGAGTTGGGAAACGGCCCGGCAGTTTGTACTGCTCGGTGTGACACAGAGCTGCTTTGCTCATGCACTCACATCTACCACTAAACCTTGGAGGTGTCCCCCGTGAGCGAGGAATGTGCCACAGCCTCAGCGGTTGATAGAAAACTGCAGCACACAACCAACGGTAAGAATGCGCTTCCAAACATGCAGTCAAATGTGGGCGGTTGATTGGCCGGCAACCCAAAAACGTTGAAGAAAGGCTGTCCCAAGGTGGCCGGCCGGGCCGACCGAGACTGTGGTGACTCTGGCGGATAGACTCCTTGGCTGCTCTCAAGGAGAGGGGCTATGTTGACTCTGGTTTTTCTTCAAAATGCTCAAGTCTTTCGCCTTTTACTAAAGACTTCCGTGGAGAGGAGCGTCCAAGAGTTTAAGTTATTTTTGGTGGGCTTTGCTGTATGGCTGCGCCCTTTGAGTGTGTCAAATGTCAAGCAGCTGTCCGTCACGGCTCAGAGGTGCACTTAGATCACCTGGGGGTGGAGGTGAGCAGCAGCAGCCTTTGTTATGCGCACTTCAGAAACACGGCACCACAACAAGTAACTTGTGCGCCAAGATCTTGAGTTGGCCCCAGACACTGGTGGGCCATCGCTTCTCGGCCTTTTGGCTAAGATCAAGTGTAGTATCTGTTCTTATCAGTTTAATATCTGATATGTCCTCTATATGGGGATTAAATATTAAATGCATTTTTGAGCATTGGGCGGTGAAACCTTGGGCTTGCTCTCTTCACTCCTTGCATTGACCTGGTATTGCAGTGCCACCAGGAACGGTGCAACGTTCTCTTTTTTTCTGTGAAAACCAAAGCAAGGCTGAAACTGGAAGGACATTAACGTGTGCCCGTGCGTCAACGTAATTGCAAGCCCACGTTTCTTGTAAGGAAGCAGCAGTGTAAAAGCGTGCTGCAGTGTAAAAGCGTGCTGCAGTGTAAAAGCGTGCTGCAGTGTAAAAGCTTACAGCACCTGGTATTCCCAGGCGGTCTCCCATCCAAGTACTAACCAGGCCCGACCCTGCTTAGCTTCCGAGATCAGACGAGATCGGGCGTGCTCAGGGTGGTGTGGCCGTAAGCCGACGGGCAGGTGACACAGACTCCTTTTATAGACCAGGCAAGGCCCCCTGCTCGTGGAGGGGCTCAAAAGGCAGCCTTCCGAACACACTGCACTTGAGCCTTTATCGCCACTACCTGCTACACTCTATTCCAGTATTAGGAAGCTACACCGAGATGGGTAAGCTGCTGTTGGTGCCGTCAGGTGCAGTTGTTGCTGAATCGATAGGAAATGACAGCCAGGTATGCCAGTGAAAAGGTCGAGTGTTTCCTCTCCAATGTGTGCTGGAGGTTGAAGTTGAACACAGCACAGCATTAACGAGCACCTGAGTCAAGGCATTGGACTCTGGGACTATCCATTTCCTGCACCATCAGCCAAAGAGCTGTGTCTGGGAACAGCCACCCAGTGCTGGGCAAGTACACCTCATACTTACCTGGCAGGGGAGATACCATGATCAAGAAGGTGGTTCACCCAGGGCGAGGCTCAGCCATTGCACTCTGGTTGTGCTGACCCCTGCAAATTCCCCAAACGTGGGAATCTTGACTGCATATTTTTTGCTAGTGGGGTACTGCGTCCGCGCTCTCCCCCGATGACGTAGTTGTAAGCAAAGGTCAGCCGCCCAAGGTTCCGCCTTGTGTGCCCATCTCCAGGCTTCTCACGTGCTCGCAGAGCGACGTCCCCAGTATTTCCAAGTTGCTGGGAATGGGATGGTTGTGGGTGTTGTCTTTTAGCTCTAAGGAAATGTCATGCTCCCTTTCCCGGCTCTTTGTAGGTAGAACTGGATTGTTGGAGATGGATCCATGGCCATCATGCCAAGGGTTAATACTTTGGCGCTTGCTCCGTCCACTCCTGTACATTGACCTGATATTGAAGCGATGCCAGGAGCAGCTCACCATTTCAGAAGCCCGGAGGAGTTGGGAAACGGCCCGGCAGTTTGTACTGCTCGGTGTGACACAGAGCTGCTTTGCTCATGCACTCACATCTACCACTAAACCTTGGAGGTGTCCCCCGTGAGCGAGGAATGTGCCACAGCCTCAGCGGTTGATAGTAAACTGCAGCACACAACCAACGGTAAGAATGCGCTTCCAAACATGCAGTCAAATGTGGGCGGTTGATTGGCCGGCAACCCAAAAACGTTGAAGAAAGGCTGTCCCAAGGTGGCCGGCCGGGCCGACCGAGACTGTGGTGACTCTGGCGGATAGACTCCTTGGCTGCTCTCAAGGAGAGGGGCTATGTTGACTCTGGTTTTTCTTCAAAATGCTCAAGTCTTTCGCCTTTTACTAAAGACTTCCGTGGAGAGGAACGTCCAAGAGTTTAAGTTATTTTTGGTGGGCTTTGCTGTATGGCTGCGCCCTTTGAGTGTGTCAAATGTCAAGCAGCTGTCCGTCACGGCTCAGAGGTGCACTCAGATCACCTGGGGGTGGAGGTGAGCAGCAGCAGCCTTTGTTATGCGCACTTCAGAAACACGGCACCACAACAAGTAACTTGTGCGCCAAGATCTTGAGTTGGCCCCAGACACTGGTGGGCCATCGCTTCTCGGCCTTTTGGCTAAGATCAAGTGTAGTATCTGTTCTTATCAGTTTAATATCTGATATGTCCTCTATATGGGGATTAAATATTAAATGCATTTTTGAGCATTGGGCGGTGAAACCTTGGGCTTGCTCTCTTCACTCCTTGCATTGACCTGGTATTGCAGTGCCACCAGGAACGGTGCAACGTTCTCTTTTTTTCTGTGAAAACCAAAGCAAGGCTGAAACTGGAAGGACATTAACGTGTGCCCGTGCGTCAACGTAATTGCAAGCCCACGTTTCTTGTAAGGAAGCAGCAGTGTAAAAGCGTGCTGCAGTGTAAAAGCGTGCTGCAGTGTAAAAGCGTGCTGCAGTGTAAAAGCTTACAGCACCTGGTATTCCCAGGCGGTCTCCCATCCAAGTACTAACCAGGCCCGACCCTGCTTAGCTTCCGAGATCAGACGAGATCGGGCGTGCTCAGGGTGGTGTGGCCGTAAGCCGACGGGCAGGTGACACAGACTCCTTTTATAGACCAGGCAAGGCCCCCTGCTCGTGGAGGGGCTCAAAAGGCAGCCTTCCGAACACACTGCACTTGAGCCTTTATCGCCACTACCTGCTACACTCTATTCCAGTATTAGGAAGCTACACCGAGATGGGTAAGCTGCTGTTGGTGCCGTCAGGTGCAGTTGTTGCTGAATCGATAGGAAATGACAGCCAGGTATGCCAGTGAAAAGGTCGAGTGTTTCCTCTCCAATGTGTGCTGGAGGTTGAAGTTGAACACAGCACAGCATTAACGAGCACCTGAGTCAAGGCATTGGACTCTGGGACTATCCATTTCCTGCACCATCAGCCAAAGAGCTGTGTCTGGGAACAGCCACCCAGTGCTGGGCAAGTACACCTCATACTTACCTGGCAGGGGAGATACCATGATCAAGAAGGTGGTTCACCCAGGGCGAGGCTCAGCCATTGCACTCTGGTTGTGCTGACCCCTGCAAATTCCCCAAACGTGGGAATCTTGACTGCATATTTTTTGCTAGTGGGGTACTGCGTCCGCGCTCTCCCCCGATGACGTAGTTGTAAGCAAAGGTCAGCCGCCCAAGGTTCCGCCTTGTGTGCCCATCTCCAGGCTTCTCACGTGCTCGCAGAGCGACGTCCCCAGTATTTCCAAGTTGCTGGGAATGGGATGGTTGTGGGTGTTGTCTTTTAGCTCTAAGGAAATGTCATGCTCCCTTTCCCGGCTCTTTGTAGGTAGAACTGGATTGTTGGAGATGGATCCATGGCCATCATGCCAAGGGTTAATACTTTGGCGCTTGCTCCGTCCACTCCTGTACATTGACCTGATATTGAAGCGATGCCAGGAGCAGCTCACCATTTCAGAAGCCCGGAGGAGTTGGGAAACGGCCCGGCAGTTTGTACTGCTCGGTGTGACACAGAGCTGCTTTGCTCATGCACTCACATCTACCACTAAACCTTGGAGGTGTCCCCCGTGAGCGAGGAATGTGCCACAGCCTCAGCGGTTGATAGAAAACTGCAGCACACAACCAACGGTAAGAATGCGCTTCCAAACATGCAGTCAAATGTGGGCGGTTGATTGGCCGGCAACCCAAAAACGTTGAAGAAAGGCTGTCCCAAGGTGGCCGGCCGGGCCGACCGAGACTGTGGTGACTCTGGCGGATAGACTCCTTGGCTGCTCTCAAGGAGAGGGGCTATGTTGACTCTGGTTTTTTCTTCAAAATGCTCAAGTCTTTCGCCTTTTACTAAAGACTTCCGTGGAGAGCAACGTCCAAGAGTTTAAGTTATTTTTGGTGGGCTTTGCTGTATGGCTGCGCCCTTTGAGTGTGTCAAATGTCAAGCAGCTGTCCGTCACGGCTCAGAGGTGCACTTGGAGGAGAGCAGCAGCAGCCTTTGTTATGCGCACTTCAGAAACACGGCACCACAACAAGTAACTTGTGCGCCAAGATCTTGAGTTGGCCCCAGACACTGGTGGGCCATCGCTTCTCGGCCTTTTGGCTAAGATCAAGTGTAGTATCTGTTCTTATCAGTTTAATATCTGATATGTCCTCTATATGGGGATTAAATATTAAATGCATTTTTGAGCATTGGGCGGTGAAACCTTGGGCTTGCTCTCTTCACTCCTTGCATTGACCTGGTATTGCAGTGCCACCAGGAACGGTGCACCGTTCTCTTTTTTTCTGTGAAAACCAAAGCAAGGCTGAAACTGGAAGGACATTAACGTGTGCCCGTGCGTCAACGTAATTTCAAGCCCACGTTTCTTGTAAGGAAGCAGCAGTGTAAAAGCGTGCTGCAGTGTAAAAGCGTGCTGCAGTGTAAAAGCGTGCTGCAGTGTAAAAGCGTGCTGCAGTGTAAAAGCGTGCTGCAGTGTAAAAGCTTACAGCACCTGGTATTCCCAGGCGGTCTCCCATCCAAGTACTAACCAGGCCCGACCCTGCTTAGCTTCCGAGATCAGACGAGATCGGGCGTGCTCAGGGTGGTGTGGCCGTAAGCCGACGGGCAGGTGACACAGACTCCTTTTATAGACCAGGCAAGGCCCCCTGCTCGTGGAGGGGCTCAAAAGGCAGCCTTCCGAACACACTGCACTTGAGCCTTTATCGCCACTACCTGCTACACTCTATTCCAGTATTAGGAAGCTACACCGAGATGGGTAAGCTGCTGTTGGTGCCGTCAGGTGCAGTTGTTGCTGAATCGATAGGAAATGACAGCCAGGTATGCCAGTGAAAAGGTCGAGTGTTTCCTCTCCAATGTGTGCTGGAGGTTGAAGTTGAACACAGCACAGCATTAACGAGCACCTGAGTCAAGGCATTGGACTCTGGGACTATCCATTTCCTGCACCATCAGCCAAAGAGCTGTGTCTGGGAACAGCCACCCAGTGCTGGGCAAGTACACCTCATACTTACCTGGCAGGGGAGATACCATGATCAAGAAGGTGGTTCACCCAGGGCGAGGCTCAGCCATTGCACTCTGGTTGTGCTGACCCCTGCAAATTCCCCAAACGTGGGAATCTTGACTGCATTTTTTTTGCTAGTGGGGTACTGCGTCCGCGCTCTCCCCCGATGACGTAGTTGTAAGCAAAGGTCAGCCGCCCAAGGTTCCGCCTTGTGTGCCCATCTCCAGGCTTCTCACGTGCTCGCAGAGCGACGTCCCCAGTATTTCCAAGTTGCTGGGAATGGGATGGTTGTGGGTGTTGTCTTTTAGCTCTAAGGAAATGTCATGCTCCCTTTCCCGGCTCTTTGTAGGTAGAACTGGATTGTTGGAGATGGATCCATGGCCATCATGCCAAGGGTTAATACTTTGGCGCTTGCTCCGTCCACTCCTGTACATTGACCTGATATTGAAGCGATGCCAGGAGCAGCTCACCATTTCAGAAGCCCGGAGGAGTTGGGAAACGGCCCGGCAGTTTGTACTGCTCGGTGTGACACAGAGCTGCTTTGCTCATGCACTCACATCTACCACTAAACCTTGGAGGTGTCCCCCGTGAGCGAGGAATGTGCCACAGCCTCAGCGGTTGATAGAAAACTGCAGCACACAACCAACGGTAAGAATGCGCTTCCAAACATGCAGTCAAATGTGGGCGGTTGATTGGCCGGCAACCCAAAAACGTTGAAGAAAGGCTGTCCCAAGGTGGCCGGCCGGGCCGACCGAGACTGTGGTGACTCTGGCGGATAGACTCCTTGGCTGCTCTCAAGGAGAGGGGCTATGTTGACTCTGGTTTTTCTTCAAAATGCTCAAGTCTTTCGCCTTTTACTAAAGACTTCCGTGGAGAGGAACGTCCAAGAGTTTAAGTTATTTTTGGTGGGCTTTGCTGTATGGCTGCGCCCTTTGAGTGTGTCAAATGTCAAGCAGCTGTCCGTCACGGCTCAGAGGTGCACTTGGAGGAGAGCAGCAGCAGCCTTTGTTATGCGCACTTCAGAAACACGGCACCACAACAAGTAACTTGTGCGCCAAGATCTTGAGTTGGCCCCAGACACTGGTGGGCCATCGCTTCTCGGCCTTTTGGCTAAGATCAAGTGTAGTATCTGTTCTTATCAGTTTAATATCTGATATGTCCTCTATATGGGGATTAAATATTAAATGCATTTTTGAGCATTGGGCGGTGAAACCTTGGGCTTGCTCTCTTCACTCCTTGCATTGACCTGGTATTGCAGTGCCACCAGGAACGGTGCACCGTTCTCTTTTTTTCTGTGAAAACCAAAGCAAGGCTGAAACTGGAAGGACATTAACGTGTGCCCGTGCGTCAACGTAATTGCAAGCCCACGTTTCTTGTAAGGAAGCAGCAGTGTAAAAGGGTGCTGCAGTGTAAAAGCGTGCTGCAGTGTAAAAGCGTGCTGCAGTGTAAAAGCTTACAGCACCTGGTATTCCCAGGCGGTCTCCCATCCAAGTACTAACCAGGCCCGACCCTGCTTAGCTTCCGAGATCAGACGAGATCGGGCGTGCTCAGGGTGGTGTGGCCGTAAGCCGACGGGCAGGTGACACAGACTCCTTTTATAGACCAGGCAAGGCCCCCTGCTCGTGGAGGGGCTCAAAAGGCAGCCTTCCAAACACACTGCACTTGAGCCTTTATCGCCACTACCTGCTACACTCTATTCCAGTATTAGGAAGCTACACCGAGATGGGTAAGCTGCTGTTGGTGCCGTCAGGTGCAGTTGTTGCTGAATCGATAGGAAATGACAGCCAGGTATGCCAGTGAAAAGGTCGAGTGTTTCCTCTCCAATGTGTGCTGGAGGTTGAAGTTGAACACAGCACAGCATTAACGAGCACCTGAGTCAAGGCATTGGACTCTGGGACTATCCATTTCCTGCACCATCAGCCAAAGAGCTGTGTCTGGGAACAGCCACCCAGTGCTGGGCAAGTACACCTCATACTTACCTGGCAGGGGAGATACCATGATCAAGAAGGTGGTTCACCCAGGGCGAGGCTCAGCCATTGCACTCTGGTTGTGCTGACCCCTGCAAATTCCCCAAACGTGGGAATCTTGACTGCATATTTTTTGCTAGTGGGGTACTGCGTCCGCGCTCTCCCCCGATGACGTAGTTGTAAGCAAAGGTCAGCCGCCCAAGGTTCCGCCTTGTGTGCCCATCTCCAGGCTTCTCACGTGCTCGCAGAGCGACGTCCCCAGTATTTCCAAGTTGCTGGGAATGGGATGGTTGTGGGTGTTGTCTTTTAGCTCTAAGGAAATGTCATGCTCCCTTTCCCGGCTCTTTGTAGGTAGAACTGGATTGTTGGAGATGGATCCATGGCCATCATGCCAAGGGTTAATACTTTGGCGCTTGCTCCGTCCACTCCTGTACATTGACCTGATATTGAAGCGATGCCAGGAGCAGCTCACCATTTCAGAAGCCCGGAGGAGTTGGGAAACGGCCCGGCAGTTTGTACTGCTCGGTGTGACACAGAGCTGCTTTGCTCATGCACTCACATCTACCACTAAACCTTGGAGGTGTCCCCCGTGAGCGAGGAATGTGCCACAGCCTCAGCGGTTGATAGAAAACTGCAGCACACAACCAACGGTAAGAATGCGCTTCCGAACATGCAGTCAAATGTGGGCGGTTGATTGGCCGGCATCCCAAAAACGTTGAAGAAAGGCTGTCCCAAGGTGGCCGGCCGGGCCGACCGAGACTGTGGTGACTCTGGCGGATAGACTCCTTGGCTGCTCTCAAGGAGAGGGGCCATGTTGACTCTGGTTTTTCTTCAAAATGCTCAAGTCTTTCGCCTTTTACTAAAGACTTCCGTGGAGAGGAACGTCCAAGAGTTTAAGTTATTTTTGGTGGGCTTTGCTGTATGGCTGCGCCCTTTGAGTGTGTCAAATGTCAAGCAGCTGTCCGTCACGGCTCAGAGGTGCACTTAGATCACCTGGGGGTGGAGGTGAGCAGCAGCAGCCTTTGTTATGCGCACTTCAGAAACACGGCACCACAACAAGTAACTTGTGCGCCAAGATCTTGAGTTGGCCCCAGACACTGGTGGGCCATCGCTTCTCGGCCTTTTGGCTAAGATCAAGTGTAGTATCTGTTCTTATCAGTTTAATATCTGATATGTCCTCTATATGGGGATTAAATATTAAATGCATTTTTGAGCATTGGGCGGTGAAACCTTGGGCTTGCTCTCTTCACTCCTTGCATTGACCTGGTATTGCAGTGCCACCAGGAACGGTGCACCGTTCTCTTTTTTTCTGTGAAAACCAAAGCAAGGCTGAAACTGGAAGGACATTAACGTGTGCCCGTGCGTCAACGTAATTGCAAGCCTACGTTTCTTGTAAGGAAGCAGCAGTGTAAAAGCGTGCTGCAGTGTAAAAGCGTGCTGCAGTGTAAAAGCGTGCTGCAGTGTAAAAGCGTGCTGCAGTGTAAAAGCTTACAGCACCTGGTATTCCCAGGCGGTCTCCCATCCAAGTACTAACCAGGCCCGACCTTGCTTAGCTTCCGAGATCAGACGAGATCGGGCGTGCTCAGGGTGGTGTGGCCGTAAGCCGACGGGCAGGTGACACAGACTCCTTTTATAGACCAGGCAAGGCCCCCTGCTCGTGGAGGGGCTCAAAAGGCAGCCTTCCGAACACACTGCACTTGAGCCTTTATCGCCACTACCTGCTACACTCTATTCCAGTATTAGGAAGCTACACCGAGATGGGTAAGCTGCTGTTGGTGCCGTCAGGTGCAGTTGTTGCTGAATCGATAGGAAATGACAGCCAGGTATGCCAGTGAAAAGGTCGAGTGTTTCCTCTCCAATGTGTGCTGGAGGTTGAAGTTGAACACAGCACAGCATTAACGAGCACCTGAGTCAAGGCATTGGACTCTGGGACTATCCATTTCCTGCACCATCAGCCAAAGAGCTGTGTCTGGGAACAGCCACCCAGTGCTGGGCAAGTACACCTCATACTTACCTGGCAGGGGAGATACCATGATCAAGAAGGTGGTTCACCCAGGGCGAGGCTCAGCCATTGCACTCTGGTTGTGCTGACCCCTGCAAATTCCCCAAACGTGGGAATCTTGACTGCATAATTTTTGCTAGTGGGGTACTGCGTCCGCGCTCTCCCCCGATGACGTAGTTGTAAGCAAAGGTCAGCCGCCCAAGGTTCCGCCTTGTGTGCCCATCTCCAGGCTTCTCACGTGCTCGCAGAGCGACGTCCCCAGTATTTCCAAGTTGCTGGGAATGGGATGGTTGTGGGTGTTGTCTTTTAGCTCTAAGGAAATGTCATGCTCCCTTTCCCGGCTCTTTGTAGGTAGAACTGGATTGTTGGAGATGGATCCATGGCCATCATGCCAAGGGTTAATACTTTGGCGCTTGCTCCGTCCACTCCTGTACATTGACCTGATATTGAAGCGATGCCAGGAGCAGCTCACCATTTCAGAAGCCCGGAGGAGTTGGGAAACGGCCCGGCAGTTTGTACTGCTCGGTGTGACACAGAGCTGCTTTGCTCATGCACTCACATCTACCACTAAACCTTGGAGGTGTCCCCCGTGAGCGAGGAATGTGCCACAGCCTCAGCGGTTGATAGAAAACTGCAGCACACAACCAACGGTAAGAATGCGCTTCCAAACATGCAGTCAAATGTGGGCGGTTGATTGGCCGGCAAACCAAAAACGTTGAAGAAAGGCTGTCCCAAGGTGGCCGGCCGGGCCGACCGAGACTGTGGTGACTCTGGCGGATAGACTCCTTGGCTGCTCTCAAGGAGAGGGGCTATGTTGACTCTGGTTTTTCTTCAAAATGCTCAAGTCTTTCGCCTTTTACTAAAGACTTCCGTGGAGAGGAACGTCCAAGAGTTTAAGTAATTTTTGGTGGGCTTTGCTGTATGGCTGCGCCCTTTGAGTGTGTCAAATGTCAAGCAGCTGTCCGTCACGGCTCAGAGGTGCACTTAGATCACCTGGGGGTGGAGGTGAGCAGCAGCAGCCTTTGTTATGCGCACTTCAGAAACACGGCACCACAACAAGTAACTTGTGCGCCAAGATCTTGAGTTGGCCCCAGACACTGGTGGGCCATCGCTTCTCGGCCTTTTGGCTAAGATCAAGTGTAGTATCTGTTCTTATCAGTTTAATATCTGATATGTCCTCTATATGGGGATTAAATATTAAATGCATTTTTGAGCATTGGGCGGTGAAACCTTGGGCTTGCTCTCTTCACTCCTTGCATTGACCTGGTATTGCAGTGCCACCAGGAACGGTGCACCGTTCTCTTTTTTTCTGTGAAAACCAAAGCAAGGCTGAAACTGGAAGGACATTAACGTGTGCCCGTGCGTCAACGTAATTGCAAGCCTACGTTTCTTGTAAGGAAGCAGCAGTGTAAAAGCGTGCTGCAGTGTAAAAGCGTGCTGCAGTGTAAAAGCGTGCTGCAGTGTAAAAGCTTACAGCACCTGGTATTCCCAGGCGGTCTCCCATCCAAGTACTAACCAGGCCCGACCTTGCTTAGCTTCCGAGATCAGACGAGATCGGGCGTGCTCAGGGTGGTGTGGCCGTAAGCCGACGGGCAGGTGACACAGACTCCTTTTATAGACCAGGCAAGGCCCCCTGCTCGTGGAGGGGCTCAAAAGGCAGCCTTCCGAACACACTGCACTTGAGCCTTTATCGCCACTACCTGCTACACTCTATTCCAGTATTAGGAAGCTACACCGAGATGGGTAAGCTGCTGTTGGTGCCGTCAGGTGCAGTTGTTGCTGAATCGATAGGAAATGACAGCCAGGTATGCCAGTGAAAAGGTCGAGTGTTTCCTCTCCAATGTGTGCTGGAGGTTGAAGTTGAACACAGCACAGCATTAACGAGCACCTGAGTCAAGGCATTGGACTCTGGGACTATCCATTTCCTGCACCATCAGCCAAAGAGCTGTGTCTGGGAACAGCCACCCAGTGCTGGGCAAGTACACCTCATACTTACCTGGCAGGGGAGATACCATGATCAAGAAGGTGGTTCACCCAGGGCGAGGCTCAGCCATTGCACTCTGGTTGTGCTGACCCCTGCAAATTCCCCAAACGTGGGAATCTTGACTGCATATTTTTTGCTAGTGGGGTACTGCGTCCGCACTCTCCCCCGATGACGTAGTTGTAAGCAAAGGTCAGCCGCCCAAGGTTCCGCCTTGTGTGCCCATCTCCAGGCTTCTCACGTGCTCGCAGAGCGACGTCCCCAGTATTTCCAAGTTGCTGGGAATGGGATGGTTGTGGGTGTTGTCTTTTAGCTCTAAGGAAATGTCATGCTCCCTTTCCCGGCTCTTTGAGGTAGAACTGGATTGTTGGAGATGGATCCATGGCCATCATGCCAAGGGTTAATACTTTGGCGCTTGCTCCGTCCACTCCTGTACATTGACCTGATATTGAAGCGATGCCAGGAGCAGCTCACCATTTCAGAAGCCCGGAGGAGTTGGGAAACGGCCCGGCAGTTTGTACTGCTCGGTGTGACACAGAGCTGCTTTGCTCATGCACTCACATCTACCACTAAACCTTGGAGGTGTCCCCCGTGAGCGAGGAATGTGCCACAGCCTCAGCGGTTGATAGAAAACTGCAGCACACAACCAACGGTAAGAATGCGCTTCCAAACATGCAGTCAAATGTGGGCGGTTGATTGGCCGGCAACCCAAAAACGTTGAAGAAAGGCTGTCCCAAGGTGGCCGGCCGGGCCGACCGAGACTGTGGTGACTCTGGCGGATAGACTCCTTGGCTGCTCTCAAGGAGAGGGGCTATGTTGACTCTGGTTTTTCTTCAAAATGCTCAAGTCTTTCGCCTTTTACTAAAGACTTCCGTGGAGAGGAACGTCCAAGAGTTTAAGTTATTTTTGGTGGGCTTTGCTGTATGGCTGCGCCCTTTGAGTGTGTCAAATGTCAAGCAGCTGTCCGTCACGGCTCAGAGGTGCACTTGGAGGAGAGCAGCAGCAGCCTTTGTTATGCGCACTTCAGAAACACGGCACCACAACAAGTAACTTGTGCGCCAAGATCTTGAGTTGGCCCCAGACACTGGTGGGCCATCGCTTCTCGGCCTTTTGGCTAAGATCAAGTGTAGTATCTGTTCTTATCAGTTTAATATCTGATATGTCCTCTATATGGGGATTAAATATTAAATGCATTTTTGAGCATTGGGCGGTGAAACCTTGGGCTTGCTCTCTTCACTCCTTGCATTGACCTGGTATTGCAGTGCCACCAGGAACGGTGCACCGTTCTCTTTTTTTCTGTGAAAACCAAAGCAAGGCTGAAACTGGAAGGACATTAACGTGTGCCCGTGCGTCAACGTAATTTCAAGCCCACGTTTCTTGTAAGGAAGCAGCAGTGTAAAAGCGTGCTGCAGTGTAAAAGCGTGCTGCAGTGTAAAAGCGTGCTGCAGTGTAAAAGCTTACAGCACCTGGTATTCCCAGGCGGTCTCCCATCCAAGTACTAACCAGGCCCGACCCTGCTTAGCTTCCGAGATCAGACGAGATCGGGCGTGCTCAGGGTGGTGTGGCCGTAAGCCGACGGGCAGGTGACACAGACTCCTTTTATAGACCAGGCAAGGCCCCCTGCTCGTGGAGGGGCTCAAAAGGCAGCCTTCCGAACACACTGCACTTGAGCCTTTATCGCCACTACCTGCTACACTCTATTCCAGTATTAGGAAGCTACACCGAGATGGGTAAGCTGCTGTTGGTGCCGTCAGGTGCAGTTGTTGCTGAATCGATAGGAAATGACAGCCAGGTATGCCAGTGAAAAGGTCGAGTGTTTCCTCTCCAATGTGTGCTGGAGGTTGAAGTTGAACACAGCACAGCATTAACGAGCACCTGAGTCAAGGCATTGGACTCTGGGACTATCCATTTCCTGCACCATCAGCCAAAGAGCTGTGTCTGGGAACAGCCACCCAGTGCTGGGCAAGTACACCTTATACTTACTTGGCAGGGGAGATACCATGATCAAGAAGGTGGTTCACCCAGGGCGAGGCTCAGCCATTGCACTCTGGTTGTGCTGACCCCTGCAAATTCCCCAAACGTGGGAATCTTGACTGCATATTTTTTGCTAGTGGGGTACTGCGTCCGCGCTCTCCCCCGATGACGTAGTTGTAAGCAAAGGTCAGCCGCCCAAGGTTCCGCCTTGTGTGCCCATCTCCAGGCTTCTCACGTGCTCGCAGAGCGACGTCCCCAGTATTTCCAAGTTGCTGGGAATGGGATGGTTGTGGGTGTTGTCTTTTAGCTCTAAGGAAATGTCATGCTCCCTTTCCCGGCTCTTTGTAGGTAGAACTGGATTGTTGGAGATGGATCCATGGCCATCATGCCAAGGGTTAATACTTTGGCGCTTGCTCCGTCCACTCCTGTACATTGACCTGATATTGAAGCGATGCCAGGAGCAGCTCACCATTTCAGAAGCCCGGAGGAGTTGGGAAACGGCCCGGCAGTTTGTACTGCTCGGTGTGACACAGAGCTGCTTTGCTCATGCACTCACATCTACCACTAAACCTTGGAGGTGTCCCCCGTGAGCGAGGAATGTGCCACAGCCTCAGCGGTTGATAGAAAACTGCAGCACACAACCAACGGTAAGAATGCGCTTCCAAACATGCAGTCAAATGTGGGCGGTTGATTGGCCGGCAACCCAAAAACGTTGAAGAAAGGCTGTCCCAAGGTGGCCGGCCGGGCCGACCGAGACTGTGGTGACTCTGGCGGATAGACTCCTTGGCTGCTCTCAAGGAGAGGGGCTATGTTGACTCTGGTTTTTCTTCAAAATGCTCAAGTCTTTCGCCTTTTACTAAAGACTTCCGTGGAGAGGAACGTCCAAGAGTTTAAGTTATTTTTGGTGGGCTTTGCTGTATGGCTGCGCCCTTTGAGTGTGTCAAATGTCAAGCAGCTGTCCGTCACGGCTCAGAGGTGCACTTGGAGGAGAGCAGCAGCAGCCTATGTTATGCGCACTTCAGAAACACGGCACCACAACAAGTAACTTGTGCGCCAAGATCTTGAGTTGGCCCCAGACACTGGTGGGCCATCGCTTCTCGGCCTTTTGGCTAAGATCAAGTGTAGTATCTGTTCTTATCAGTTTAATATCTGATATGTCCTCTATATGGGGATTAAATATTAAATGCATTTTTGAGCATTGGGCGGTGAAACCTTGGGCTTGCTCTCTTCACTCCTTGCATTGACCTGGTATTGCAGTGCCACCAGGAACGGTGCACCGTTCTCTTTTTTTCTGTGAAAACCAAAGCAAGGCTGAAACTGGAAGGACATTAACGTGTGCCCGTGCGTCAACGTAATTTCAAGCCCACGTTTCTTGTAAGGAAGCAGCAGTGTAAAAGCGTGCTGCAGTGTAAAAGCGTGCTGCAGTGTAAAAGCGTGCTGCAGTGTAAAAGCGTGCTGCAGTGTAAAAGCGTGCTGCAGTGTAAAAGCTTACAGCACCTGGTATTCCCAGGCGGTCTCCCATCCAAGTACTAACCAGGCCCGACCCTGCTTAGCTTCCGAGATCAGACGAGATCGGGCGTGCTCAGGGTGGTGTGGCCGTAAGCCGACGGGCAGGTGACACAGACTCCTTTTATAGACCAGGCAAGGCCCCCTGCTCGTGGAGGGGCTCAAAAGGCAGCCTTCCAAACACACTGCACTTGAGCCTTTATCGCCACTACCTGCTACACTCTATTCCAGTATTAGGAAGCTACACCGAGATGGGTAAGCTGCTGTTGGTGCCGTCAGGTGCAGTTGTTGCTGAATCGATAGGAAATGACAGCCAGGTATGCCAGTGAAAAGGTCGAGTGTTTCCTCTCCAATGTGTGCTGGAGGTTGAAGTTGAACACAGCACAGCATTAACGAGCACCTGAGTCAAGGCATTGGGCTCTGGGACTATCCATTTCCTGCACCATCAGCCAAAGAGCTGTGTCTGGGAACAGCCACCCAGTGCTGGGCAAGTACACCTCATACTTACCTGGCAGGGGAGATACCATGATCAAGAAGGTGGTTCACCCAGGGCGAGGCTCAGCCATTGCACTCTGGTTGTGCTGACCCCTGCAAAGCCCCCAAACGTGGGAATCTTGACTGCATATTTTTTGCTAGTGGGGTACTGCGTCCGCGCTCTCCCCCGATGACGTAGTTGTAAGCAAAGGTCAGCCGCCCAAGGTTCCGCCTTGTGTGCCCATCTCCAGGCTTCTCACGTGCTCGCAGAGCGACGTCCCCAGTATTTCCAAGTTGCTGGGAATGGGATGGTTGTGGGTGTTGTCTTTTAGCTCTAAGGAAATGTCATGCTCCCTTTCCCGGCTCTTTGTAGGTAGAACTGGATTGTTGGAGATGGATCCATGGCCATCATGCCAAGGGTTAATACTTTGGCGCTTGCTCCGTCCACTCCTGTACATTGACCTGATATTGAAGCGATGCCAGGAGCAGCTCACCATTTCAGAAGCCCGGAGGAGTTGGGAAACGGCCCGGCAGTTTGTACTGCTCGGTGTGACACAGAGCTGCTTTGCTCATGCACTCACATCTACCACTAAACCTTGGAGGTGTCCCCCGTGAGCGAGGAATGTGCCACAGCCTCAGCGGTTGATAGAAAACTGCAGCACACAACCAACGGTAAGAATGCGCTTCCAAACATGCAGTCAAATGTGGGCGGTTGATTGGCCGGCAAACCAAAAACGTTGAAGAAAGGCTGTCCCAAGGTGGCCGGCCGGGCCGACCGAGACTGTGGTGACTCTGGCGGATAGACTCCTTGGCTGCTCTCAAGGAGAGGGGCTATGTTGACTCTGGTTTTTCTTCAAAATGCTCAAGTCTTTCGCCTTTTACTAAAGACTTCCGTGGAGAGGAACGTCCAAGAGTTTAAGTTATTTTTGGTGGGCTTTGCTGTATGGCTGCGCCCTTTGAGTGTGTCAAATGTCAAGCAGCTGTCCGTCACGGCTCAGAGGTGCACTTAGATCACCTGGGGGTGGAGGTGAGCAGCAGCAGCCTTTGTTATGCGCACTTCAGAAACACGGCACCACAACAAGTAACTTGTGCGCCAAGATCTTGAGTTGGCCCCAGACACTGGTGGGCCATCGCTTCTCGGCCTTTTGGCTAAGATCAAGTGTAGTATCTGTTCTTATCAGTTTAATATCTGATATGTCCTCTATATGGGGATTAAATATTAAATGCATTTTTGAGCATTGGGCGGTGAAACCTTGGGCTTGCTCTCTTCACTCCTTGCATTGACCTGGTATTGCAGTGCCACCAGGAACGGTGCACCGTTCTCTTTTTTTCTGTGAAAACCAAAGCAAGGCTGAAACTGGAAGGACATTAACGTGTGCCCGTGCGTCAACGTAATTGCAAGCCCACGTTTCTTGTAAGGAAGCAGCAGTGTAAAAGCGTGCTGCAGTGTAAAAGCGTGCTGCAGTGTAAAAGCTTACAGCACCTGGTATTCCCAGGCGGTCTCCCATCCAAGTACTAACCAGGCCCGACCCCGCTTAGCTTCCGAGATCAGACGAGATCGGGCGTGCTCAGGGTGGTGTGGCCGTAAGCCGACGGGCAGGTGACACAGACTCCTTTTATAGACCAGGCAAGGCCCCCTGCTCGTGGAGGGGCTCAAAAGGCAGCCTTCCAAACACACTGCACTTGAGCCTTTATCGCCACTACCTGCTACACTCTATTCCAGTATTAGGAAGCTACACCGAGATGGGTAAGCTGCTGTTGGTGCCGTCAGGTGCAGTTGTTGCTGAATCGATAGGAAATGACAGCCAGGTATGCCAGTGAAAAGGTCGAGTGTTTCCTCTCCAATGTGTGCTGGAGGTTGAAGTTGAACACAGCACAGCATTAACGAGCACCTGAGTCAAGGCATTGGACTCTGGGACTATCCATTTCCTGCACCATCAGCCAAAGAGCTGTGTCTGGGAACAGCCACCCAGTGCTGGGCAAGTACACCTCATACTTACCTGGCAGGGGAGATACCATGATCAAGAAGGTGGTTCACCCAGGGTGAGGCTCAGCCATTGCACTCTGGTTGTGCTGACCCCTGCAAATTCTCCAAACGTGGGAATCTTGACTGCATATTTTTTGCTAGTGGGGTACTGCGTCCGCGCTCTCCCCCGATGACGTAGTTGTAAGCAAAGGTCAGCCGCCCAAGGTTCCGCCTTGTGTGCCCATCTCCAGTCTTCTCACGTGCTCGCAGAGCGACGTCCCCAGTATTTCCAAGTTGCTGGGAATGGGATGGTTGTGGGTGTTGTCTTTTAGCTCTAAGGAAATGTCATGCTCCCTTTCCCGGCTCTTTGTAGGTAGAACTGGATTGTTGGAGATGGATCCATGGCCATCATGCCAAGGGTTAATACTTTGGCGCTTGCTCCGTCCACTCCTGTACATTGACCTGATATTGAAGCGATGCCAGGAGCAGCTCACCATTTCAGAAGCCCGGAGGAGTTGGGAAACGGCCCGGCAGTTTGTACTGCTCGGTGTGACACAGAGCTGCTTTGCTCATGCACTCACATCTACCACTAAACCTTGGAGGTGTCCCCCGTGAGCGAGGAATGTGCCACAGCCTCAGCGGTTGATAGAAAACTGCAGCACACAACCAACGGTAAGAATGCGCTTCCAAACATGCAGTCAAATGTGGGCGGTTGATTGGCCGGCAAACCAAAAACGTTGAAGAAAGGCTGTCCCAAGGTGGCCGGCCGGGCCGACCGAGACTGTGGTGACTCTGGCGGATAGACTCCTTGGCTGCTCTCAAGGAGAGGGGCTATGTTGACTCTGGTTTTTCTTCAAAATGCTCAAGTCTTTCGCCTTTTACTAAAGACTTCCGTGGAGAGGAACGTCCAAGAGTTTAAGTTATTTTTGGTGGGCTTTGCTGTATGGCTGCGCCCTTTGAGTGTGTCAAATGTCAAGCAGCTGTCCGTCACGGCTCAGAGGTGCACTTAGATCACCTGGGGGTGGAGGTGAGCAGCAGCAGCCTTTGTTATGCGCACTTCAGAAACACGGCACCACAACAAGTAACTTGTGCGCCAAGATCTTGAGTTGGCCCCAGACACTGGTGGGCCATCGCTTCTCGGCCTTTTGGCTAAGATCAAGTGTAGTATCTGTTCTTATCAGTTTAATATCTGATATGTCCTCTATATGGGGATTAAATATTAAATGCATTTTTGAGCATTGGGCGGTGAAACCTTGGGCTTGCTCTCTTCACTCCTTGCATTGACCTGGTATTGCAGTGCCACCAGGAACGGTGCACCGTTCTCTTTTTTTCTGTGAAAACCAAAGCAAGGCTGAAACTGGAAGGACATTAACGTGTGCCCGTGCGTCAACGTAATTGCAAGCCCACGTTTCTTGTAAGGAAGCAGCAGTGTAAAAGCGTGCTGCAGTGTAAAAGCGTGCTGCAGTGTAAAAGTGTGCTGCAGTGTAAAAGCTTACAGCACCTGGTATTCCCAGGCGGTCTCCCATCCAAGTACTAACCAGGCCCGACCCCGCTTAGCTTCCGAGATCAGACGAGATCGGGCGTGCTCAGGGTGGTGTGGCCGTAAGCCGACGGGCAGGTGACACAGACTCCTTTTATAGACCAGGCAAGGCCCCCTGCTCGTGGAGGGGCTCAAAAGGCAGCCTTCCAAACACACTGCACTTGAGCCTTTATCGCCACTACCTGCTACACTCTATTCCAGTATTAGGAAGCTACACCGAGATGGGTAAGCTGCTGTTGGTGCCGTCAGGTGCAGTTGTTGCTGAATCGATAGGAAATGACAGCCAGGTATGCCAGTGAAAAGGTCGAGTGTTTCCTCTCCAATGTGTGCTGGAGGTTGAAGTTGAACACAGCACAGCATTAACGAGCACCTGAGTCAAGGCATTGGACTCTGGGACTATCCATTTCCTGCACCATCAGCCAAAGAGCTGTGTCTGGGAACAGCCACCCTGTGCTGGGCAAGTACACCTCATACTTACCTGGCAGGGGAGATACCATGATCAAGAAGGTGGTTCACCCAGGGTGAGGCTCAGCCATTGCACTCTGGTTGTGCTGACCCCTGCAAATTCTCCAAACGTGGGAATCTTGACTGCATATTTTTTGCTAGTGGGGTACTGCGTCCGCGCTCTCCCCCGATGACGTAGTTGTAAGCAAAGGTCAGCCGCCCAAGGTTCCGCCTTGTGTGCCCATCTCCAGTCTTCTCACGTGCTCGCAGAGCGACGTCCCCAGTATTTCCAAGTTGCTGGGAATGGGATGGTTGTGGGTGTTGTCTTTTAGCTCTAAGGAAATGTCATGCTCCCTTTCCCGGCTCTTTGTAGGTAGAACTGGATTGTTGGAGATGGATCCATGGCCATCATGCCAAGGGTTAATACTTTGGCGCTTGCTCCGTCCACTCCTGTACATTGACCTGATATTGAAGCGATGCCAGGAGCAGCTCACCATTTCAGAAGCCCGGAGGAGTTGGGAAACGGCCCGGCAGTTTGTACTGCTCGGTGTGACACAGAGCTGCTTTGCTCATGCACTCACATCTACCACTAAACCTTGGAGGTGTCCCCCGTGAGCGAGGAATGTGCCACAGCCTCAGCGGTTGATAGAAAACTGCAGCACACAACCAACGGTAAGAATGCGCTTCCAAACATGCAGTCAAATGTGGGCGGTTGATTGGCCGGCAACCCAAAAACGTTGAAGAAAGGCTGTCCCAAGGTGGCCGGCCGGGCCGACCGAGACTGTGGTGACTCTGGCGGATAGACTCCTTGGCTGCTCTCAAGGAGAGGGGCTATGTTGACTCTGGTTTTTCTTCAAAATGCTCAAGTCTTTCGCCTTTTACTAAAGACTTCCGTGGAGAGGAACGTCCAAGAGTTTAAGTTATTTTTGGTGGGCTTTGCTGTATGGCTGCGCCCTTTGAGTGTGTCAAATGTCAAGCAGCTGTCCGTCACGGCTCAGAGGTGCACTTAGATCACCTGGGGGTGGAGGTGAGCAGCAGCAGCCTTTGTTATGCGCACTTCAGAAACACGGCACCACAACAAGTAACTTGTGCGCCAAGATCTTGAGTTGGCCCCAGACACTGGTGGGCCATCGCTTCTCGGCCTTTTGGCTAAGATCAAGTGTAGTATCTGTTCTTATCAGTTTAATATCTGATATGTCCTCTATATGGGGATTAAATATTAAATGCATTTTTGAGCATTGGGCGGTGAAACCTTGGGCTTGCTCTCTTCACTCCTTGCATTGACCTGGTATTGCAGTGCCACCAGGAACGGTGCACCGTTCTCTTTTTTTCTGTGAAAACCAAAGCAAGGCTGAAACTGGAAGGACATTAACGTGTGCCCGTGCGTCAACGTAATTGCAAGCCCACGTTTCTTGTAAGGAAGCAGCAGTGTAAAAGCGTGCTGCAGTGTAAAAGCGTGCTGCAGTGTAAAAGCGTGCTGCAGTGTAAAAGCTTACAGCACCTGGTATTCCCAGGCGGTCTCCCATCCAAGTACTAACCAGGCCCGACCCTGCTTAGCTTCCGAGATCAGACGAGATCGGGCGTGCTCAGGGTGGTGTGGCCGTAAGCCGACGGGCAGGTGACACAGACTCCTTTTATAGACCAGGCAAGGCCCCCTGCTCGTGGAGGGGCTCAAAAGGCAGCCTTCCGAACACACTGCACTTGAGCCTTTATCGCCACTACCTGCTACACTCTATTCCAGTATTAGGAAGCTACACCGAGATGGGTAAGCTGCTGTTGGTGCCGTCAGGTGCAGTTGTTGCTGAATCGATAGGAAATGACAGCCAGGTATGCCAGTGAAAAGGTCGAGTGTTTCCTCTCCAATGTGTGCTGGAGGTTGAAGTTGAACACAGCACAGCATTAACGAGCACCTGAGTCAAGGCATTGGACTCTGGGACTATCCATTTCCTGCACCATCAGCCAAAGAGCTGTGTCTGGGAACAGCCACCCAGTGCTGGGCAAGTACACCTCATACTTACCTGGCAGGGGAGATACCATGATCAAGAAGGTGGTTCACCCAGGGCGAGGCTCAGCCATTGCACTCTGGTTGTGCTGACCCCTGCAAATTCCCCAAACGTGGGAATCTTGACTGCATATTTTTTGCTAGTGGGGTACTGCGTCCGCGCTCTCCCCCGATGACGTAGTTGTAAGCAAAGGTCAGCCGCCCAAGGTTCCGCCTTGTGTGCCCATCTCCAGGCTTCTCACGTGCTCGCAGAGCGATGTCCCCAGTATTTCCAAGTTGCTGGGAATGGGATGGTTGTGGGTGTTGTCTTTTAGCTCTAAGGAAATGTCATGCTCCCTTTCCCGGCTCTTTGTAGGTAGAACTGGATTGTTGGAGATGGATCCATGGCCATCATGCCAAGGGTTAATACTTTGGCGCTTGCTCCGTCCACTCCTGTACATTGACCTGATATTGAAGCGATGCCAGGAGCAGCTCACCATTTCAGAAGCCCGGAGGAGTTGGGAAACGGCCCGGCAGTTTGTACTGCTCGGTGTGACACAGAGCTGCTTTGCTCATGCACTCACATCTACCACTAAACCTTGGAGGTGTCCCCCGTGAGCGAGGAATGTGCCACAGCCTCAGCGGTTGATAGAAAACTGCAGCACACAACCAACGGTAAGAATGCGCTTCCAAACATGCAGTCAAATGTGGGCGGTTGATTGGCCGGCAACCCAAAAACGTTGAAGAAAGGCTGTCCCAAGGTGGCCGGCCGGGCCGACCGAGACTGTGGTGACTCTGGCGGATAGACTCCTTGGCTGCTCTCAAGGAGAGGGGCTATGTTGACTCTGGTTTTTCTTCAAAATGCTCAAGTCTTTCGCCTTTTACTAAAGACTTCCGTGGAGAGGAGCGTCCAAGAGTTTAAGTTATTTTTGGTGGGCTTTGCTGTATGGCTGCGCCCTTTGAGTGTGTCAAATGTCAAGCAGCTGTCCGTCACGGCTCAGAGGTGCACTTAGATCACCTGGGGGTGGAGGTGAGCAGCAGCAGCCTTTGTTATGCGCACTTCAGAAACACGGCACCACAACAAGTAACTTGTGCGCCAAGATCTTGAGTTGGCCCCAGACACTGGTGGGCCATCGCTTCTCGGCCTTTTGGCTAAGATCAAGTGTAGTATCTGTTCTTATCAGTTTAATATCTGATATGTCCTCTATATGGGGATTAAATATTAAATGCATTTTTGAGCATTGGGCGGTGAAACCTTGGGCTTGCTCTCTTCACTCCTTGCATTGACCTGGTATTGCAGTGCCACCAGGAACGGTGCAACGTTCTCTTTTTTTCTGTGAAAACCAAAGCAAGGCTGAAACTGGAAGGACATTAACGTGTGCCCGTGCGTCAACGTAATTGCAAGCCCACGTTTCTTGTAAGGAAGCAGCAGTGTAAAAGCGTGCTGCAGTGTAAAAGCGTGCTGCAGTGTAAAAGCGTGCTGCAGTGTAAAAGCTTACAGCACCTGGTATTCCCAGGCGGTCTCCCATCCAAGTACTAACCAGGCCCGACCCTGCTTAGCTTCCGAGATCAGACGAGATCGGGCGTGCTCAGGGTGGTGTGGCCGTAAGCCGACGGGCAGGTGACACAGACTCCTTTTATAGACCAGGCAAGGCCCCCTGCTCGTGGAGGGGCTCAAAAGGCAGCCTTCCGAACACACTGCACTTGAGCCTTTATCGCCACTACCTGCTACACTCTATTCCAGTATTAGGAAGCTACACCGAGATGGGTAAGCTGCTGTTGGTGCCGTCAGGTGCAGTTGTTGCTGAATCGATAGGAAATGACAGCCAGGTATGCCAGTGAAAAGGTCGAGTGTTTCCTCTCCAATGTGTGCTGGAGGTTGAAGTTGAACACAGCACAGCATTAACGAGCACCTGAGTCAAGGCATTGGACTCTGGGACTATCCATTTCCTGCACCATCAGCCAAAGAGCTGTGTCTGGGAACAGCCACCCAGTGCTGGGCAAGTACACCTCATACTTACCTGGCAGGGGAGATACCATGATCAAGAAGGTGGTTCACCCAGGGCGAGGCTCAGCCATTGCACTCTGGTTGTGCTGACCCCTGCAAATTCCCCAAACGTGGGAATCTTGACTGCATTTTTTTTGCTAGTGGGGTACTGCGTCCGCGCTCTCCCCCGATGACGTAGTTGTAAGCAAAGGTCAGCCGCCCAAGGTTCCGCCTTGTGTGCCCATCTCCAGGCTTCTCACGTGCTCGCAGAGCGACGTCCCCAGTATTTCCAAGTTGCTGGGAATGGGATGGTTGTGGGTGTTGTCTTTTAGCTCTAAGGAAATGTCATGCTCCCTTTCCCGGCTCTTTGTAGGTAGAACTGGATTGTTGGAGATGGATCCATGGCCATCATGCCAAGGGTTAATACTTTGGCGCTTGCTCCGTCCACTCCTGTACATTGACCTGATATTGAAGCGATGCCAGGAGCAGCTCACCATTTCAGAAGCCCGGAGGAGTTGGGAAACGGCCCGGCAGTTTGTACTGCTCGGTGTGACACAGAGCTGCTTTGCTCATGCACTCACATCTACCACTAAACCTTGGAGGTGTCCCCCGTGAGCGAGGAATGTGCCACAGCCTCAGCGGTTGATAGAAAACTGCAGCACACAACCAACGGTAAGAATGCGCTTCCAAACATGCAGTCAAATGTGGGCGGTTGATTGGCCGGCAACCCAAAAACGTTGAAGAAAGGCTGTCCCAAGGTGGCCGGCCGGGCCGACCGAGACTGTGGTGACTCTGGCGGATAGACTCCTTGGCTGCTCTCAAGGAGAGGGGCTATGTTGACTCTGGTTTTTCTTCAAAATGCTCAAGTCTTTCGCCTTTTACTAAAGACTTCCGTGGAGAGGAACGTCCAAGAGTTTAAGTTATTTTTGGTGGGCTTTGCTGTATGGCTGCGCCCTTTGAGTGTGTCAAATGTCAAGCAGCTGTCCGTCACGGCTCAGAGGTGCACTTGGAGGAGAGCAGCAGCAGCCTTTGTTATGCGCACTTCAGAAACACGGCACCACAACAAGTAACTTGTGCGCCAAGATCTTGAGTTGGCCCCAGACACTGGTGGGCCATCGCTTCTCGGCCTTTTGGCTAAGATCAAGTGTAGTATCTGTTCTTATCAGTTTAATATCTGATATGTCCTCTATATGGGGATTAAATATTAAATGCATTTTTGAGCATTGGGCGGTGAAACCTTGGGCTTGCTCTCTTCACTCCTTGCATTGACCTGGTATTGCAGTGCCACCAGGAACGGTGCACCGTTCTCTTTTTTTCTGTGAAAACCAAAGCAAGGCTGAAACTGGAAGGACATTAACGTGTGCCCGTGCGTCAACGTAATTGCAAGCCCACGTTTCTTGTAAGGAAGCAGCAGTGTAAAAGGGTGCTGCAGTGTAAAAGCGTGCTGCAGTGTAAAAGCGTGCTGCAGTGTAAAAGCTTACAGCACCTGGTATTCCCAGGCGGTCTCCCATCCAAGTACTAACCAGGCCCGACCCTGCTTAGCTTCCGAGATCAGACGAGATCGGGCGTGCTCAGGGTGGTGTGGCCGTAAGCCGACGGGCAGGTGACACAGACTCCTTTTATAGACCAGGCAAGGCCCCCTGCTCGTGGAGGGGCTCAAAAGGCAGCCTTCCAAACACACTGCACTTGAGCCTTTATCGCCACTACCTGCTACACTCTATTCCAGTATTAGGAAGCTACACCGAGATGGGTAAGCTGCTGTTGGTGCCGTCAGGTGCAGTTGTTGCTGAATCGATAGGAAATGACAGCCAGGTATGCCAGTGAAAAGGTCGAGTGTTTCCTCTCCAATGTGTGCTGGAGGTTGAAGTTGAACACAGCACAGCATTAACGAGCACCTGAGTCAAGGCATTGGACTCTGGGACTATCCATTTCCTGCACCATCAGCCAAAGAGCTGTGTCTGGGAACAGCCACCCAGTGCTGGGCAAGTACACCTCATACTTACCTGGCAGGGGAGATACCATGATCAAGAAGGTGGTTCACCCAGGGCGAGGCTCAGCCATTGCACTCTGGTTGTGCTGACCCCTGCAAATTCCCCAAACGTGGGAATCTTGACTGCATATTTTTTGCTAGTGGGGTACTGCGTCCGCGCTCTCCCCCGATGACGTAGTTGTAAGCAAAGGTCAGCCGCCCAAGGTTCCGCCTTGTGTGCCCATCTCCAGGCTTCTCACGTGCTCGCAGAGCGACGTCCCCAGTATTTCCAAGTTGCTGGGAATGGGATGGTTGTGGGTGTTGTCTTTTAGCTCTAAGGAAATGTCATGCTCCCTTTCCCGGCTCTTTGTAGGTAGAACTGGATTGTTGGAGATGGATCCATGGCCATCATGCCAAGGGTTAATACTTTGGCGCTTGCTCCGTCCACTCCTGTACATTGACCTGATATTGAAGCGATGCCAGGAGCAGCTCACCATTTCAGAAGCCCGGAGGAGTTGGGAAACGGCCCGGCAGTTTGTACTGCTCGGTGTGACACAGAGCTGCTTTGCTCATGCACTCACATCTACCACTAAACCTTGGAGGTGTCCCCCGTGAGCGAGGAATGTGCCACAGCCTCAGCGGTTGATAGAAAACTGCAGCACACAACCAACGGTAAGAATGCGCTTCCGAACATGCAGTCAAATGTGGGCGGTTGATTGGCCGGCATCCCAAAAACGTTGAAGAAAGGCTGTCCCAAGGTGGCCGGCCGGGCCGACCGAGACTGTGGTGACTCTGGCGGATAGACTCCTTGGCTGCTCTCAAGGAGAGGGGCCATGTTGACTCTGGTTTTTCTTCAAAATGCTCAAGTCTTTCGCCTTTTACTAAAGACTTCCGTGGAGAGGAACGTCCAAGAGTTTAAGTTATTTTTGGTGGGCTTTGCTGTATGGCTGCGCCCTTTGAGTGTGTCAAATGTCAAGCAGCTGTCCGTCACGGCTCAGAGGTGCACTTAGATCACCTGGGGGTGGAGGTGAGCAGCAGCAGCCTTTGTTATGCGCACTTCAGAAACACGGCACCACAACAAGTAACTTGTGCGCCAAGATCTTGAGTTGGCCCCAGACACTGGTGGGCCATCGCTTCTCGGCCTTTTGGCTAAGATCAAGTGTAGTATCTGTTCTTATCAGTTTAATATCTGATATGTCCTCTATATGGGGATTAAATATTAAATGCATTTTTGAGCATTGGGCGGTGAAACCTTGGGCTTGCTCTCTTCACTCCTTGCATTGACCTGGTATTGCAGTGCCACCAGGAACGGTGCACCGTTCTCTTTTTTTCTGTGAAAACCAAAGCAAGGCTGAAACTGGAAGGACATTAACGTGTGCCCGTGCGTCAACGTAATTGCAAGCCCACGTTTCTTGTAAGGAAGCAGCAGTGTAAAAGCGTGCTGCAGTGTAAAAGCGTGCTGCAGTGTAAAAGCGTGCTGCAGTGTAAAAGCGTGCTGCAGTGTAAAAGCTTACAGCACCTGGTATTCCCAGGCGGTCTCCCATCCAAGTACTAACCAGGCCCGACCCTGCTTAGCTTCCGAGATCAGACGAGATCGGGCGTGCTCAGGGTGGTGTGGCCGTAAGCCGACGGGCAGGTGACACAGACTCCTTTTATAGACCAGGCAAGGCCCCCTGCTCGTGGAGGGGCTCAAAAGGCAGCCTTCCAAACACACTGCACTTGAGCCTTTATCGCCACTACCTGCTACACTCTATTCCAGTATTAGGAAGCTACACCGAGATGGGTAAGCTGCTGTTGGTGCCGTCAGGTGCAGTTGTTGCTGAATCGATAGGAAATGACAGCCAGGTATGCCAGTGAAAAGGTCGAGTGTTTCCTCTCCAATGTGTGCTGGAGGTTGAAGTTGAACACAGCACAGCATTAACGAGCACCTGAGTCAAGGCATTGGACTCTGGGACTATCCATTTCCTGCACCATCAGCCAAAGAGCTGTGTCTGGGAACAGCCACCCAGTGCTGGGCAAGTACACCTCATACTTACCTGGCAGGGGAGATACCATGATCAAGAAGGTGGTTCACCCAGGGCGAGGCTCAGCCATTGCACTCTGGTTGTGCTGACCCCTGCAAATTCCCCAAACGTGGGAATCTTGACTGCATATTTTTTGCTAGTGGGGTACTGCGTCCGCGCTCTCCCCCGATGACGTAGTTGTAAGCAAAGGTCAGCCGCCCAAGGTTCCGCCTTGTGTGCCCATCTCCAG
This sequence comes from Solea solea, assembly GCF_958295425.1. Lineage (NCBI taxonomy): Eukaryota > Metazoa > Chordata > Actinopteri > Pleuronectiformes > Soleidae > Solea > Solea solea. Next base: position 270,447 of record NW_026704104.1, read on the forward strand.
GCTTCTCACGTGCTCGCAGAGCGACGTCCCCAGTATTTCCAAGTTGCTGGGAATGGGATGGTTGTGGGTGTTGTCTTTTAGCTCTAAGGAAATGTCATGCTCCCTTTCCCGGCTCTTTGTAGGTAGAACTGGATTGTTGGAGATGGATCCATGGCCATCATGCCAAGGGTTAATACTTTGGCGCTTGCTCCGTCCACTCCTGTACATTGACCTGATATTGAAGCGATGCCAGGAGCAGCTCACCATTTCAGAAGCCCGGAGGAGTTGGGAAACGGCCCGGCAGTTTGTACTGCTCGGTGTGACACAGAGCTGCTTTGCTCATGCACTCACATCTACCACTAAACCTTGGAGGTGTCCCCCGTGAGCGAGGAATGTGCCACAGCCTTAGCGGTTGATAGAAAACTGCAGCACACAACCAACGGTAAGAATGCGCTTCCAAACATGCAGTCAAATGTGGGCGGTTGATTGGCCGGCAACCCAAAAACGTTGAAGAAAGGCTGTCCCAAGGTGGCCGGCCGGGCCGACCGAGACTGTGGTGACTCTGGCGGATAGACTCCTTGGCTGCTCTCAAGGAGAGGGGCCATGTTGACTCTGGTTTTTCTTCAAAATGCTCAAGTCTTTCGCCTTTTACTAAAGACTTCTGTGGAGAGGAACGTCCAAGAGTTTAAGTTATTTTTGGTGGGCTTTGCTGTATGGCTGCGCCCTTTGAGTGTGTCAAATGTCAAGCAGCTGTCCGTCACGGCTCAGAGGTGCACTTAGATCACCTGGGGGTGGAGGTGAGCAGCAGCAGCCTTTGTTATGCGCACTTCAGAAACACGGCACCACAACAAGTAACTTGTGCGCCAAGATCTTGAGTTGGCCCCAGACACTGGTGGGCCATCGCTTCTCGGCCTTTTGGCTAAGATCAAGTGTAGTATCTGTTCTTATCAGTTTAATATCTGATATGTCCTCTATATGGGGATTAAATATTAAATGCATTTTTGAGCATTGGGCGGTGAAACCTTGGGCTTGCTCTCTTCACTCCTTGCATTGACCTGGTATTGCAGTGCCACCAGGAACGGTGCACCGTTCTCTTTTTTTCTGTGAAAACCAAAGCAAGGCTGAAACTGGAAGGACATTAACGTGTGCCCGTGCGTCAACGTAATTGCAAGCCCACGTTTCTTGTAAGGAAGCAGCAGTGTAAAAGCGTGCTGCAGTGTAAAAGCGTGCTGCAGTGTAAAAGCGTGCTGCAGTGTAAAAGCGTGCTGCAGTGTAAAAGCTTACAGCACCTGGTATTCCCAGGCGGTCTCCCATCCAAGTACTAACCAGGCCCGACCCTGCTTAGCTTCCGAGATCAGACGAGATCGGGCGTGCTCAGGGTGGTGTGGCCGTAAGCCGACGGGCAGGTGACACAGACTCCTTTTATAGACCAGGCAAGGCCCCCTGCTCGTGGAGGGGCTCAAAAGGCAGCCTTCCGAACACACTGCACTTGAGCCTTTATCGCCACTACCTGCTACACTCTATTCCAGTATTAGGAAGCTACACCGAGATGGGTAAGCTGCTGTTGGTGCCGTCAGGTGCAGTTGTTGCTGAATCGATAGGAAATGACAGCCAGGTATGCCAGTGAAAAGGTCGAGTGTTTCCTCTCCAATGTGTGCTGGAGGTTGAAGTTGAACACAGCACAGCATTAACGAGCACCTGAGTCAAGGCATTGGACTCTGGGACTATCCATTTCCTGCACCATCAGCCAAAGAGCTGTGTCTGGGAACAGCCACCCAGTGCTGGGCAAGTACACCTCATACTTACCTGGCAGGGGAGATACCATGATCAAGGAGGTGGTTCACCCAGGGCGAGGCTCAGCCATTGCACTCTGGTTGTGCTGACCCCTGCAAATTCCCCAAACGTGGGAATCTTGACTGCATATTTTTTGCTAGTGGGGTACTGCGTCCGCGCTCTCCCCCGATGACGTAGTTGTAAGCAAAGGTCAGCCGCCCAAGGTTCCGCCTTGTGTGCCCATCTCCAGGCTTCTCACGTGCTCGCAGAGCGACGTCCCCAGTATTTCCAAGTTGCTGGGAATGGGATGGTTGTGGGTGTTGTCTTTTAGCTCTAAGGAAATGTCATGCTCCATTTCCCGGCTCTTTGTAGGTAGAACTGGATTGTTGGAGATGGATCCATGGCCATCATGCCAAGGGTTAATACTTTGGCGCTTGCTCCGTCCACTCCTGTACATTGACCTGATATTGAAGCGATGCCAGGAGCAGCTCACCATTTCAGAAGCCCGGAGGAGTTGGGAAACGGCCCGGCAGTTTGTACTGCTCGGTGTGACACAGAGCTGCTTTGCTCATGCACTCACATCTACCACTAAACCTTGGAGGTGTCCCCCGTGAGCGAGGAATGTGCCACAGCCTCAGCGGTTGATAGAAAACTGCAGCACACAACCAACGGTAAGAATGCGCTTCCAAACATGCAGTCAAATGTGGGCGGTTGATTGGCCGGCAAACCAAAAACGTTGAAGAAAGGCTGTCCCAAGGTGGCCGGCCGGGCCGACCGAGACTGTGGTGACTCTGGCGGATAGACTCCTTGGCTGCTCTCAAGGAGAGGGGCTATGTTGACTCTGGTTTTTCTTCAAAATGCTCAAGTCTTTCGCCTTTTACTAAAGACTTCCGTGGAGAGGAACGTCCAAGAGTTTAAGATATTTTTGGTGGGCTTTGCTGTATGGCTGCGCCCTTTGAGTGTGTCAAATGTCAAGCAGCTGTCCGTCACGGCTCAGAGGTGCACTTAGATCACCTGGGGGTGGAGGTGAGCAGCAGCAGCCTTTGTTATGCGCACTTCAGAAACACGGCACCACAACAAGTAACTTGTGCGCCAAGATCTTGAGTTGGCCCCAGACACTGGTGGGCCATCGCTTCTCGGCCTTTTGGCTAAGATCAAGTGTAGTATCTGTTCTTATCAGTTTAATATCTGATATGTCCTCTATATGGGGATTAAATATTAAATGCATTTTTGAGCATTGGGCGGTGAAACCTTGGGCTTGCTCTCTTCACTCCTTGCATTGACCTGGTATTGCAGTGCCACCAGGAACGGTGCACCGTTCTCTTTTTTTCTGTGAAAACCAAAGCAAGGCTGAAACTGGAAGGACATTAACGTGTGCCCGTGCGTCAACGTAATTGCAAGCCCACGTTTCTTGTAAGGAAGCAGCAGTGTAAAAGCTTACAGCACCTGGTATTCCCAGGCGGCCTCCCATCCAAGTACTAACCAGGCCCGACCCTGCTTAGCTTCCGAGATCAGACGAGATCGGGCGTGCTCAGGGTGGTGTGGCCGTAAGCCGACGGGCAGGTGACACAGACTCCTTTTATAGACCAGGCAAAGCCCCCTGCTCGTGGAGGGGCTCAAAAGGCAGCCTTCCGAACACACTGCACTTGAGCCTTTATCGCCACTACCTGCTACACTCTATTCCAGTATTAGGAAGCTACACCGAGATGGGTAAGCTGCTGTTGGTGCCGTCAGGTGCAGTTGTTGCTGAATCGATAGGAAATGACAGCCAGGTATGCCAGTGAAAAGGTCGAGTGTTTCCTCTCCAATGTGTGCTGGAGGTTGAAGTTGAACACAGCACAGCATTAACGAGCACCTGAGTCAAGGCATTGGACTCTGGGACTATCCATTTCCTGCACCATCAGCCAAAGAGCTGTGTCTGGGAACAGCCACCCAGTGCTGGGCAAGTACACCTCATACTTACCTGGCAGGGGAGATACCATGATCAAGAAGGTGGTTCACCCAGGGCGAGGCTCAGCCATTGCACTCTGGTTGTGCTGACCCCTGCAAATTCCCCAAACGTGGGAATCTTGACTGCATATTTTTTGCTAGTGGGGTACTGCGTCCGCGCTCTCCCCCGATGACGTAGTTGTAAGCAAAGGTCAGCCGCCCAAGGTTCCGCCTTGTGTGCCCATCTCCAGGCTTCTCACGTGCTCGCAGAGCGACGTCCCCAGTATTTCCAAGTTGCTGGGAATGGGATGGTTGTGGGTGTTGTCTTTTAGCTCTAAGGAAATGTCATGCTCCCTTTCCCGGCTCTTTGTAGGTAGAACTGGATTGTTGGAGATGGATCCATGGCCATCATGCCAAGGGTTAATACTTTGGCGCTTGCTCCGTCCACTCCTGTACATTGACCTGATATTGAAGCGATGCCAGGAGCAGCTCACCATTTCAGAAGCCCGGAGGAGTTGGGAAACGGCCCGGCAGTTTGTACTGCTCGGTGTGACACAGAGCTGCTTTGCTCATGCACTCACATCTACCACTAAACCTTGGAGGTGTCCCCCGTGAGCGAGGAATGTGCCACAGCCTCAGCGGTTGATAGAAAACTGCAGCACACAACCAACGGTAAGAATGCGCTTCCAAACATGCAGTCAAATGTGGGCGGTTGATTGGCCGGCAACCCAAAAACGTTGAAGAAAGGCTGTCCCAAGGTGGCCGGCCGGGCCGACCGAGACTGTGGTGACTCTGGCGGATAGACTGCTTGGCTGCTCTCAAGGAGAGGGGCTATGTTGACTCTGGTTTTTCTTCAAAATGCTCAAGTCTTTCGCCTTTTACTAAAGACTTCCGTGGAGAGGAACGTCCAAGAGTTTAAGTTATTTTTGGTGGGCTTTGCTGTATGGCTGCGCCCTTTGAGTGTGTCAAATGTCAAGCAGCTGTCCGTCACGGCTCAGAGGTGCACTTAGATCACCTGGGGGTGGAGGTGAGCAGCAGCAGCCTTTGTTATGCGCACTTCAGAAACACGGCACCACAACAAGTAACTTGTGCGCCAAGATCTTGAGTTGGCCCCAGACACTGGTGGGCCATCGCTTCTCGGCCTTTTGGCTAAGATCAAGTGTAGTATCTGTTCTTATCAGTTTAATATCTGATATGTCCTCTATATGGGGATTAAATATTAAATGCATTTTTGAGCATTGGGCGGTGAAACCTTGGGCTTGCTCTCTTCACTCCTTGCATTGACCTGGTATTGCAGTGCCACCAGGAACGGTGCACCGTTCTCTTTTTTTCTGTGAAAACCAAAGCAAGGCTGAAACTGGAAGGACATTAACGTGTGCCCGTGCGTCAACGTAATTGCAAGCCCACGTTTCTTGTAAGGAAGCAGCAGTGTAAAAGCGTGCTGCAGTGTAAAAGCGTGCTGCAGTGTAAAAGCGTGCTGCAGTGTAAAAGCGTGCTGCAGTGTAAAAGCTTACAGCACCTGGTATTCCCAGGCGGTCTCCCATCCAAGTACTAACCAGGCCCGACCCTGCTTAGCTTCCGAGATCAGACGAGATCGGGCGTGCTCAGGGTGGTGTGGCCGTAAGCCGACGGGCAGGTGACACAGACTCCTTTTATAGACCAGGCAAGGCCCCCTGCTCGTGGAGGGGCTCAAAAGGCAGCCTTCCGAACACACTGCACTTGAGCCTTTATCGCCACTACCTGCTACACTCTATTCCAGTATTAGGAAGCTACACCGAGATGGGTAAGCTGCTGTTGGTGCCGTCAGGTGCAGTTGTTGCTGAATCGATAGGAAATGACAGCCAGGTATGCCAGTGAAAAGGTCGAGTGTTTCCTCTCCAATGTGTGCTGGAGGTTGAAGTTGAACACAGCACAGCATTAACGAGCACCTGAGTCAAGGCATTGGACTCTGGGACTATCCATTTCCTGCACCATCAGCCAAAGAGCTGTGTCTGGGAACAGCCACCCAGTGCTGGGCAAGTACACCTCATACTTACCTGGCAGGGGAGATACCATGATCAAGAAGGTGGTTCACCCAGGGCGAGGCTCAGCCATTGCACTCTGGTTGTGCTGACCCCTGCAAATTCCCCAAACGTGGGAATCTTGACTGCATAATTTTTGCTAGTGGGGTACTGCGTCCGCGCTCTCCCCCGATGACGTAGTTGTAAGCAAAGGTCAGCCGCCCAAGGTTCCGCCTTGTGTGCCCATCTCCAGGCTTCTCACGTGCTCGCAGAGCGACGTCCCCAGTATTTCCAAGTTGCTGGGAATGGGATGGTTGTGGGTGTTGTCTTTTAGCTCTAAGGAAATGTCATGCTCCCTTTCCCGGCTCTTTGTAGGTAGAACTGGATTGTTGGAGATGGATCCATGGCCATCATGCCAAGGGTTAATACTTTGGCGCTTGCTCCGTCCACTCCTGTACATTGACCTGATATTGAAGCGATGCCAGGAGCAGCTCACCATTTCAGAAGCCCGGAGGAGTTGGGAAACGGCCCGGCAGTTTGTACTGCTCGGTGTGACACAGAGCTGCTTTGCTCATGCACTCACATCTACCACTAAACCTTGGAGGTGTCCCCCGTGAGCGAGGAATGTGCCACAGCCTCAGCGGTTGATAGAAAACTGCAGCACACAACCAACGGTAAGAATGCGCTTCCAAACATGCAGTCAAATGTGGGCGGTTGATTGGCCGGCAAACCAAAAACGTTGAAGAAAGGCTGTCCCAAGGTGGCCGGCCGGGCCGACCGAGACTGTGGTGACTCTGGCGGATAGACTCCTTGGCTGCTCTCAAGGAGAGGGGCTATGTTGACTCTGGTTTTTCTTCAAAATGCTCAAGTCTTTCGCCTTTTACTAAAGACTTCCGTGGAGAGGAACGTCCAAGAGTTTAAGTTATTTTTGGTGGGCTTTGCTGTATGGCTGCGCCCTTTGAGTGTGTCAAATGTCAAGCAGGTGTCCGTCATGGCTCAGAGGTGCACTTAGATCACCTGGGGGTGGAGGTGAGCAGCAGCAGCCTTTGTTATGCGCACTTCAGAAACACGGCACCACAACAAGTAACTTGTGCGCCAAGATCTTGAGTTGGCCCCAGACACTGGTGGGCCATCGCTTCTCGGCCTTTTGGCTAAGATCAAGTGTAGTATCTGTTCTTATCAGTTTAATATCTGATATGTCCTCTATATGGGGATTAAATATTAAATGCATTTTTGAGCATTGGGCGGTGAAACCTTGGGCTTGCTCTCTTCACTCCTTGCATTGACCTGGTATTGCAGTGCCACCAGGAACGGTGCACCGTTCTCTTTTTTTCTGTGAAAACCAAAGCAAGGCTGAAACTGGAAGGACATTAACGTGTGCCCGTGCGTCAACGTAATTGCAAGCCCACGTTTCTTGTAAGGAAGCAGCAGTGTAAAAGCGTGCTGCAGTGTAAAAGCGTGCTGCAGTGTAAAAGCGTGCTGCAGTGTAAAAGCGTGCTGCAGTGTAAAAGCTTACAGCACCTGGTATTCCCAGGCGGTCTCCCATCCAAGTACTAACCAGGCCCGACCCTGCTTAGCTTCCGAGATCAGACGAGATCGGGCGTGCTCAGGGTGGTGTGGCCGTAAGCCGACGGGCAGGTGACACAGACTCCTTTTATAGACCAGGCAAGGCCCCCTGCTCGTGGAGGGGCTCAAAAGGCAGCCTTCCGAACACACTGCACTAGGGGCCTTTATCGCCACTACCTGCTACACTCTATTCCAGTATTAGGAAGCTACACCGAGATGGGTAAGCTGCTGTTGGTGCCGTCAGGTGCAGTTGTTGCTGAATCGATAGGAAATGACAGCCAGGTATGCCAGTGAAAAGGTCGAGTGTTTCCTCTCCAATGTGTGCTGGAGGTTGAAGTTGAACACAGCACAGCATTAACGAGCACCTGAGTCAAGGCATTGGACTCTGGGACTATCCATTTCCTGCACCATCAGCCAAAGAGCTGTGTCTGGGAACAGCCACCCAGTGCTGGGCAAGTACACCTCATACTTACCTGGCAGGGGAGATACCATGATCAAGAAGGTGGTTCACCCAGGGCGAGGCTCAGCCATTGCACTCTGGTTGTGCTGACCCCTGCAAATTCCCCAAACGTGGGAATCTTGACTGCATATTTTTTGCTAGTGGGGTACTGCGTCCGCGCTCCCCCCGATGACGTAGTTGTAAGCAAAGGTCAGCCGCCCAAGGTTCCGCCTTGTGTGCCCATCTCCAGGCTTCTCACGTGCTCGCAGAGCGACGTCCCCAGTATTTCCAAGTTGCTGGGAATGGGATGGTTGTGGGTGTTGTCTTTTAGCTCTAAGGAAATGTCATGCTCCCTTTCCCGGCTCTTTGTAGGTAGAACTGGATTGTTGGAGATGGATCCATGGCCATCATGCCAAGGGTTAATACTTTGGCGCTTGCTCCGTCCACTCCTGTACATTGACCTGATATTGAAGCGATGCCAGGAGCAGCTCACCATTTCAGAAGCCCGGAGGAGTTGGGAAACGGCCCGGCAGTTTGTACTGCTCGGTGTGACACAGAGCTGCTTTGCTCATGCACTCACATCTACCACTAAACCTTGGAGGTGTCCCCCGTGAGCGAGGAATGTGCCACAGCCTCAGCGGTTGATAGAAAACTGCAGCACACAACCAACGGTAAGAATGCGCTTCCAAACATGCAGTCAAATGTGGGCGGTTGATTGGCCGGCAAACCAAAAACGTTGAAGAAAGGCTGTCCCAAGGTGGCCGGCCGGGCCGACCGAGACTGTGGTGACTCTGGCGGATAGACTCCTTGGCTGCTCTCAAGGAGAGGGGCTATGTTGACTCTGGTTTTTCTTCAAAATGCTCAAGTCTTTCGCCTTTTACTAAAGAATTCCGTGGAGAGGAACGTCCAAGAGTTTAAGTTATTTTTGGTGGGCTTTGCTGAATGTCTGCGCCCTTTGAGTGTGTCAAATGTCAAGCAGCTGTCCGTCATGGCTCAGAGGTGCACTTAGATCACCTGGGGGTGGAGGTGAGCAGCAGCAGCCTTTGTTATGCGCACTTCAGAAACACGGCACCACAACAAGTAACTTGTGCGCCAAGATCTTGAGTTGGCCCCAGACACTGGTGGGCCATCGCTTCTCGGCCTTTTGGCTAAGATCAAGTGTAGTATCTGTTCTTATCAGTTTAATATCTGATATGTCCTCTATATGGGGATTAAATATTAAATGCATTTTTGAGCATTGGGCGGTGAAACCTTGGGCTTGCTCTCTTCACTCCTTGCATTGACCTGGTATTGCAGTGCCACCAGGAACGGTGCACCGTTCTCTTTTTTTCTGTGAAAACCAAAGCAAGGCTGAAACTGGAAGGACATTAACGTGTGCCCGTGCGTCAACGTAATTGCAAGCCCACGTTTCTTGTAAGGAAGCAGCAGTGTAAAAGCGTGCTGCAGTGTAAAAGCGTGCTGCAGTGTAAAAGCGTGCTGCAGTGTAAAAGCGTGCTGCAGTGTAAAAGCTTACAGCACCTGGTATTCCCAGGCGGTCTCCCATCCAAGTACTAACCAGGCCCGACCCTGCTTAGCTTCCGAGATCAGACGAGATCGGGCGTGCTCAGGGTGGTGTGGCCGTAAGCCGACGGGCAGGTGACACAGACTCCTTTTATAGACCAGGCAAGGCCCCCTGCTCGTGGAGGGGCTCAAAAGGCAGCCTTCCGAACACACTGCACTAGGGGCCTTTATCGCCACTACCTGCTACACTCTATTCCAGTATTAGGAAGCTACACCGAGATGGGTAAGCTGCTGTTGGTGCCGTCAGGTGCAGTTGTTGCTGAATCGATAGGAAATGACAGCCAGGTATGCCAGTGAAAAGGTCGAGTGTTTCATCTCCAATGTGTGCTGGAGGTTGAAGTTGAACACAGCACAGCATTAACGAGCACCTGAGTCAAGGCATTGGACTCTGGGACTATCCATTTCCTGCACCATCAGCCAAAGAGCTGTGTCTGGGAACAGCCACCCAGTGCTGGGCAAGTACATCTCATACTTACCTGGCAGGGGAGATACCATGATCAAGAAGGTGGTTCACCCAGGGCGAGGCTCAGCCATTGCACTCTGGTTGTGCTGACCCCTGCAAATTCCCCAAACGTGGGAATCTTGACTGCATATTTTTTGCTAGTGGGGTACTGCGTCCGCGCTCCCCCCGATGACGTAGTTGTAAGCAAAGGTCAGCCGCCCAAGGTTCCGCCTTGTGTGCCCATCTCCAGGCTTCTCACGTGCTCGCAGAGCGACGTCCCCAGTATTTCCAAGTTGCTGGGAATGGGATGGTTGTGGGTGTTGTCTTTTAGCTCTAAGGAAATGTCATGCTCCCTTTCCCGGCTCTTTGTAGGTAGAACTGGATTGTTGGAGATGGATCCATGGCCATCATGCCAAGGGTTAATACTTTGGCGCTTGCTCCGTCCACTCCTGTACATTGACCTGATATTGAAGCGATGCCAGGAGCAGCTCACCATTTCAGAAGCCCGGAGGAGTTGGGAAACGGCCCGGCAGTTTGTACTGCTCGGTGTGACACATAGCTGCTTTGCTCATGCACTCACATCTACCACTAAACCTTGGAGGTGTCCCCCGTGAGCGAGGAATGTGCCACAGCCTCAGCGGTTGATAGAAAACTGCAGCACACAACCAACGGTAAGAATGCGCTTCCAAACATGCAGTCAAATGTGGGCGGTTGATTGGCCGGCAAACCAAAAACGTTGAAGAAAGGCTGTCCCAAGGTGGCCGGCCGGGCCGACCGAGACTGTGGTGACTCTGGCGGATAGACTCCTTGGCTGCTCTCAAGGAGAGGGGCTATGTTGACTCTGGTTTTTCTTCAAAATGCTCAAGTCTTTCGCCTTTTACTAAAGAATTCCGTGGAGAGGAACGTCCAAGAGTTTAAGTTATTTTTGGTGGGCTTTGCTGAATGTCTGCGCCCTTTGAGTGTGTCAAATGTCAAGCAGCTGTCCGTCATGGCTCAGAGGTGCACTTAGATCACCTGGGGGTGGAGGTGAGCAGCAGCAGCCTTTGTTATGCGCACTTCAGAAACACGGCACCACAACAAGTAACTTGTGCGCCAAGATCTTGAGTTGGCCCCAGACACTGGTGGGCCATCGCTTCTCGGCCTTTTGGCTAAGATCAAGTGTAGTATCTGTTCTTATCAGTTTAATATCTGATATGTCCTCTATATGGGGATTAAATATTAAATGCATTTTTGAGCATTGGGCGGTGAAACCTTGGGCTTGCTCTCTTCACTCCTTGCATTGACCTGGTATTGCAGTGCCACCAGGAACGGTGCACCGTTCTCTTTTTTTCTGTGAAAACCAAAGCAAGGCTGAAACTGGAAGGACATTAACGTGTGCCCGTGCGTCAACGTAATTGCAAGCCCACGTTTCTTGTAAGGAAGCAGCAGTGTAAAAGCGTGCTGCAGTGTAAAAGCGTGCTGCAGTGTAAAAGCGTGCTGCAGTGTAAAAGCTTACAGCACCTGGTATTCCCAGGCGGTCTCCCATCCAAGTACTAACCAGGCCCGACCCTGCTTAGCTTCCGAGATCAGACGAGATCGGGCGTGCTCAGGGTGGTGTGGCCGTAAGCCGACGGGCAGGTGACACAGACTCCTTTTATAGACCAGGCAAGGCCCCCTGCTCGTGGAGGGGCTCAAAAGGCAGCCTTCCGAACACACTGCACTTGAGCCTTTATCGCCACTACCTGCTACACTCTATTCCAGTATTAGGAAGCTACACCGAGATGGGTAAGCTGCTGTTGGTGCCGTCAGGTGCAGTTGTTGCTGAATCGATAGGAAATGACAGCCAGGTATGCCAGTGAAAAGGTCGAGTGTTTCCTCTCCAATGTGTGCTGGAGGTTGAAGTTGAACACAGCACAGCATTAACGAGCACCTGAGTCAAGGCATTGGACTCTGGGACTATTCATTTCCTGCACCATCAGCCAAAGAGCTGTGTCTGGGAACAGCCACCCAGTGCTGGGCAAGTACACCTCATACTTACCTGGCAGGGGAGATACCATGATCAAGAAGGTGGTTCACTCAGGGCGAGGCTCAGCCATTGCACTCTGGTTGTGCTGACCCCTGCAAATTCCCCAAACGTGGGAATCTTGACTGCATAATTTTTGCTAGTGGGGTACTGCGTCCGCGCTCTCCCCCGATGACGTAGTTGTAAGCAAAGGTCAGCCGCCCAAGGTTCCGCCTTGTGTGCCCATCTCCAGGCTTCTCACGTGCTCGCAGAGCGACGTCCCCAGTATTTCCAAGTTGCTGGGAATGGGATGGTTGTGGGTGTTGTCTTTTAGCTCTAAGGAAATGTCATGCTCCCTTTCCCGGCTCTTTGTAGGTAGAACTGGATTGTTGGAGATGGATCCATGGCCATCATGCCAAGGGTTAATACTTTGGCGCTTGCTTCGTCCACTCCTGTACATTGACCTGATATTGAAGCGATGCCAGGAGCAGCTCACCATTTCAGAAGCCCGGAGGAGTTGGGAAACGGCCCGGCAGTTTGTACTGCTCGGTGTGACACAGAGCTGCTTTGCTCATGCACTCACATCTACCACTAAACCTTGGAGGTGTCCCCCGTGAGCGAGGAATGTGCCACAGCCTCAGCGGTTGATAGAAAACTGCAGCACACAACCAACGGTAAGAATGCGCTTCCAAACATGCAGTCAAATGTGGACGGTTGATTGGCCGGCAAACCAAAAACGTTGAAGAAAGGCTGTCCCAAGGTGGCCGGCCGGGCCGACCGAGACTGTGGTGACTCTGGCGGATAGACTCCTTGGCTGCTCTCAAGGAGAGGGGCTATGTTGACTCTGGTTTTTCTTCAAAATGCTCAAGTCTTTCGCCTTTTACTAAAGAATTCCGTGGAGAGGAACGTCCAAGAGTTTAAGTTATTTTTGGTGGGCTTTGCTGTATGTCTGCGCCCTTTGAGTGTGTCAAATGTCAAGCAGCTGTCCGTCATGGCTCAGAGGTGCACTTAGATCACCTGGGGGTGGAGGTGAGCAGCAGCAGCCTTTGTTATGCGCACTTCAGAAACACGGCACCACAACAAGTAACTTGTGCGCCAAGATCTTGAGTTGGCCCCAGACACTGGTGGGCCATCGCTTCTCGGCCTTTTGGCTAAGATCAAGTGTAGTATCTGTTCTTATCAGTTTAATATCTGATATGTCCTCTATATGGGGATTAAATATTAAATGCATTTTTGAGCATTGGGCGGTGAAACCTTGGGCTTGCTCTCTTCACTCCTTGCATTGACCTGGTATTGCAGTGCCACCAGGAACGGTGCACCGTTCTCTTTTTTTCTGTGAAAACCAAAGCAAGGCTGAAACTGGAAGGACATTAACGTGTGCCCGTGCGTCAACGTAATTGCAAGCCCACGTTTCTTGTAAGGAAGCAGCAGTGTAAAAGGGTGCTGCAGTGTAAAAGCGTGCTGCAGTGTAAAAGCTTACAGCACCTGGTATTCCCAGGCGGTCTCCCATCCAAGTACTAACCAGGCCCGACCCTGCTTAGCTTCCGAGATCAGACGAGATCGGGCGTGCTCAGGGTGGTGTGGCCGTAAGCCGACGGGCAGGTGACACAGACTCCTTTTATAGACCAGGCAAGGCCCCCTGCTCGTGGAGGGGCTCAAAAGGCAGCCTTCCGAACACACTGCACTTGAGCCTTTATCGCCACTACCTGCTACACTCTATTCCAGTATAAGAAGCTACACCGAGATGGGTAAGCTGCTGTTGGTGCCGTCAGGTGCAGTTGTTGCTGAATCGATAGGAAATGACAGCCAGGTATGCCAGTGAAAAGGTCGAGTGTTTCCTCTCCAATGTGTGCTGGAGGTTGAAGTTGAACACAGCACAGCATTAACGAGCACCTGAGTCAAGGCATTGGACTCTGGGACTATTCATTTCCTGCACCATCAGCCAAAGAGCTGTGTCTGGGAACAGCCACCCAGTGCTGGGCAAGTACACCTCATACTTACCTGGCAGGGGAGATACCATGATCAAGAAGGTGGTTCACCCAGGGCGAGGCTCAGCCATTGCACTCTGGTTGTGCTGACCCCTGCAAATTCCCCAAACGTGGGAATCTTGACTGCATAATTTTTGCTAGTGGGGTACTGCGTCCGCGCTCTCCCCCGATGACGTAGTTGTAAGCAAAGGTCAGCCGCCCAAGGTTCCGCCTTGTGTGCCCATCTCCAGGCTTCTCACGTGCTCGCAGAGCGACGTCCCCAGTATTTCCAAGTTGCTGGGAATGGGATGGTTGTGGGTGTTGTCTTTTAGCTCTAAGGAAATGTCATGCTCCCTTTCCCGGCTCTTTGTAGGTAGAACTGGATTGTTGGAGATGGATCCATGGCCATCATGCCAAGGGTTAATACTTTGGCGCTTGCTCCGTCCACTCCTGTACATTGACCTGATATTGAAGCGATGCCAGGAGCAGCTCACCATTTCAGAAGCCCGGAGGAGTTGGGAAACGGCCCGGCAGTTTGTACTGCTCGGTGTGACACAGAGCTGCTTTGCTCATGCACTCACATCTACCACTAAACCTTGGAGGTGTCCCCCGTGAGCGAGGAATGTGCCACAGCCTCAGCGGTTGATAGAAAACTGCAGCACACAACCAACGGTAAGAATGCGCTTCCAAACATGCAGTCAAATGTGGGCGGTTGATTGGCCGGCAAACCAAAAACGTTGAAGAAAGGCTGTCCCAAGGTGGCCGGCCGGGCCGACCGAGACTGTGGTGACTCTGGCGGATAGACTCCTTGGCTGCTCTCAAGGAGAGGGGCTATGTTGACTCTGGTTTTTCTTCAAAATGCTCAAGTCTTTCGCCTTTTACTAAAGACTTCCGTGGAGAGGAACGTCCAAGAGTTTAAGTTATTTTTGGTGGGCTTTGCTGTATGGCTGCGCCCTTTGAGTGTGTCAAATGTCAAGCAGCTGTCCGTCATGGCTCAGAGGTGCACTTAGATCACCTGGGGGTGGAGGTGAGCAGCAGCAGCCTTTGTTATGCGCACTTCAGAAACACGGCACCACAACAAGTAACTTGTGCGCCAAGATCTTGAGTTGGCCCCAGACACTGGTGGGCCATCGCTTCTCGGCCTTTTGGCTAAGATCAAGTGTAGTATCTGTTCTTATCAGTTTAATATCTGATATGTCCTCTATATGGGGATTAAATATTAAATGCATTTTTGAGCATTGGGCGGTGAAACCTTGGGCTTGCTCTCTTCACTCCTTGCATTGACCTGGTATTGCAGTGCCACCAGGAACGGTGCACCGTTCTCTTTTTTTCTGTGAAAACCAAAGCAAGGCTGAAACTGGAAGGACATTAACGTGTGCCCGTGCGTCAACGTAATTGCAAGCCCACGTTTCTTGTAAGGAAGCAGCAGTGTAAAAGCTTACAGCACCTGGTATTCCCAGGCGGCCTCCCATCCAAGTACTAACCAGGCCCGACCCTGCTTAGCTTCCGAGATCAGACGAGATCGGGCGTGCTCAGGGTGGTGTGGCCGTAAGCCGACGGGCAGGTGACACAGACTCCTTTTATAGACCAGGCAAAGCCCCCTGCTCGTGGAGGGGCTCAAAAGGCAGCCTTCCGAACACACTGCACTTGAGCCTTTATCGCCACTACCTGCTACACTCTATTCCAGTATTAGGAAGCTACACCGAGATGGGTAAGCTGCTGTTGGTGCCGTCAGGTGCAGTTGTTGCTGAATCGATAGGAAATGACAGCCAGGTATGCCAGTGAAAAGGTCGAGTGTTTCCTCTCCAATGTGTGCTGGAGGTTGAAGTTGAACACAGCACAGCATTAACGAGCACCTGAGTCAAGGCATTGGACTCTGGGACTATCCATTTCCTGCACCATCAGCCAAAGAGCTGTGTCTGGGAACAGCCACCCAGTGCTGGGCAAGTACACCTCATATTTACCTGGCAGGGGAGATACCATGATCAAGAAGGTGGTTCACCCAGGGCGAGGCTCAGCCATTGCACTCTGGTTGTGCTGACCCCTGCAAATTCCCCAAACGTGGGAATCTTGACTGCATATTTTTTGCTAGTGGGGTACTGCGTCCGCGCTCTCCCCCGATGACGTAGTTGTAAGCAAAGGTCAGCCGCCCAAGGTTCCGCCTTGTGTGCCCATCTCCAGGCTTCTCACGTGCTCGCAGAGCGACGTCCCCAGTATTTCCAAGTTGCTGGGAATGGGATGGTTGTGGGTGTTGTCTTTTAGCTCTAAGGAAATGTCATGCTCCCTTTCCCGGCTCTTTGTAGGTAGAACTGGATTGTTGGAGATGGATCCATGGCCATCATGCCAAGGGTTAATACTTTGGCGCTTGCTCCGTCCACTCCTGTACATTGACCTGATATTGAAGCGATGCCAGGAGCAGCTCACCATTTCAGAAGCCCGGAGGAGTTGGGAAACGGCCCGGCAGTTTGTACTGCTCGGTGTGACACAGAGCTGCTTTGCTCATGCACTCACATCTACCACTAAACCTTGGAGGTGTCCCCCGTGAGCGAGGAATGTGCCACAGCCTCAGCGGTTGATAGAAAACTGCAGCACACAACCAACGGTAAGAATGCGCTTCCAAACATGCAGTCAAATGTGGGCGGTTGATTGGCCGGCAAACCAAAAACGTTGAAGAAAGGCTGTCCCAAGGTGGCCGGCCGGGCCGACCGAGACTGTGGTGACTCTGGCGGATAGACTCCTTGGCTGCTCTCAAGGAGAGGGGCTATGTTGACTCTGGTTTTTCTTCAAAATGCTCAAGTCTTTCGCCTTTTACTAAAGACTTCCGTGGAGAGGAACGTCCAAGAGTTTAAGTTATTTTTGGTGGGCTTTGCTGTATGGCTGCGCCCTTTGAGTGTGTCAAATGTCAAGCAGCTGTCCGTCACGGCTCAGAGGTGCACTTAGATCACCTGGGGGTGGAGGTGAGCAGCGGCAGCCTTTGTTATGCGCACTTCAGAAACACGGCACCACAACAAGTAACTTGTGCGCCAAGATCTTGAGTTGGCCCCAGACACTGGTGGGCCATCGCTTCTCGGCCTTTTGGCTAAGATCAAGTGTAGTATCTGTTCTTATCAGTTTAATATCTGATATGTCCTCTATATGGGGATTAAATATTAAATGCATTTTTGAGCATTGGGCGGTGAAACCTTGGGCTTGCTCTCTTCACTCCTTGCATTGACCTGGTATTGCAGTGCCACCAGGAACGGTGCACCGTTCTCTTTTTTTCTGTGAAAACCAAAGCAAGGCTGAAACTGGAAGGACATTAACGTGTGCCCGTGCGTCAACGTAATTGCAAGCCCACGTTTCTTGTAAGGAAGCAGCAGTGTAAAAGCGTGCTGCAGTGTAAAAGCGTGCTGCAGTGTAAAAGCGTGCTGCAGTGTAAAAGCTTACAGCACCTGGTATTCCCAGGCGGTCTCCCATCCAAGTACTAACCAGGCCCGACCCTGCTTAGCTTCCGAGATCAGACGAGATCGGGCGTGCTCAGGGTGGTGTGGCCGTAAGCCGACGGGCAGGTGACACAGACTCCTTTTATAGACCAGGCAAGGCCCCCTGCTCGTGGAGGGGCTCAAAAGGCAGCCTTCCGAACACACTGCACTTGAGCCTTTATCGCCACTACCTGCTACACTCTATTCCAGTATTAGGAAGCTACACCGAGATGGGTAAGCTGCTGTTGGTGCCGTCAGGTGCAGTTGTTGCTGAATCGATAGGAAATGACAGCCAGGTATGCCAGTGAAAAGGTCGAGTGTTTCCTCTCCAATGTGTGCTGGAGGTTGAAGTTGAACACAGCACAGCATTAACGAGCACCTGAGTCAAGGCATTGGACTCTGGGACTATCCATTTCCTGCACCATCGGCCAAAGAGCTGTGTCTGGGAACAGCCACCCAGTGCTGGGCAAGTACACCTCATACTTACCTGGCAGGGGAGATACCATGATCAAGAAGGTGGTTCACCCAGGGCGAGGCTCAGCCATTGCACTCTGGTTGTGCTGACCCCTGCAAATTCCCCAAACGTGGGAATCTTGACTGCATATTTTTTGCTAGTGGGGTACTCCGTCCGTGCTCTCCCCCGATGACGTAGTTGTAAGCAAAGGTCAGCCGCCCAAGGTTCCGCCTTGTGTGCCCATCTCCAGGCTTCTCACGTGCTCGCAGAGCGACGTCCCCAGTATTTCCAAGTTGCTGGGAATGGGATGGTTGTGGGTGTTGTCTTTTAGCTCTAAGGAAATGTCATGCTCCCTTTCCCGGCTCTTTGTAGGTAGAACTGGATTGTTGGAGATGGATCCATGGCCATCATGCCAAGGGTTAATACTAGTGATGGTGAGATGAAGCCTCATGAGGCATTGAACCACTTGAGCCAATTGGTTCGAGAAAGGGTTCATTTCTCGAAGCTTCATGTGCACACGAAACCACCTACTGGCCAAGTGTATAATCACAGGCAGCTGTATCTGAACCACATAATGTGTGATGAATTGAATTTTTGTGTCTGTTAGAAAGTCTTCCCAAAATGGTAATATCATAATATGGCAGGTTGTGCAATGTTTTTCTGAAAATGGCATGGGCGTAATCAGGCAGAGGACAGTGAAAGTGCTTGTGGAACTAGGAAAAGGGCACAGATTATGCTTGTGAAACTTGGACAATGATGAACCTCGCTGGCTCCATCCTATATCACCTATCCTACTCTCCTCCCTCTCCTAAATCTCTATCTCTCCCTAAACTCTCCAAACTATATAAACGCTGTCCAAACTCTAGTATCCAAACTCTCCAAACTATCCAAACTCTCAACTGACCGCAACTCTCCTTCAAAAACCCACATTTTGAATGCAGCCTATATAGGGGTCTATATAGCTGTAAAACCTCGCGCTAAATCTGAACCACTTCACGAAGTAATCACGTGGTACAGCCGGGCAGCGAGGCTTCGGACGTCATCATTTTTGGCTCCTCCCCTAAATGAAGCAAGCCTCGATACGCGCATCGCGGAAACGCCCCCTCCCCTACTCGGCACACGCTTCGAAGCCTCGAAACGGAACGTCACATCACTAGGCGAAAGACTTGAGCATTTTGAAGAAAAACCAGAGTCACCATAGCCCCTCTCCTTGAGAGCAGCCAAGGAGTCTATCCGCCAGAGTCACCACAGTCTCGGCTGGCCCGGCCGGCCACCTTGGGACAGCCTTTCTTCAACGTTTTTGGTTTGCCGGCCAATCAACCGCCCTCATTTGACTGCATGTTTGGAAGCGCATTCTTACCGTTGGTTGTGTGCTGCAGTTTTCTATCAACCGCTGAGGCTGTGGCACATTCCTCGCTCACGGGGGACACCTCCAAGGTTTAGTGGTAGATGTGAGTGCATGAGCAAAGCAGCTCTGTGTCACACCGAGCAGTACAAACTGCCGGGCCGTTTCCCAACTCCTCCGGGCTTCTGAAATGGTGAGCTGCTCCTGGCATCGCTTCAATATCAGGTCAATGTACAGGAGTGGACGGAGCAAGCGCCAAAGTATTAACCCTTGGCATGATGGCCATGGATCCATCTCCAACAATCCAGTTCTACCTACAAAGAGCCGGGAAAGGGAGCATGACATTTCCTTAGAGCTAAAAGACAACACCCACAACCATCCCATTCCCAGCAACTTGGAAATACTGGGGACGTCGCTCTGCGAGCACGTGAGAAGCCTGGAGATGGGCACACAAGGCGGAACCTTGGGCGGCTGACCTTTGCTTACAACTACGTCATCGGGGGAGAGCGCGGACGCAGTACCCCACTAGCAAAAAATATGCAGTCAAGATTCCCACGTTTGGGGAATTTGCAGGGGTCAGCACAACCAGAGTGCAATGGCTGAGCCTCGCCCTGGGTGAACCACCTTCTTGATCATGGTATCTCCCCTGCCAGGTAAGTATGAGGTGTACTTGCCCAGCACTGGGTGGCTGTTCCCAGACACAGCTCTTTGGCCGATGGTGCAGGAAATGGATAGTCCCAGAGTCCAATGCCTTGACTCAGGTGCTCGTTAATGCTGTGCTGTGTTCAACTTCAACCTCCAGCACACATTGGAGAGGAAACACTCGACCTTTTCACTGGCATACCTGGCTGTCATTTCCTATCGATTCAGCAACAACTGCACCTGACGGCACCAACAGCAGCTTACCCATCTCGGTGTAGCTTCCTAATACTGGAATAGAGTGTAGCAGGTAGTGGCGATAAAGGCTCAAGTGCAGTGTGTTCGGAAGGCTGCCTTTTGAGCCCCTCCACGAGCAGGGGGCCTTGCCTGGTCTATAAAAGGAGTCTGTGTCACCTGCCCGTCGGCTTACGGCCACACCACCCTGAGCACGCCCGATCTAAGCTAAGCAGGGTCGGGCCTGGTTAGTACTTGGATGGGAGACCGCCTGGGAATACCAGGTGCTGTAAGCTTTTACACTGCAGCACGCTTTTACACTGCTGCTTCCTTACAAGAAAGGTGGGCTTGCAATTACGTTGACGCACGGGCACACGTTAATGTCCTTCCAGTTTCAGCCTTGCTTTGGTTTTCACAGAAAAAAAGAGAACGGTGCACCGTTCCTGGTGGCACTGCAATACCAGGTCAATGCAAGGAGTGAAGAGAGCAAGCCCCAGGTTTCACCGCCCAATGCTCAAAAATGCATTTAATATTTAATCCCCATATAGAGGACATATCAGATATTAAACTGATAAGAACAGATACTACACTTGATCGTAGCCAAAAGGCCGAGAAGCGATGGCCCACCAGTGTCTTGGGCCAACTCAAGATCTTGGCGCACAAGTTACTTGTTGTGGTGCCATGTTTCTGAAGTGCGCATAACAAAGGCTGCTGCCGATCACCTCCGCCCCCAGGTGATCTAAGCGCACCTCTGAGCCGTGACGGACAGCTGCTTGACATTTGACACACTCAAAGGGCGCAGCCATACAGCAAAGCCCACCAAAAATAACTTAAACTCTCGGACGTTCCTCTCCACGGAAGTCTTTAGTAAAAGGCGAAAGACTTGTGCATTTTGAAGAAAAACAGAGTCGACATAGCCCCTCTCCTTGAGAGCAGCCAAGGAGTCTATCCGCCGGAGTCACCACAGTCTCGGTCGGCCCGGCCGGCCACCTTGGGACAGCCTTTCTTCAACGTTTTTGGTTTGCCGGCCAATCAACCGCCCACATTTGACTGCATGTTTGGAAGCGCATTCTTACTGTTGGTTGTGTGCTGCAGTTTTCTATCAATCGCTGAGGCTGTGGCACATTCCTCGCTCCCGGGCACACCTCCAAGGTTTAGTGGTAGATGTGAGTGCATGAGCAAAGCAGCTCTGTGTCACACCGAGCAGTACAAACTGCCGGGCCGTTTCCCAGCTCCTCCGGGCTTCTGAAATGGTGAGCTGCTCCTGGCATCGCTTCAATATCAGGTCAATGTACAGGAGTGGACGGAACAAGCGCCAAAGTATTAACCCTTGGCATGATGGCCATGGATCCATCTCCAACAATCCAGTTCTCCTACAAAGAGCCGGGAAAGGGAGCATGACATTTCCTTAGAGCTAAAAGACAACACCCACAACCATCCCATTCCCAGCAACTTGGAAAGACAGGGGATGTCGCTCTGCGAGCACGTGAGAAGCCTGGAGATGGGCACACAAGGCGGAACTTTGGGCGGCTGACCTTTGCTTACAACTACGTCATCGGGGGAGAGCGCGGACGCAGTACCCCACCAGCAAAAATTATGCAGTCAAGATTCCCACGTTTGGGGAATTTGCAGGGGTCAGCACAACCAGAGTGCAATGGCTGAGCCTCGCCCTGGGTGAACCACCTTCTTGATCATGGTGTGTCCCCTGCCAGGTAAGTATGAGGTGAACTTGCCCAGCACTGGGTGGCTGTTCCCAGACACAGCTCTTTGGCCGATGGTGCAGGAAATGGATAGTCCCAGAGTCCAATGCCTTGACTCAGGTGCTCGTTAATGCTGTGCTGTGTTCAACTTCAACCTCCAGCACACATTGGAGAGGAAACACTCGACCTTTTCACTGGCATACCTGGCTGTCATTTCCTATAGATTCAGCAACAACTGGACCTGACGGCACCAACAGCAGCTTACCCATCTCGGTGTAGCTTCCAAATACTGGAATAGAGTGTAGCAGGTAGTGGCGATAAAGGCTCAAGTGCAGTGTGTTCGGAAGGCTGACTTTTGAGCCCCTCCACGAGCAGGGGGCCTTGCCTGGTCTATAAAAGGAGTCTGTGTCACCTGCCCGTCGGCTTACGGCCACACCACCCTGAGCACGCCCGATCTCGTCTGATCTCGGAAGCTAAGCAGGGTCGGGCCTGGTTAGTACTTGGATGGGAGACCGCCTAGGAATACCAGGTGCTGTAAGCTTTTACACTGCAGCACGCTTTACACTGCTGCTTCCTTACAAGAAACGTGGGCTTGCAATTACGTTGACGCACGGGCACACATTAATGTCCTTCCAGTTTCAGCCTTGCTTTGGTTTTCACAGAAAAAAAAAAGAGAACGGTGCACCGTTCCTGGTGGCACTGCAATACCAGGTCAATGCAAGGAGTGAAGAGAGCAAGCCCCAGGCTTCACCGCCCAATGCTCAAAAATGCATTTAATATTTAATCCCCATATAGAGGACATATCAGATATTAAACTGATAAGAACAGATGCTACACTTGATCTTAGCCAAAAGCAGTGCCGGCCCTGAGTAATTTGGTGCCCTAGGCAAGATTTTAGCTGGTGCCCCCTTGCATCGCTGCAGTCAATTTCACAATCAACTTTCATACAATCACACAGAAACTGCATGTGTGTACTCAAGATTTTATTTCTTTGAGTAAAAAATATCACACCAAATAAGGCAAACATATTAAGCCGAACACTGCACACGAAAACAAGTGACATAAAATGAATTAAAAATACAATTTAAATATAGTATTGCACAAAATAATAAATTATGAAACCAGTGCAGACATAACAACACACACTATTGCACACAGTATAAGAAAAAAAAATGAGAGACCTCTTGATTCACCGGGCTGTGCAGAGGTAGACGGGACAGGAGTACCTGATGCTGTGTCACTGGGCTGTGCAGAGGTAGACAGGACAGCAGCACCTGATGCTGTGTCACTCGGGGTGGTACTGAAATATTTTAAAAGTGCATCTGAAGAGAGAAGAGAAGTATATGTATGTGATGACTGCATGTTAATAAAAAAAAACAGATGCTTGGTGTGCTATACATGAGACTAACATAGACTAATAATGAAAATGTGATGAGATTCATTCAACTTTATTGTCATTGCAATGCAATTCAGTCTAACCACAGTGCAAAAACCAGTATATGCATATATAGCCTATGAATGATATGGGAAAGCTAAGGTATGAAATATTAACTGTCATACACTTTAACTGCACTTTAACACTGATGTAAACTTTAACCAACATAAACTGTGACACATAAAACCAAAGGCTTACAAGCACCCTATTACAAAGGGGATGGACAACTAAAAGCCTTTTAGCTGACATACAAGCAGGAAAGACCTGTAAAATAACACCTGAACAGGCCTAACGTTAAGTTTCCAAACGTCCCTGATGAATTTAAGGTGTAGTAACATTAACACACGTCAACTCAGCTATTTATTGATTATTAAACAATGTTGCTATTGTCCGAAGTAAGCTAGCAAGCTAACACTCTGCTCCAACAACGGTAACTACAATGCATTGAACTATTAATTTCATGCACTTCATCACATTGACATTACTGTACCTCTATCTTTTTCACGTTTTTCTTCCTCTTCTTTCCTTCTTTTCCTTCCTTGGGCGCCAGATGGCTTCAGTCTTTTGGACATAATTTCGATACAGTGTCATTAATCTTTTTCTTCGTCTCTGGGTCACGGTCCGGTCAGATTCAGGCAGCTGGCCTCTTGACCCCGCCCCCCTCACCTCTGTGAGCAACGGCTCGTTTCACCCAGAAAAAAGGCTTCTGCATTATTTAATAGTCTTTGCTTGACTTCAAAGGCTTGCCCTCTATGTGAACCCAAACAAAAGTCTGGTTTTGTTTACACAGGTGCAATTACAGGTAAACACAATGTTTCACTTTGTTTGGGGCTCAATTCATCCTGACTGTCAAAGACACAGCCTCAGACGCTGAAGACCTCGACCTCATCAACATCAGTCACAATGTACTGAAAAAGAAAAAGGTTAAGTAATTTATCAAAACTGACCCTAAGCCTATCATATTATAGTGATTACATGTAAAAATAATAACATCAAATCAAACATAAGGTAGATGTTTTGTATGACCTGTGTGATCATCCGTTTCTGATGAAGTTTAAAATCCATAATTTGTATTAGTAGTTTATGATTTCACTTTCACTGAACTCAGTACCACTTATACTTCATATACTAGTAGTATGGAGTACTTTTACTGTATACGTTTTGGAGGAATATAGGGTCAAAGTTCACTTTTTGTAACAAACAATAGGGTAATAATTTTTGATGAAGTATAAAATCCTTATTTTTTATCAGTAGTTTATGATTTTACGTTCACTGGACTCAGTACCTCTTGTACTTCATATGCTAGTAATATGAAGTACTTTTAATGTATACTTTTGGAGTAACATGGACTCCCTTCACTCCTTTTTTTCAATTTTACGTAAACTGCAATAACCAAGCAGTTTTATTTCTGGTTTTCAAAATAAAGTCCTATTGGAAGCGATTACAACATACTGAAAAACAAATGTTCAAATTATATGTCAATTTAATTTATTATATAACAATTATATCACATTATAGTGATTACATGTAAAATACGTGTTGAATATTTTCTAGATTCTGTCATTTTTCAGCTTCTTATATGTGAATATTTTTTAGTTTCTGTAATTTTTCATCTTCTTAAATGTGAATATTTTGTAGTTTCTGTCATTTTTCAGCTTCTTAAATGTGAATATTTTTGACTTTCGTTTGCAATTACAGATAAACACAATACACTTTGTTTGGGGCTCAATTCATCCTGACGGTCAAGACACAGCCTGAGACACTGAAGCGCACAACCTCATCAACCATCAGTTACAATGTACTGATTATATATTAATTATATATCAAAACTTACCCTAACCCTATCATATTATAGTGATTACATGTAAAATAATTACATCAAATCAAGCATAAGGTAGATGTATTGTATGACTTTTGTAATCATCCTTTTTAATTATAAAATATATTCATATATTAGTAGTATGGAGTACTTTTACAGTATACTTATTGAGTAATCCTGGGTCAAATTTCCCTTCTTTTTTTTTTACACTTGAACAATGATAAAAACGTTCTTCTTGGTGCCAGTGATTTTATTGTGCAAGAAACACTGTGAATCTGTGAATATAGTAGAGAAGACGTTCATGAATAACCATCAATAATCTGTGTGGCGCTGTCTTACTGTGTACTTCTAGTGGCAGTCACTCATTCATCATCCTCACACTGACACCTACTGGCGAGAAACGGAATTTTTTTGCTGTTTTTTTTTTTACAGATGACCAAGGCCTTTGAAATGATATAAGCAAGAAAAATAATGGGGGGCGTACTTCATATACTAGTAGTATGAAATACTTTTACTGTATATGTTTTGGAGGAATATAGGGTCATAACAGGATAATCATTTTTTGGCCATCAGGCAACTGTAATTCCACAGTATTGTGTTGTCAGCTGCCTAAATTATGTAAAATCCGATTAATGCTATGTTATTTATTCAAATCAAGTCTCTAACACAACAAAATGTGTGATAAATGAAGGGCTCTGAATACTTTTCAGATGCACTGTATTGATACATGATTTTCTTCACACATTTTGAATTTGAAAATGCTCAGTGGGACCTGAGGAAGTGGACCTGAGGTTTTGCCAATCCTCACAGCAGGCTCCCTGCTAAGTGAAATTCTTTTTTGTGTTTGGGATACAACTGCTCAAATGGATCAAATACCTGAAACTGTGTGAGAATTCCAATTGTGGGAAAAAGAAATGCAAATAATTTCATGACCACTGTCTTATATAATCTAGTAACATGTATTGATATAGACACACAGGAGCTATATGCACAACCGCCCACACCTGAAAAAAAAACACTGAAAAATACATACCCACACACACATCATATATGGTGTTGAGAGAAATAATGTTTAGAACCACTTTTAAATAACCTTGTTGATGCTGTCTCTGTGTATCCTGAAAGTTTTTCTTGCACATACAGTGATAAAAGATAAAATTCTCCTCCATGGTCCACCCTCACTTGGTCCCAAAGGCCATAGGTCTCAACAGCATTCCTGCTTAAGCAATGAAAAGGGAAATAAAAGATAAAAAGAAATTAACCGGCTCATTCTGTCATGAGGCCTTGTCTCAAATTCCACATCCTATCACAAGTTCATAAGACATATTTTAACATCAGGGGGTAGAGTGGCTCAGTGGTTAAGACCAGTACTCTGTGTGCGAAAGACACCATGGTCTTAATGGTCGCAAGTTCGACTCCACCCCTGGCTGATTGTACTCAATTCTATTGTTAGTCCCTTTGGATAAAAGTGTCTGCTAAATGACATGTAATGTAAAACTTTGATGGGTTCATCAACTGGCTGCTGCTTCACAGTATGTATCCTTTCATTTATAAGACCACCTAAATACATAAAATACAATACAAACTTTTTTTTCTAAAACTTTAACCCATGTCATGCTTCATTAGAAAATGTAGAAAAAGGATTTAACTACAAAAAAATCCAACAGGGAAAAGACTTTCAAGTGACCTAAACATTGTTCAAACCAGGCAGTCCATTCCAAGTTGGTTCCTTTCTCTCTCACACACACACACGCTGTCTCACACACACACACACACACACACACATTTTGGGAGGCAGGTTCTCATAAGATTAACTTTTAACTCGCATTAGATTAACTTTTTACTAGGAGCACAGTAGCCCCTAACTGAACATTTTAGGAGAGCAAGCAAAACATTTAGGGGCGCACACCTTAAATTGACTTGCAAAGCAAATATTCATATTTCCTCTCATTTTCAGTGTATTACTGATCAATACTTTGATAATAATTACATGTCATTTAGCAGACGCTTTTATCCAAAGCGACTTACAGTAAGTGCATTTAAACATTTGGGTACAAATAAGAGCTAGAAGTAAGTAAGAGCTTCAAGTAAACCAAACTATGAAGTGCTAGTCATAAGTGCGATGTATACGTTTTTTTTTTTGTCGTCGTCATCGTCTTAGTCGAGGTAGAGTCGGAAGAAATGTGTTTTTAGTCGGCGGCGGAAGATGTGGAGGCTTTCCGCTGTCCGGATGTCGATGGGGAGCTCGTTCCACCATTTGGGAGCGAGGACAGTGAACAGTCTCGAGTTCTGCGAATACTTTTGCGATCCTCTCAGTGAGGGGGCAGCGAGCTGTTTAGTATTCTAAGTGAATTTTATTGTGCACTTGTTTATTGAAGAATAAAAGGTGGATTGCCTTCTCCGGGTAGGGAATGACTCCTTGCCCCAGGTGAAGGAGTTCAAGTATCTCGGGGTCTCGGGGTTCACGAGTGAGGGGACGAGGGAGCCGGAGATGGGCCGGAGAATCGGAGCGGCTGGTGCGGTACTGCATTCGCTTTACCGCACAGTTGTGACGAAAAGGGAGCTGAGCTGGAAGGCAAAGCTCTCGATCTACCGGTCAGTCTTCGTTCCTATCCTCACCTATGGTCATGAAGGTTGGGTCATGACCGAAAGAACGAGATCGCGGGTACAAGCGGCCGAAATGGGATTCCTCAGGAGAGTGGCTGGCTTTTCCCTTAGAGATAGGGTGAGAAGCTCGGTCATCCGGGGGGAGCTCGGAGTAGAACCGCTGCTCCTTCATGTTGAAAGGAGCCAGTTGAGGTGGTTCGGGCATCTGGTGAGGATGCCTCCTGGGCGCCTCCCGAGGGAGGTATATCAGGCACGTCCAGCTGGGAGGAGGCCTCGGGGTAGACCTGGGACAAGGTGGAGAGATTACATCTCCACTCTGGCCTGGGAACGCCTCGGGATCCCTCAGTCGGAGCTGGTTAATGCGGCTCAGGAAAAGGAAGTTTGGGTAACCCTAACCCTTGCTGAAACTGCTGCCCCCGCGGCCCGGCCCCGGATAAGCGGAGGATGATGATGATGATGATGATGATGACTTGTTTATTGAAGAATAAGATCACAAAAGAGACATCAAGTGTACAGAAAATACAATCACTCTCATTACAGTACAATTATTAACTAGTGCTTGAAGTGGCCCGGTACTGTCCAGTTCACAGAACCAGCACTTTTATTTCCGTACAGGCACTTCTCACAAGATGCCGGTAATCTCTTGAGATAATCAGTCCAATTCATGATTATGGTCCAGAGCAATAATGTCTCAGGGTACACTATGTGACGTTCACCTGTTCTCACAAAAGTCTAGTGTTTATTCATTGAGTTTAGAGTTTTTATTTTCTATCTAATCTCTATCTGGAAGATAGACCATCATCATGCTTCAAAAGCAGAGTTAGCTCATCCACACACTCATACTTTCTGATATAATAAAAATAAACATGCCTGCCTGGGGAGCCGCCGATCCTGTGGTCCCGCTGGCACGACTCGTTCGAGCCACAGCTTGGGGAGCGAGGGGCAACGGATCTTCGGGGTTAGGGGTTAGGGTTAGGGGTTAGGCCTTGATGTCGCAGGAAGGCAGAGCGCCACAGCACGTCGGCCCTGTGGTAACTGTGGTTCTTCCTCTCACCCCACACGCGCACCGACCTGTCCAGCCACAGGACAGAGATGCCAACGCTGTGGTAGACTGAACCCCTTCTCCAGAGTGTGCCGCTCTGTGCCCACCTCTACAAACCCCCGACCTCGTCTGTCCCGCCCGTCCAGCCCATCCACGATCCACTCTGTTGGCTCCAGCGTAAAGGCATTTAAGTGGTGCACTGTGGAGCTGGATGATGTGTGCCTGCCACTGTTGTTGGACACTGCGGCCTCTAGGTCTCTGCTCAGCGAGTCCACAGTCCGGCAGCTCTATCCCCAACAAACTATCAGGGCGGGCGCAGAGGAGCTGTACAGTTATGGCCACACTAAGATCGGCATGGTGGGCCCCGTTACCTTCTCTGTGCTCTACGGCTCGAAATCCCTGCCACCATTCACCTTCCAGGTGTCCCACCATGATGCCAACCTCCTTGGGTTTGATCTGTTCTGCGCCTTGGGCTTCTCTGATACCAGACAAATATCCACTACCTACGATGGAGGAGCTGTCTCAGTTCCATGGCTCCACGGTCTTCTCCAAACTTGATCTTCGCCAGGGCTACTTGCAGGTTCCCCTACACCCTGACAGCCGCAACCTCACTGCCTTTGTGTCGCACATGGGGTCTTCCGCTACACCCGCATGCCCTTCGGTCTCAGCGCCGCCCCCAGCTGCTTTCAGAAGATCATGGCCACCATCTTTGCTGGTATCTCGGGTGTGGTCGTGTACCTGGATGACATCGTGGTGCATGGGGAGACAGCTGCAACACATGACGACCGCCTTTCCAGAGTGCTCAATGTGCTCGCTCGCCACAACCTCACGGTGAATGGGGAGAAGTGCATCTTTGCAGTGCCTGTCATCGAGTTTGTGGGGTTCCGTCTAACTGCTTCTGGCCTCAGCCCACTCCACTCAAACGTCGATGCCATCCTGCGCCTGCCTGAGCCCTCCTGCCCTGCACAGCTATCATCATTCCTGGGTATGACTGCCTTCTATCTGCGCTTCCTTCCCTGCTACTCCGAAACCACTGCACCGCTGCACGCCCTCCTCAAACAGGATGCAGCTTGGTCTTGGACCCTGCTTGCTCTACCGCAGTCTCTAGGCTCAAATCGCAGCTCACTTCCCCACCGGTGCTCGCCCACTTTGATTTACAGAGCCCCACATTTGTGACCTGTGATGCCTCTAATGCTGCAGTTGGCGCTGTTCTGTCTAAACTTCAGCAAGGGGGCGAACGCCCAGTGGCGTTTGCTTCAAGGTCACTCACTCCAGCTGAGCAGAAGTACTCTGTTGGTGAGAGGGAAGCGCTGGCTTGTGTCTGGGCATGTGAACGGTGGCATATGTACCTGTACGGACGTCATTTCACGCTGTGGACCACCAGGCCCTAACAGCCCTGCTGGCCACGACGGGATCGGGACACAAGCCACTGCGCCTCTACCGGTGGTCTGAGAGGTTGCAGGCATACAATTTCACCACACAGTTCACGCCTGGTCGGGACAACGTTGTGGCGGACCTGCTCTCCAGAGTCAAGCTTAAGACTGTTGGAGGCGTTGCTCAGGACCCTTCAGAGCCGGAGATTGTCCTCATGCTGCACACGCCCCTCCAAGGAGATAGGCCTTCCCCCACCTCCGCCGCCGCAGCCCCTGCCGTGGCCACCAACACCGTGGCCACCAACACCGTGGACCCACATCCAGGTGGACATCTGCGGTGAACTTCACGGCGTCCCTCAGCACCAACGCTTCCTCCTGGTGGCCTACGACCTTCACTCTAAGTGGCCTGAGGTGCTGCCCACAGGTTCCGTCACTGCCAGTGTGGTCACCGGTTTCCTCTCTTCTCTATTTGCCCATTGGGGTGTGCCCGATACCGTCACGACTGATAATGGGCCCCAGTTCATCTCGGCCGATTTATCTTCCTTCCTGGCGGGGAGGGGAATTAAACACATTAAGACGGCCTTTTACCACCCACAGGCCAATGGTGGCATGGAGCGGTTCAACCAGACCCTCAAGAATGGACTCAGAGCACACCTAGCAGGCGGCCTCCCATTCTTATCAGCACTACAGAGCACCCTGCTTCATTACAGGGCTACGTCGCACACCACGACGGGCAGTTCTCCAGCCATCCTGATGCTGGGACGTGAAATGCAGCTTCCCCTGGATCGCCTACGTCCTCGGAAGGGTGACATTCCAGCAGCACCCTCACTACGCAGGAGAGTGGCAGAGCAGCAGTGTTGCTTGAAGCAGCGTTTTGACAGGAAGCATCGGGTGAAGGGCCTTTCACTTGGTGTGTTAGATTGGGTCCGGATCCGTCGACCCAGTCGGTCCCATAAGCTATTTTCATTCTGGTCTGCACCACAGCAAATCACAGCACAGCTGGGACCAGCGACCTTTCGCCTGGCTGATGGTTCACACTGGCACGCCAGCCGTCTTAGACAGGTGAAACCACCGTCCACCTCTGACCAAGAAGCTGTGGCTGACCATGGGCACACGTTTCCGAGCTGGGACTTCCTGGGAGACCACCCTGAGGTCCCAGTTGGGCAACCGCCCGAAGCGGAATTACCAGCTGAACCTCTACAGCCCAACCTCCGCACATTCCGGGTCCGCCGGAGGCGTCTTTACCTCAGGGACTATGATACTGGGGGGTATTCCATCAAGCAGGCTAAAGGCAAAGCCAAGCTTAAATGGCCAAGTCTGGCTAATATGAGTGAGAGTTCGGTTCCATCAAAGAGGCTGAGATTAGCCCCAACTCAGTAACCATGGAAACTATGGAAACTGAGCCTCAACCCTGTTCCACCAAGGTGGCTAATTATGCTGCCGGGCAAACCTGGTCTGTAGCAGGCTAAAAGTGAAGCTTAGCACCATCTATGATCAAAGAATGTCCAATAGACAGAAACAGAGACACACAACTGTCATGGAATGATAAAATAATATGTAAAATATAAAATATATAATAAAATGTATTAAAGAAATTATTTAAACTAATAATTATATATTATCTATAAGTACATTAAAGAACACTATCACCAAAATAAAATATAATAAAAAATAAGACACAAATAAATACAAAATTAAAATAATTAGCAAAAAAATATAATAAAAGGAAATCGTCATTCTTTTGATGAAACAAGGGTTAGGGCCTCCGATTGATAGGAGATAGATGATTGATTTGCTGTCACCTGCATTCACTTACTGTAATAGGGGTCCTCGTCTCCATTGAATTGCTTGATTTGCTGAATGATTCTAGATAAATAATAACTTTTTTACAATCAATAGATCTGTCATATGATTATTTCCTATAAAATGATAACCAACATTGCATTTCTTCATGTAATAATCTACCATCAATTGTATGATAAATGTGATGAGTCATGTAAAATACTTTGATTAAATGTAGCCTATTATTATCAAAAATGTAGGCAAGGCTACTTTATATAGCACATTTTAGCAAAAGGTGATTCAAAGTGCTAAAATGAAAATACAACAATTCAACATATAGCATCTGGGACAAAATACAGAAGTAGCACAAATACAGCATGTAAAAATGACAGGCTTAAATGAAAAGGATATCAATTCTATACAATTGGCCATGCAGGAAATAAATGAAAGCTATCCCATCGATTTGCATAACAATCAGTTGATAAATGTGATGAATATCACTTTCTAACATTACTACTAGGGCTGCCAAATGATAAAATATGGAGAATTTCACATAAATTGCAGTGAAACAATAATGCTATTTTAATTATGTTCATATGAATGTTACTTATTAGGGCTGTCTTTTTGTTCTTTGAGGATTTTCCTTTAAATTGTAGGGATTTGGTTGCATTAATAGGTCCACATCAGATATCAGTTTAAAACAAAAACCATCAAGAAATCAATTGGTAGATTATTGTCTACATATATGTTGTCCCTTTGATGGAGGATTTATATAACATGATGATGCTGAAATACTTCATTTTCATTGTCACTTACGCATTCAGCCTGTCGCCAATATTTTGCCACACCACATCCCTCGCTTTATTGATTGCCATGGTATTGCCCTTCTTTGGGATTATGTGGCTGTAATCCTCATATACCTCCATGAGGAGGGTTTGCTCCACTGCGGAGAACATCTCTGCACGTTCTTTTCCCTTGCTTTTTGGCATTTTTCACAGTTTCCGCGCTCGACTAGAATGGGCTTTTTATTTTCCCTGTGGGCGTGCACAAGTTGAGGCTTAACAGTTGAGGCTTGACTAAGCGTCAAGTGGAGCCAGTTGATTTCACTTGATGGAACGGCTTGGAGCTAGATTGGGAGATGGAGCTTAGTCAAGCTTCAAGCTTACACCTAAGTCTGGCAATTCTTAGCTACTTTGATGGAATACCCCCCTGGTTGAAAAAAACTAAACAAAAAAAAAGCTAGTGCATTGCCTGTTATGTGGCAGAATAATCCACAAGGCTTTGTTCAGGTTAGGGTTAGGGTTCAGGTTGTTTTTGTGTGTGTTCTTCTGAAGGGGGGGGGGGGTAACTGTACCATACGGTTGTACTTGATAGGTTGGCAAAGTCACATGAGTGTGACGTCATAATAGAGAGACGCCTGGAGTTTGTTATGACTGCAGGTTATAAATAAATCTCCATGAGCACACAGTCGTGTATGTGAATTTGTGGACATAACATCCCCATGAAAATATTATGCTGTATGTCATCTTATATTATTTTGACTGTAATCAATTTTACAATCATTCATGCCTACGGTGGTCATTATTAGAGGTTTGATAATATTCTACAATATTATTGCATTATTTTGTCAACATGAGGTGTTAAAGGCTCCAGAAAAAAAAAAAAACTGAATGCTGCCATTGTGAAAGGTTAACTGTTAAGAAACCGGTAAAGATCCAAAAACAGCCTGAATGTGCACACAAAAAGACACCAATAAAAAAACACATCCAAAGAGTGAAATCATTGCAAAATCAAACTGTGACGGGGTCCTTGGTGACACCCTCCGGAATGATATGGCTTAGTCGAGTTGTTACATTCAAAAGAAGTTTATTTTCACCGTACCCCAAAGAACCAATGACGAAAAACAAAAATATTTCCAAAGTAACAAAAGAAAAAAAAATAGATGAGAACCAAACAAACAAACAAAATCAACCCAAACTATTTACAGAGCTTTTGGTGCTGAACAGAGTTCCTCTTCAACTCCTGCACCGTCTGACTGCAGCAAATAACAAAAAACAGCAATATTCTTTCTCGTTTTACCTACACTGTACCACATGTCACCAACTCTCTCCCACACTCAACAGGCTCAAAATGGTTGCCTTATAAATGTTATGCCCCTCCCACTGGGCGTTTTACAAAATAATACCTTCTAATTCGCCACCTCAGTCAGGTGGTCACTTTCCCGCCAAGAGCCCTATTTCTCCCCCGAGATAGCTACGCCCCTGTTTGGCAGAGAGCAGCGGGGAAACATCAGCGTCTCTGGTGAGTGTGCCTGCAAGTGCGCTGAATGTGTGTGTGTGTGTGTGTATGTGTGTGTGTGGTGTGTCGCTAACACTGAAGGCATATAACTATATCTTATAAGATGTTAACTTTATTTGTGAGGTTTATGTTATGGGACAGTAGAAAATTGAAAAAAATCAGAAAACAGCCGTATACTTGCTGAATGCGCACAAAAACAGACACAAATAGAAAAACACATCCAAACAGTGAAATCATTGCAAAATCAAACACTGAGGGTAAATAACTATATCTTATAAGATTTTAACTTTATTTGTGAGGTTTATGTTATGGGACAGTAGAAAATTGAAAAAAAACAGAAAACAGCCGTATACTTGCTGGAGAAGCGTAATTTTCTCTGGTCCTTTGCCCAATGTAACCAGTGATGACATGTATAGCCGCATGTCATCATTCAATCGCTGGCTGTCGAGGTGGTGTCCAGAAAACAACATTGGGTTTTTAGATAACTGGCAAAACTTCTGGGGGAAACCTGGTCTCATGAAGAGAGACGGCGTCCATCCTACTTTGGATGGAGCAGCTCTCTTATCTAGCAGCTTAGAGCATTTTATTAGAAACCCATGACAAACCAGAGTTGAGACCAGGACACAGAGTTGCAGTCTTCCATGCTTCTCTGTGCTTCTTTACGAGCAGTCACCAATTAAAAACCCTATAGAGACTGTGTCTGTCCCTCGACCTACTAAAGTAAAAACTAAAGTAAATAAAGTAAATAAATCAATAACAAACAGAAGAGGAGTTAGACATTCTAACTTAATAAAGATTAATACTAACAATAAAATAGAGTCAAATAATACCACTTTTAAATGTGGACTATTAAATATTAGGTCTCTCTCCTCAAAATCTGTTTTAATAAATGATCTCATTTCTGACAATTGTATTGATTTATTCTGTGTAACTGAAACTTGGTTACATTTAGAAGATTACGTTAGTCTAAATGAGTCAACTCCACCCACTCATGCTAATACCCATATTCCTAGAAGCTCAGGCCGAGGAAGAGGTGTAGCAGCCATTTTTAATACTAGATTATTAATCAATCCCAAACCCAAACTAGGATATTCATCGTTTGAAAGCCTTATTCTTAACCTAGCTCATCCTAGTTGGAAATCACAAAAACCAGTTATGATAGTCACAGTTTATCGTCCACCTGCTCCTTATTCAGAGTTCCTATCAGAGTTCTCTGAGTTCTTATCTGAGTTGGTGCTTAAGACAGATAAAATCATAATTGTAGGGGATTTCAACATCCATGTAGATGTTGACCGTGATAGTCTTAGCTGCGCATTTAATTCGCTGTTGGAATCAATAGGTTTTATTCAACACGTTAATAAACCAACTCATTACCTTAATCACACCCTCGACCTTGTTTTAACTTATGGTATTGATATTGATAACTTAAACATAGTTCCTCAAAACCCTCTCCTTACTGATCATTATTTACTCACATTTAATTGTACAATAATGAACTACAATAACATAAATAAGAAATACAGCTACAGCCGGTGCCTGTCTGATAATAATATTAATACATTCAAAGAGACAGTGCAACCTTTATTTAACTCGGTGCCATATGTCAGTACATCTGAAGGTACCTTTTGTGATTTTACCCCCGCCCTCATAGATAACCTTGTTGATAGTACAGCGGCCTCACTGCGTACTACATTAGATTGTGTTGCCCCTCTGAAAAAGAAGGTGGTGAATCAGATGAGACGAGCACCATGGTTTAACTCCAATACTCGTGCTCTTAAACAAGCGTTACGTAGATTAGAAAGAAAATGGCGTTCCAATAACCTAGAGGAATTTTATATAGCCTGGAAAGATGGTTTTGTAGCTTACAAAAAAGCCCTACACAAAGCTAGAGCTGCCTATTATTCTTCTCTAATTGAAGAAAATAAGAATAATCATAGATTTCTTTTCAGCACTGTAGCCAGGCTGACACAGAGCCACAGCTCCACTGAACCATCTATTCCTTTAACACTGAGCAGTGATGACTTTATGAACTTTTTTGTGAATAAAATAACATCAATTAGAATAAATATTGATCATCTCCTCCCTCATATTGGGACTGACTCATCTTTTAGCACAAGAGCTTTAGAAGCACCAGGTGCACATTTAGACAGTTTCTCCCCTATAGATCTCCCTGAATTAACATCATTAGTTTCATCATCTAAGCCATCAACCTGTCAGTTAGATCCTATCCCCACCAAACTGTTTAAAGATGTCTTTCCTTTAATTAACAGCTCTATATTAACTCAAATTAATCTATCCTTATTAACTGGATATGTGCCCCAAACGTTTAAAATAGCAGTTATTAAACCCCTTCTCAAAAAAGCGACCCTTGACCCAGACATTTTAGCTAACTACCGACCTATATCTAATCTTCCCTTTGTTTCTAAAATCTTAGAAAAAGTAGTTGCTAATCAACTATGTGAATATTTGCGCATTAATGGCCTGTTTGAAGATTTTCAGTCAGGTTTTAGATTAAACCATAGCACAGAAACAGCACTAGTTAAAGTTAGTAATGATCTTCTCTTGGCTTCAGATAATGGTCTAGTCTCTTTACTTGTCCTGTTGGATCTTAGTGCTGCATTTGACACCATAGATCATAATATTCTACTGCAGAGACTGGAGCAGACTCTTAGTATCACAGGTGCTGCCCTCTGCTGGTTTAAATCATACTTATCTGATAGATTCCAGTTTGTTCATGTTAATGATAAAGCCTCACTACAAACTAAAGTTAATTGTGGAGTTCCACAAGGCTCAGTGCTTGGGCCTATACTTTTTACCTTATATATGCTTCCTCTAGGGAACATTATTAGAAAGCACAACATACACTTTCATTGTTATGCAGATGACACACAGCTTTATTTATCAATGAGGCCGGATGAAATAAATCAGGTTGTTCAACTCCAGGAATGTCTCAGAGACATTAAGTCCTGGATGACCTGTAACTTTCTACTTTTAAACTCAGAAAAAACTGAGGTCATTATACTCGGCCCTAAACACCTCAGAGAAAAACTTTCCGATCACATTGTCACTTTAGATGACATCACCCTGGCTTCCAGTTCCACTGTGAGGAACCTTGGAGTTACTTTTGACCAGGAAATGTCATTTGACTCACACATTAAACTAATTTCCAGAACATCCTTCTTCCACCTGCGGAACCTTAAGAAAATTAGAAACATTCTGTCTTTACGGGATGCTGAAAAACTAGTTCATGCTTTTGTTACATCTAGATTAGATTACTGTAACTCCTTATTATCAGGATGTTCCAACAAGTCTGTTAGAACCCTTCAGTTAATTCAAAATGCTGCAGCACGAGTTCTGACAGGAACTAGAAAGAGAGACCATATAACTCCAGTGTTAGCTTCTCTACACTGGCTCCCTGTACAGTTTAGAATTAAATTTAAAATCCTCCTCCTCACGTACAAAGCACTTAATGGTCAGGCCCCTTCATACCTGAAAAACTTAGTCTTACCTTATCGCCCTAATAGACCACTTAGGTCACAAAATACAGGCTTACTTGTGGTTCCTAGAGTCTGCAAGAGCAGAATGGGAGGCAGAGCCTTTAGTTACCAGGCTCCTCTCCTGTGGAACCAGCTCCCAATGATAGTTCGGGGGGCGGACACTCTCTCTGTATTTAAAGTTAAACTTAAAACTTTCCTTTTTGATAAAGCTTATAGTTAGAGCTGGTTCAGGGAAACCTGGACCAGCTCTTAGTTATGCTGCTATAGAACTAGACTGCTGGGGGATTTTTTATCTGTGGTGCACGCACATTCACTCTCTCACACTCAGGATATGATTTTGACTTTTTATATGTCATTAACCTTGTCTCTTTCTCTCCCTAGTTTGTGTATTTCCTTCCTTCCCTCTCTCTCTCTCTCTCTCTGTATTCTCATCATGCAGGTTGCGGGACCAAGATCCAGTTTTCGAGGCTACCCACATCATCACCATCATTATTGTGCTATAATTACAAAGTCGATATCATAAACTGTATTAACTTGTAACTTGATACAGTTGTTGTGTATCTGCTCCTGGTCTCTCTCTCTCTTCTGTCTCTACCTCATCTCCCTCTTGTCCTTTCTCTCCCCCCTCCCCTTTCTGTCCCCCACCATCCTCTGTCCCCGATTTTCCTTTCACCCCAACCGGTCGAGGCAGATGACTGCACATTTCTGAGCCTGGTTCTGCCAGAGATTTCTTCCTGTTAAGAGGGAGTTTTTTCTCTCCACTGATGCCTAGTGCTTGCTCATTGTGTGAACTGTTGGGGTTATCTGCTCTCTTTGATGTTGTCTATGTACAGTGCCCTGAGATAATGTATGTTATGATTTGGCGCTTTACAAATAAAATTGAATTGAATTGAATTGAATTGAAATTGAATTGAATTGAATGCGCACAAAAACAGACACAAATAGAAAAACACATCCAAACAGTGAAATCATTGCAAAATCAAACACTGAAGGCATATAACTATATCTTATAAGATTTTAACTTTATTTGTGAGGTTCATGTTATGGGACAGTAGAAAATTGAAAAAAATCAGAAAACAGCCGTATACTTGCTGAATGTGCACAAAAACAGACACAAATAGAAAAACACATCCAAACAGTGAAATCATTGCAAAATCAAACACTGAGGTTACAGAAGTATATCTTATAAGATGTTAACTTTATTTGTGAGGTTTATGTTATGGGACAGTAGAAAATTGAAAAAAATCAGAAAACAGCCGTATACTTGCTGAATGCGCATAAAAACAGACACAAATAGAAAAACACATCCAAACAGTGAAATCATTGCAAAATCAAACACTGAGGTTACAAAAGTATATCTTATAAGATGTTAACTGTATTTGTGAGGTTTATGTTATGGGACAGTAGAAAATTGAAAAAAATCAGAAAACAGCCGTATACTTGCTGAATGCGCACAAAAACAGACACAAATAGAAAAACACATCCAAACAGTGAAATCATTGCAAAATCAAACACTGAAGGCATATAATTATATCTTATAAGATTTTAACTTTATTTGTGAGGTTTATGTTATGGGACAGTAGAAAATTGAAAAAAATCAGAAAACAGCCGTATACTTGCTGAATGTGCACAACAAAAGACACAAATAGAAAAACACATCCAAACAGTGAAATCATTGCAAAATCAAACACTGAGGTTACAGAAGTATATCTTATAAGATGTTAACTTTATTTGTGAGGTTTATGTTATGGGACAGTAGAAAATTGAAAAAAATCAGAAAACAGCCGTATACTTGCTGAATGCGCACAAAAACAGACACAAATAGAAAAACACATCCAAACAGTGAAATCATTGCAAAATCAAACACTGAAGGCATATAACTATATCTTATAAGATGTTAACTTTATTTGTGAGGTTTATGTTATGGGACAGTAGAAAATTGAAAAAAATCAGAAAACAGCCGTATACTTGCTGAATGTGCACAAACACAGACACACATAGAAAAACACATCCAAAACAGTGAAATCATTGCAAAATCAAACACTGAAGGCATATAACTATATCTTATAAGATGTTAACTTTATTTTGGAGGTTTATGTTACGGGACAATATAAAATTGAAAAAAATCAGAAAACAGCTGTATACTTGCTGAATGTGCACAACAAAAGACACAAATAGAAAAACACATCCAAACAGTGAAATCATTGCAAAATCAAACACTGAAGGCATATAACTATATCTTATAAGATGTTAACTTTATTTGTGAGGTTTATGTTACGGGACAATAGAAAATTGAAAAAAATCAGAAAACAGCCGTATACTTGCTGAATGTGCACAACAAAAGACACAAATAGAAAAACACATCCAAACAGTGAAATCATTGCAAAATCAAACACTGGCGGCATATAACTATATCTTATAAGATTTTAACTTTATTTGTGAGGTTTATGTTATGGGAGAGTAGAAAATTGAAAAAAATCAGAAAACAGCCGTATACTTGCTGAATGTGCACAAAAACAGACACAAATAGAAAAACACATCCAAACAGTGAAATCATTGCAAAATCAAACA
Organism: Solea solea; assembly: GCF_958295425.1. Taxonomy (NCBI): domain Eukaryota; kingdom Metazoa; phylum Chordata; class Actinopteri; order Pleuronectiformes; family Soleidae; genus Solea; species Solea solea. The sequence goes on from NW_026704104.1 coordinate 310,340, forward strand.
CTGAGGTTACAGAAGTATATCTTATAAGATGTTAACTTTATTTGTGAGGTTTATGTTATGGGACAGTAGAAAATTGAAAAAAATCAGAAAACAGCTGTATACTTGCTGAATGTGCACAAAAACAGACACAAATAGAAAAACACATCCAAACAGTGAAATCATTGCAAAATCAAACACTGAGGTTACAGAAGTATATCTTATAAGATGTTAACTTTATTTGTGAGGTTTATGTTATGGGACAGTAGAAAATTGAAAAAAATCAGAAAACAGCTGTATACTTGCTGAATGTGCACAAAAACAGACACAAATAGAAAAACACATCCAAACAGTGAAATCATTGCAAAATCAAACACTGAAGGCATATAACTATATCTTATAAGATGTTAACTTTATTTGTGAGGTTTATGTTATGGGACAGTAGAAAATTGAAAAAAATCAGAAAACAGCCGTATACTTGCTGAATGCGCACAAAAACAGACACAAATAGAAAAACACATCCAAACAGTGAAATCATTGCAAAATCAAACACTGAGGATAAATAACTATATCTTATAAGATTTTAACTTTATTTGTGAGGTTTATGTTATGGGACAGTAGAAAATTGAAAAAAATCAGAAAACAGCCGTATACTTGCTGAATGTGCACAAAAACAGACACAAATAGAAAAACACATCCAAACAGTGAAATCATTGCAAAATCAAACACTGAAGGCATATAACTATATCTTATAAGATGTTAACTTTATTTGTGAGGTTTATGTTATGGGACAGTAGAAAATTGAAAAAAATCAGAAAACAGCCGTATACTTGCTGAATGCGCACAAAAACAGACACAAATAGAAAAACACATCCAAACAGTGAAATCATTGCAAAATCAAACACTGAGGATAAATAACTATATCTTATAAGATTTTAACTTTATTTGTGAGGTTTATGTTATGGGACAGTAGAAAATTGAAAAAAATCAGAAAACAGCCGTATACTTGCTGAATGTGCACAAAAACAGACACAAATAGAAAAACACATCCAAACAGTGAAATCATTGCAAAATCAAACACTGAGGTTACAGAAGTATATCTTATAAGATGTTAACTTTATTTGTGAGGTTTATGTTATGGGACAGTAGAAAATTGAAAAAAATCAGAAAACAGCCGTATACTTGCTGAATGCGCACAAAAACAGACACAAATAGAAAAACACATCCAAACAGTGAAATCATTGCAAAATCAAACACTGAGGATAAATAACTATATCTTATAAGATTTTAACTTTATTTGTGAGGTTTATGTTATGGGACAGTAGAAAATTGAAAAAAAAACAGAAAACAGCCGTATACTTGCTGAATGTGCACAACAAAAGACACAAATAGAAAAACACATCCAAACAGTGAAATCATTGCAAAATCAAACACTGACGGCATATAACTATATCTTATAAGATTTTAACTTTATTTGTGAGGTTTATGTTATGGGACAGTAGAAAATTGAAAAAAATCAGAAAACAGCCGTATACTTGCTGAATGTGCACAAAAACAGACACAAATAGAAAAACACATCCAAACAGTGAAATCATTGCAAAATCAAACACTGAAGGCATATAACTATATCTTATAAGATTTTAACTTTATTTGTGAGGTTTATGTTATGGGACAGTAGAAAATTGAAAAAAATCAGAAAACAGCCGTATACTTGCTGAATGTGCACAACAAAAGACACAAATAGAAAAACACATCCAAACAGTGAAATCATTGCAAAATCAAACACTGAGGTTACAGAAGTATATCTTATAAGATGTTAACTTTATTTGTGAGGTTTATGTTATGGGACATTCGAAAATTGAAAAAAATCAGAAAACAGCCGTATACTTGCTGAATGTGCACAACAAAAGACACAAATAGAAAAACACATCCAAACAGTGAAATCATTGCAAAATCAAACACTGAAGGCATATAACTATATCTTATAAGATTTTAACTTTATTTGTGAGGTTTATGTTATGGGACAGTAGAAATTTGAAAAAAATCAGAAAACAGCCGTACACTTGCTGAATGTGCACAACAAAAGACACAAATAGAAAAACACATCCAAACAGTGAAATCATTGCAAAATCAAACACTGAGGGTACAGAAGTATATCTTATAAGATGTTAACTTTATTTGTGAGGTTTATGTTATGGGACAGTAGAAAATTGAAAAAAATCAGAAAACAGCCGTATACTTGCTGAATGTGCACAACAAAAGACACAAATAGAAAAACACATCCAAACAGTGAAATCATTGCAAAATCAAACCCTGAAGGCATATAACTATATCTTATAAGATTTTAACTTTATTTGTGAGGTTTATGTTATGGGACAGTAGAAAATTGAAAAAAATCAGAAAACAGCCGTATACTTGCTGAATGTACTTGCTGAATGCTGAATGAAACAGTGAAATCATTGCAAAATCAAACACTGAAGGCATATAACTATATCTTATAAGATTTTAACTATATTTGTGAGGTTTATGTTATGGGACAGTAGAAATTTGAAAAAAATCAGAAAACAGCCGTACACTTGCTGAATGTGCACAACAAAAGACAGAAATAGAAAAACTCATCCAAACAGTGAAATCATTGCAAAATCAAACACTGAAGGCATATAACTATATCTTATAAGATGTGAACTTTAGAAAAAATCAGAAAACAGCCGTATACTTGCCGAATGTGCACAACAAAAGACACAAATAGAAAAACACATCCAAACAGTGAAATCATTGCAAAATCAAACACTGAGGGTACAGAAGTATATCTTATAAGATGTTAACTTTATTTGTGAGGTTTATGTTATGGGACAGTAGAAAATTGAAAAAAATCAGAAAACAGCTGTATACTTGCTGAATGTGCACAACAAAAGACACAAATAGAAAAACACATCCAAACAGTGAAATCATTGCAAAATCAAACACTGAAGGCATATAACTATATCTTATAAGATGTGAACTTTATTTGTGAGGTTTATGTTATGGGACAGTAGAAAATTGAAAAAAATCAGAAAACAGCCGTATACTTGCTGAATGCGCACAAAAACAGACACAAATAGAAAAACACATCCAAACAGTGAAATCATTGCAAAATCAAACACTGACGGCATATAACTATATCTTATAAGATTTTAACTTTATTTGTGAGGTTTATGTTATGGGACAGTAGAAAATTGAAAAAAATCAGAAAACAGCCGTATACTTGCTGAATGTGCACAACAAAAGACACAAATAGAAATACACATCCAAACAGTGAAATCATTGCAAAATCAAACACTGAAGGCATATAACTATATCTTATAAGATGTGAACTTTATTTGTGAGGTTTATGTTATGGGACAGTAGAAAATTGAAAAAAATCAGAAAACAGCCGTACACTTGCTGAATGTGCACAACAAAAGACACAAATAGAAAAACACATCCAAACAGTGAAATCATTGCAAAATCAAACCCTGAAGGCATATAACTATATCTTATAAGATTTTAACTTTATTTGTGAGGTTTATGTTATGGGACAGTAGAAAATTGAAAAAAATCAGAAAACAGCCGTATACTTGCCGAATGTGCACAAAAACAGACACAAATAGAAAAACACATCCAAACAGTGAAATCATTGCAAAATCAGACACTGAAGGCATATAACTATATCTTATAAGATGTTAACTTTATTTGTGAGGTTTATGTTATGCGACAGTAGAAAATTGAAAAAAATCAGAAAACAGCCGTATACTTGCTGAATGCGCACAAAAACAGACACAAATAGAAAAACACATCCAAACAGTGAAATCATTGCAAAATCAAACACTGACGGCATATAACTATATCTTATAAGATTTTAACTTTATTTGTGAGGTTTATGTTATGGGACAGTAGAAAATTGAAAAAAATCAGAAAACAGCCGTATACTTGCTGAATGTGCACAAAACAGACACAAATAGAAAAACACATCCAAACAGTGAAATCATTGCAAAATCAAACACTGAGGTTACAGAAGTATATCTTATAAGATTTTAACTTTATTTGTGAGGTTTATGTTATGGGACAGTAGAAAATTGAAAAAAATCAGAAAACAGCCGTATACTTGCTGAATGTGCACAACAAAAGACACAAATAGAAAAACACATCCAAACAGTGAAATCATTGCAAAATCAAACACTGAGGTTACAGAAGTATATCTTATAAGATGTTAACTTTATTTGTGAGGTTTATGTTATGGGACATTCGAAAATTGAAAAAAATCAGAAAACAGCCGTATACTTGCTGAATGTGCACAAAAACAGACACAAATAGAAAAACACATCCAAACAGTGAAATCATTGCAAAATCAAACACTGAAGGCATATAACTATATCTTATAAGATGTTAACTTCATTTGTGAGGTTTATGTTATGGGACAGTAGAAAATTGATAAAAATCAGAAAACAGCCGTATACTTGCTGAATGTGCACAAAACAGACACAAATAGAAAAGCACATCCAAACAGTGAAATCATTGCAAAATCTAACACTGAGGTTACAGAAGTATATCTTATAAGATGTTAACTTTATTTGTGAGGTTTATGTTATGGGACAGTAGAAAATTGAAAAAAATCAGAAAACAGCCGTATACTTGCTGAATGTGCACAAAAACAGACACAAATAGAAAAACACATCCAAACAGTGAAATCATTGCAAAATCAAACACTGAAGGCATATAACTATATCTTATAAGATTTTAACTTTATTTGTGAGGTTTATGTTATGGGACAGTAGAAAACTGAAAAAAATCAGAAAACAGCCGTATACTTGCTGAATGTGCACAACAAAAGACACAAATAGAAAAACACATCCAAACAGTGAAATCATTGCAAAATCAAACACTGAGGGTACAGAAGTATATCTTATAAGATGTTAACTTTATTTGTGAGGTTTATGTTATGGGACAGTAGAAAATTGAAAAAAATCAGAAAACAGCCGTATACTTGCTGAATGCGCACAAAAACAGACACAAATAGAAAAACACATCCAAACAGTGAAATCATTGCAAAATCAAACACTGAAGGCATATAACTATATCTTATAAGATGTTAACTTTATTTGTGAGGTTTATGTTATGGGACAGTAGAAAATTGAAAAAAATCAGAAAACAGCCGTATACTTGCTGAATGAGCACAAAAACAGACACAAATAGAAAAACACATCCAAACAGTGAAATCATTGCAAAATCAAACACTGAGGTTACAGAAGTATATCTTATAAGATTTTAACTTTATTTGTGAGGTTTATCTTATGGGACAGTAGAAAATTGAAAAAAATCAGAAAACAGCCGTATACTTGCTGAATGTGCACAACAAAAGACACAAATAGAAAAACACATCCAAACAGTGAAATCATTGCAAAATCAAACACTGAGGTTACAGAAGTATATCTTATAAGATGTTAACTTTATTTGTGAGGTTTATGTTATGGGACAGTAGAAAATTGAAAAAAATCAGAAAACAGCCGTATACTTGCTGAATGTGCACAACAAAAGACACAAATAGAAAAACACATCCAAACAGTGAAATCATTGCAAAATCAAACACTGAGGTTACAGAAGTATATCTTATAAGATGTTAACTTTATTTGTGAGGTTTATGTTATGGGCGAGGAGAAAATTGAAAAAAATCAGAAAACAGCCGTATACTTGCTGAATGTGCACAAAACAGACACAAATAGAAAAACACATCCAAACAGTGAAATCATTGCAAAATCAAACACTGAAGGCATATAACTATATCTCATAAGATTTTAACTTTATTTTTGAGGTTTATGTTATGGGACAGTAGAAAATTGAAAAAAACCAGAAAACAGCCGTATACTTGCTGAATGTGCACAACAAAAGACACAAATAGAAAAACACATCCAAACAGTGAAATCATTGCAAAATCAAACACTGACGGCATATAACTATATCTTATAAGATGTTAACTTTATTTGTGAGGTTTATGTTATGGGACAGTAGAAAATTGAAAAAAATCAGAAAACAGCCGTATACTTGCTGAATGCGCACAAAAACAGACACAAATAGAAAAACACATCCAAACAGTGAAATCATTGCAAAATCAAACACTGAAGGCATATAACTATATCTTATAAGATGTTAACTTTATTTGTGAGGTTTATGTTATGGGACAGTAGAAAATTGAAAAAAATCAGAAAACAGCCGTATACTTGCTGAATGAGCACAAAAACAGACACAAATAGAAAAACACATCCAAACAGTGAAATCATTGCAAAATCAAACACTGAAGGCATATAACTATATCTTATAAGATGTTAACTTTATTTGTGAGGTTTATGTTATGGGACAGTAGAAAATTGAAAAAAATCAGAAAACAGCCGTATACTTGCTGAATGTGCACAACAAAAGACACAAATAGAAAAACACATCCAAACAGTGAAATCATTGCAAAATCAAACACTGAAGGCATATAACTATATCTTATAAGATGTTAACTTTATTTGTGAGGTTTATGTTATGGGACAGTAGAAAATTGAAAAAAATCAGAAAACAGCCGTATACTTGCTGAATGTGCACAACAAAAGACACAAATAGAAAAACACATCCAAACAGTGAAATCATTGCAAAATCAAACACTGAAGGCATATAACTATATCTTATAAGATTTTAACTTTATTTGTGAGGTTTATGTTATGGGACATTCGAAAATTGAAAAAAATCAGAAAACAGCCGTATACTTGCTGAATGCGCACAAAAAACAGACACAAATAGAAAAACACATCCAAACAGTGAAATCATTGCAAAATCAAACACTGAAGGCATATAACTATATCTTATAAGATGTTAACTTTATTTGTGAGGTTTATGTTATGGGACAGTAGAAAATTGAAAAAAATCAGAAAACAGCCGTATACTTGCTGAATGTGCACAACAAAAGACACAAATAGAAAAACACATCCAAACAGTGAAATCATTGCAAAATCAAACACTGAAGGCATATAACTATATCTTATAAGATGTTAACTTTATTTGTGAGGTTTATGTTATGGGACAGTAGAAAATTGAAAAAAATCAGAAAACAGCCGTATACTTGCCGAATGTGCACAAAAACAGACACAAATAGAAAAACACATCCAAACAGTGAAATCATTGCAAAATCAGACACTGAAGGCATATAACTATATCTTATAAGATGTTAACTTTATTTGTGAGGTTTATGTTATGCGACAGTAGAAAATTGAAAAAAATCAGAAAACAGCCGTATACTTGCTGAATGCGCACAAAAACAGACACAAATAGAAAAACACATCCAAACAGTGAAATCATTGCAAAATCAAACACTGACGGCATATAACTATATCTTATAAGATGTTAACTTTATTTGTGAGGTTTATGTTATGGGACAGTAGAAAATTGAAAAAAATCAGAAAACAGCCGTATACTTGCTGAATGCGCACAAAAACAGACACAAATAGAAAAACACATCCAAACAGTGAAATCATTGCAAAATCAAACACTGAAGGCATATAACTATATCTTATAAGATGTTAACTTTATTTGTGAGGTTTATGTTATGGGACAGTAGAAAATTGAAAAAAATCAGAAAACAGCCGTATACTTGCTGAATGAGCACAAAAACAGACACAAATAGAAAAACACATCCAAACAGTGAAATCATTGCAAAATCAAACACTGAGGTTACAGAAGTATATCTTATAAGATTTTAACTTTATTTGTGAGGTTTATCTTATGGGACAGTAGAAAATTGAAAAAAATCAGAAAACAGCCGTATACTTGCTGAATGTGCACAACAAAAGACACAAATAGAAAAACACATCCAAACAGTGAAATCATTGCAAAATCAAACACTGAGGTTACAGAAGTATATCTTATAAGATGTTAACTTTATTTGTGAGGTTTATGTTATGGGACAGTAGAAAATTGAAAAAAATCAGAAAACAGCCGTATACTTGCTGAATGTGCACAACAAAAGACACAAATAGAAAAACACATCCAAACAGTGAAATCATTGCAAAATCAAACACTGAGGTTACAGAAGTATATCTTATAAGATGTTAACTTTATTTGTGAGGTTTATGTTATGGGCGAGGAGAAAATTGAAAAAAATCAGAAAACAGCCGTATACTTGCTGAATGTGCACAAAACAGACACAAATAGAAAAACACATCCAAACAGTGAAATCATTGCAAAATCAAACACTGAAGGCATATAACTATATCTCATAAGATTTTAACTTTATTTTTGAGGTTTATGTTATGGGACAGTAGAAAATTGAAAAAAACCAGAAAACAGCCGTATACTTGCTGAATGTGCACAACAAAAGACACAAATAGAAAAACACATCCAAACAGTGAAATCATTGCAAAATCAAACACTGACGGCATATAACTATATCTTATAAGATGTTAACTTTATTTGTGAGGTTTATGTTATGGGACAGTAGAAAATTGAAAAAAATCAGAAAACAGCCGTATACTTGCTGAATGCGCACAAAAACAGACACAAATAGAAAAACACATCCAAACAGTGAAATCATTGCAAAATCAAACACTGAAGGCATATAACTATATCTTATAAGATGTTAACTTTATTTGTGAGGTTTATGTTATGGGACAGTAGAAAATTGAAAAAAATCAGAAAACAGCCGTATACTTGCTGAATGAGCACAAAAACAGACACAAATAGAAAAACACATCCAAACAGTGAAATCATTGCAAAATCAAACACTGAAGGCATATAACTATATCTTATAAGATGTTAACTTTATTTGTGAGGTTTATGTTATGGGACAGTAGAAAATTGAAAAAAATCAGAAAACAGCCGTATACTTGCTGAATGTGCACAACAAAAGACACAAATAGAAAAACACATCCAAACAGTGAAATCATTGCAAAATCAAACACTGAAGGCATATAACTATATCTTATAAGATGTTAACTTTATTTGTGAGGTTTATGTTATGGGACAGTAGAAAATTGAAAAAAATCAGAAAACAGCCGTATACTTGCTGAATGTGCACAACAAAAGACACAAATAGAAAAACACATCCAAACAGTGAAATCATTGCAAAATCAAACACTGAAGGCATATAACTATATCTTATAAGATTTTAACTTTATTTGTGAGGTTTATGTTATGGGACATTCGAAAATTGAAAAAAATCAGAAAACAGCCGTATACTTGCTGAATGCGCACAAAAAACAGACACAAATAGAAAAACACATCCAAACAGTGAAATCATTGCAAAATCAAACACTGAAGGCATATAACTATATCTTATAAGATGTTAACTTTATTTGTGAGGTTTATGTTATGGGACAGTAGAAAATTGAAAAAAATCAGAAAACAGCCGTATACTTGCTGAATGTGCACAACAAAAGACACAAATAGAAAAACACATCCAAACAGTGAAATCATTGCAAAATCAAACACTGAAGGCATATAACTATATCTTATAAGATGTTAACTTTATTTGTGAGGTTTATGTTATGGGACAGTAGAAAATTGAAAAAAATCAGAAAACAGCCGTATACTTGCCGAATGTGCACAAAAACAGACACAAATAGAAAAACACATCCAAACAGTGAAATCATTGCAAAATCAGACACTGAAGGCATATAACTATATCTTATAAGATGTTAACTTTATTTGTGAGGTTTATGTTATGCGACAGTAGAAAATTGAAAAAAATCAGAAAACAGCCGTATACTTGCTGAATGCGCACAAAAACAGACACAAATAGAAAAACACATCCAAACAGTGAAATCATTGCAAAATCAAACACTGACGGCATATAACTATATCTTATAAGATGTTAACTTTATTTGTGAGGTTTATGTTATGGGACAGTAGAAAATTGAAAAAAATCAGAAAACAGCCGTATACTTGCTGAATGCGCACAAAAACAGACACAAATAGAAAAACACATCCAAACAGTGAAATCATTGCAAAATCAAACACTGAAGGCATATAACTATATCTTATAAGATGTTAACTTTATTTGTGAGGTTTATGTTATGGGACAGTAGAAAATTGAAAAAAATCAGAAAACAGCCGTATACTTGCTGAATGAGCACAAAAACAGACACAAATAGAAAAACACATCCAAACAGTGAAATCATTGCAAAATCAAACACTGAGGTTACAGAAGTATATCTTATAAGATTTTAACTTTATTTGTGAGGTTTATCTTATGGGACAGTAGAAAATTGAAAAAAATCAGAAAACAGCCGTATACTTGCTGAATGTGCACAACAAAAGACACAAATAGAAAAACACATCCAAACAGTGAAATCATTGCAAAATCAAACACTGAGGTTACAGAAGTATATCTTATAAGATGTTAACTTTATTTGTGAGGTTTACGTTATGGGACAGTAGAAAATTGAAAAAAATCAGAAAACAGCCGTATACTTGCTGAATGTGCACAACAAAAGACACAAATAGAAAAACACATCCAAACAGTGAAATCATTGCAAAATCAAACACTGAGGTTACAGAAGTATATCTTATAAGATTTTAACTTTATTTGTGAGGTTTATGTTATGGGACAGTAGAAAATTGAAAAAAATCAGAAAACAGCCGTATACTTGCTGAATGTGCACAAAACAGACACAAATAGAAAAACACATCCAAACAGTGAAATCATTGCAAAATCAAACACTGAGGTTACAGAAGTATATCTTATAAGATTTTAACTTTATTTGTGAGGTTTATGTTATGGGACAGTAGAAAATTGAAAAAAATCAGAAAACAGCCGTATACTTGCTGAATGTGCACAAAAACAGACACAAATAGAAAAACACATCTAAATAGTGAAATCATTGCAAAATCAAACACTGACGGCATATAACTATATCTTATAAGATTTTAACTTTATTTGTGAGGTTTATGTTATGGGACAGTAGAAAATTGAAAAAAATCAGAAAACAGCCGTATACTTGCTGAATGTGCACAACAAAAGACACAAATAGAAAAACACATCCAAACAGTGAAATCATTGCAAAATCAAACACTGAAGGCATATAACTATATCTTATAAGATTTTAACTTTATTTGTGAGGTTTATGTTATGGGACAGTAGAAAATTGAAAAAAATCAGAAAACAGCCGTATACTTGCTGAATGCGCACAAAAACAGACACAAATAGAAAAACACATCCAAACAGTGAAATCATTGCAAAATCAAACACTGAAGGCATATAACTATATCTTATAAGATGTTGACTTTATTTGTGAGGTTTATGTTATGGGACAGTAGAAAATTGAAAAAAATCAGAAAACAGCCGTATATTTGCTGAATGTGCACAACAAAAGACACAAATAGAAAAACACATCCAAACAGTGAAATCATTGCAAAATCAAACACTGAAGGCATATAACTATATCTTATAAGATTTTTACTTTATTTGTGAGGTTTATGTTATGGGACATTCGAAAATTGAAAAAAATCAGAAAACATCCGTATACTTGCTGAATGTGCACAAAAACAGACACAAATAGAAAAACACATCCAAACAGTGAAATCATTGCAAAATCAAACACTGAAGGCATATAACTATATCTTATAAGATGTTAACTTCATTTGTGAGGTTTATGTTATGGGACAGTAGAAAATTGATAAAAATCAGAAAACAGCCGTATACTTGCTGAATGTGCACAAAACAGACACAAATAGAAAAGCACATCCAAACAGTGAAATCATTGCAAAATCTAACACTGAGGTTACAGAAGTATATCTTATAAGATGTTAACTTTATTTGTGAGGTTTATGTTATGGGACAGTAGAAAATTGAAAAAAATCAGAAAACAGCCGTATACTTGCTGAATGTGCACAAAAACAGACACAAATAGAAAAACACATCCAAACAGTGAAATCATTGCAAAATCAAACACTGAAGGCATATAACTATATCTTATAAGATTTTAACTTTATTTGTGAGGTTTATGTTATGGGACAGTAGAAAACTGAAAAAAATCAGAAAACAGCCGTATACTTGCTGAATGTGCACAACAAAAGACACAAATAGAAAAACACACCCAAACAGTGAAATCATTGCAAAATCAAACACTGAGGGTACAGAAGTATATCTTATAAGATGTTAACTTTATTTGTGAGGTTTATGTTATGGGACAGTAGAAAACTGAAAAAAATCAGAAAACAGCCGTATACTTGCTGAATGTGCACAACAAAAGACACAAATAGAAAAACACATCCAAACAGTGAAATCATTGCAAAATCAAACACTGAAGGCATATAACTATATCTTATAAGATTTTAACTTTATTTGTGAGGTTTATGTTATGGGACAGTAGAAATTTGAAAAAAATCAGAAAACAGCCGTACACTTGCTGAATGTGCACAACAAAAGACACAAATAGAAAAACACATCCAAACAGTGAAATCATTGCAAAATCAAACACTGAGGGTACAGAAGTATATCTTATAAGATGTTAACTTTATTTGTGAGGTTTATGTTATGGGACAGTAGAAAATTGAAAAAAATCAGAAAACAGCCGTATACTTGCTGAATGTGCACAACAAAAGACACAAATAGAAAAACACATCCAAACAGTGAAATCATTGCAAAATCAAACACTGACGGCATATAACTATATCTTATAAGATGTTAACTTTATTTGTGAGGTTTATGTTATGGGACAGTAGAAAATTGAAAAAAATCAGAAAACAGCCGTATACTTGCTGAATGCGCACAAAAACAGACACAAATAGAAAAACACATCCAAACAGTGAAATCATTGCAAAATCAAACACTGAAGGCATATAACTATATCTTATAAGATGTTAACTTTATTTGTGAGGTTTATGTTATGGGACAGTAGAAAATTGAAAAAAATCAGAAAACAGCCGTATACTTGCTGAATGAGCACAAAAACAGACACAAATAGAAAAACACATCCAAACAGTGAAATCATTGCAAAATCAAACACTGAGGTTACAGAAGTATATCTTATAAGATTTTAACTTTATTTGTGAGGTTTATCTTATGGGACAGTAGAAAATTGAAAAAAATCAGAAAACAGCCGTATACTTGCTGAATGTGCACAACAAAAGACACAAATAGAAAAACACATCCAAACAGTGAAATCATTGCAAAATCAAACACTGAGGTTACAGAAGTATATCTTATAAGATGTTAACTTTATTTGTGAGGTTTATGTTATGGGACAGTAGAAAATTGAAAAAAATCAGAAAACAGCCGTATACTTGCTGAATGTGCACAACAAAAGACACAAATAGAAAAACACATCCAAACAGTGAAATCATTGCAAAATCAAACACTGACGGCATATAACTATATCTTATAAGATGTTAACTTTATTTGTGAGGTTTATGTTATGGGACAGTAGAAAATTGAAAAAAATCAGAAAACAGCCGTATACTTGCTGAATGCGCACAAAAACAGACACAAATAGAAAAACACATCCAAACAGTGAAATCATTGCAAAATCAAACACTGAAGGCATATAACTATATCTTATAAGATGTTAACTTTATTTGTGAGGTTTATGTTATGGGACAGTAGAAAATTGAAAAAAATCAGAAAACAGCCGTATACTTGCTGAATGAGCACAAAAACAGACACAAATAGAAAAACACATCCAAACAGTGAAATCATTGCAAAATCAAACACTGAGGTTACAGAAGTATATCTTATAAGATTTTAACTTTATTTGTGAGGTTTATCTTATGGGACAGTAGAAAATTGAAAAAAATCAGAAAACAGCCGTATACTTGCTGAATGTGCACAACAAAAGACACAAATAGAAAAACACATCCAAACAGTGAAATCATTGCAAAATCAAACACTGAGGTTACAGAAGTATATCTTATAAGATGTTAACTTTATTTGTGAGGTTTATGTTATGGGACAGTAGAAAATTGAAAAAAATCAGAAAACAGCCGTATACTTGCTGAATGTGCACAACAAAAGACACAAATAGAAAAACACATCCAAACAGTGAAATCATTGCAAAATCAAACACTGAGGTTACAGAAGTATATCTTATAAGATGTTAACTTTATTTGTGAGGTTTATGTTATGGGCGAGGAGAAAATTGAAAAAAATCAGAAAACAGCCGTATACTTGCTGAATGTGCACAACAAAAGACACAAATAGAAAAACACATCCAAACAGTGAAATCATTGCAAAATCAAACACTGAAGGCATATAACTATATCTCATAAGATTTTAACTTTATTTGTGAGGTTTATGTTATGGGACAGTAGAAAATTGAAAAAAACCAGAAAACAGCCGTATACTTGCTGAATGTGCACAACAAAAGACACAAATAGAAAAACACATCCAAACAGTGAAATCATTGCAAAATCAAACACTGACGGCATATAACTATATCTTATAAGATGTTAACTTTATTTGTGAGGTTTATGTTACGGGACAGTAGAAAATTGAAAAAAATCAGAAAACAGCCGTATACTTGCCGAATGTGCACAACAAAAGACACAAATAGAAAAACACATCCAAACAGTGAAATCATTGCAAAATCAAACACTGAGGTTACAGAAGTATATCTTATAAGATGTTAACTTTATTTGTGAGGTTTATGTTATGGGACATTCGAAAATTGAAAAAAATCAGAAAACAGCCGTATACTTGCTGAATGCGCACAAAAACAGACACAAATAGAAAAACACATCCAAACAGTGAAATCATTGCAAAATCAAACACTGAAGGCATATAACTATATCTTATAAGATGTTAACTTTATTTGTGAGGTTTATGTTATGGGACAGTAGAAAATTGAAAAAAATCAGAAAACAGCCGTATACTTGCTGAATGAGCACAAAAACAGACACAAATAGAAAAACACATCCAAACAGTGAAATCATTGCAAAATCAAACACTGACGGCATATAACTATATCTTATAAGATGTTAACTTTATTTGTGAGGTTTATGTTATGGGACAGTAGAAAATTGAAAAAAATCAGAAAACAGCCGTATACTTGCTGAATGTGCACAAAACAGACACAAATAGAAAAACACATCCAAACAGTGAAATCATTGCAAAATCAAACACTGAGGTTACAGAAGTATATCTTATAAGATTTTAACTTTATTTGTGAGGTTTATCTTATGGGACAGTAGAAAATTGAAAAAAATCAGAAAACAGCCGTATACTTGCTGAATGTGCACAAAAACAGACACAAATAGAAAAACACATCCAAACAGTGAAATCATTGCAAAATCAAACACTGAAGGCATATAACTATATCTTATAAGATTTTAACTTTATTTGTGAGGTTTATGTTATGGGACAGTAGAAAACTGAAAAAAATCAGAAAACAGCCGTATACTTGCTGAATGTGCACAACAAAAGACACAAATAGAAAAACACATCCAAACAGTGAAATCATTGCAAAATCAAACACTGACGGCATATAACTATATCTTATAAGATGTTAACTTTATTTGTGAGGTTTATGTTACGGGACAGTAGAAAATTGAAAAAAATCAGAAAACAGCCGTATACTTGCCGAATGTGCACAACAAAAGACACAAATAGAAAAACACATCCAAACAGTGAAATCATTGCAAAATCAAACACTGAGGTTACAGAAGTATATCTTATAAGATGTTAACTTTATTTGTGAGGTTTATGTTATGGGACATTCGAAAATTGAAAAAAATCAGAAAACAGCCGTATACTTGCTGAATGCGCACAAAAACAGACACAAATAGAAAAACACATCCAAACAGTGAAATCATTGCAAAATCAAACACTGAAGGCATATAACTATATCTTATAAGATGTTAACTTTATTTGTGAGGTTTATGTTATGGGACAGTAGAAAATTGAAAAAAATCAGAAAACAGCCGTATACTTGCTGAATGAGCACAAAAACAGACACAAATAGAAAAACACATCCAAACAGTGAAATCATTGCAAAATCAAACACTGACGGCATATAACTATATCTTATAAGATGTTAACTTTATTTGTGAGGTTTATGTTATGGGACAGTAGAAAATTGAAAAAAATCAGAAAACAGCCGTATACTTGCTGAATGTGCACAAAACAGACACAAATAGAAAAACACATCCAAACAGTGAAATCATTGCAAAATCAAACACTGAGGTTACAGAAGTATATCTTATAAGATTTTAACTTTATTTGTGAGGTTTATCTTATGGGACAGTAGAAAATTGAAAAAAATCAGAAAACAGCCGTATACTTGCTGAATGTGCACAAAAACAGACACAAATAGAAAAACACATCCAAACAGTGAAATCATTGCAAAATCAAACACTGAAGGCATATAACTATATCTTATAAGATTTTAACTTTATTTGTGAGGTTTATGTTATGGGACAGTAGAAAACTGAAAAAAATCAGAAAACAGCCGTATACTTGCTGAATGTGCACAACAAAAGACACAAATAGAAAAACACATCCAAACAGTGAAATCATTGCAAAATCAAACACTGAGGGTACAGAAGTATATCTTATAAGATGTTAACTTTATTTGTGAGGTTTATGTTATGGGACAGTAGAAAACTGAAAAAAAATGAGAAAACAGCCGTATACTTGCTGAATGTGCACAACAAAAGACACAAATAGAAAAACACATCCAAACAGTGAAATCATTGCAAAATCAAACACTGAAGGCATATAACTATATCTTATAAGATTTTAACTTTATTTGTGAGGTTTATGTTATGGGACAGTAGAAATTTGAAAAAAATCAGAAAACAGCCGTACACTTGCTGAATGTGCACAACAAAAGACACAAATAGAAAAACACATCCAAACAGTGAAATCATTGCAAAATCAAACACTGAGGGTACAGAAGTATATCTTATAAGATGTTAACTTTATTTGTGAGGTTTATGTTATGGGACAGTAGAAAATTGAAAAAAATCAGAAAACAGCCGTATACTTGCTGAATGTGCACAACAAAAGACACAAATAGAAAAACACATCCAAACAGTGAAATCATTGCAAAATCAAACACTGACGGCATATAACTATATCTTATAAGATGTTAACTTTATTTGTGAGGTTTATGTTATGGGACAGTAGAAAATTGAAAAAAATCAGAAAACAGCCGTATACTTGCTGAATGCGCACAAAAACAGACACAAATAGAAAAACACATCCAAACAGTGAAATCATTGCAAAATCAAACACTGAAGGCATATAACTATATCTTATAAGATGTTAACTTTATTTGTGAGGTTTATGTTATGGGACAGTAGAAAATTGAAAAAAATCAGAAAACAGCCGTATACTTGCTGAATGAGCACAAAAACAGACACAAATAGAAAAACACATCCAAACAGTGAAATCATTGCAAAATCAAACACTGACGGCATATAACTATATCTTATAAGATGTTAACTTTATTTGTGAGGTTTATGTTATGGGACAGTAGAAAATTGAAAAAAATCAGAAAACAGCCGTATACTTGCTGAATGTGCACAAAACAGACACAAATAGAAAAACACATCCAAACAGTGAAATCATTGCAAAATCAAACACTGAGGTTACAGAAGTATATCTTATAAGATTTTAACTTTATTTGTGAGGTTTATCTTATGGGACAGTAGAAAATTGAAAAAAATCAGAAAACAGCCATATACTTGCTGAATGTGCACAACAAAAGACACAAATAGAAAAACACATCCAAACAGTGAAATCATTGCAAAATCAAACCCTGAAGGCATATAACTATATCTTATAAGATTTTAACTTTATTTGTGAGGTTTATGTTATGGGACAGTAGAAAATTGAAAAAAATCAGAAAACAGCCGTATACTTGCTGAATGTGCACAACAAAAGACACAAATAGAAATACACATCCAAACAGTGAAATCATTGCAAAATCAAACACTGAAGGCATATAACTATATCTTATAAGATGTGAACTTTATTTGTGAGGTTTATGTTATGGGACAGTAGAAAATTGAAAAAAATCAGTAAACAGCCGTACACTTGCTGAATGTGCACAACAAAAGACACAAATAGAAAAACACATCCAAACAGTGAAATCATTGCAAAATCAAACCCTGAAGGCATATAACTATATCTTATAAGATTTTAACTTTATTTGTGAGGTTTATGTTATGGGACAGTAGAAAATTGAAAAAAATCAGAAAACAGCCGTATACTTGCCGAATGTGCACAAAAACAGACACAAATAGAAAAACACATCCAAACAGTGAAATCATTGCAAAATCAGACACTGAAGGCATATAACTATATCTTATAAGATGTTAACTTTATTTGTGAGGTTTATGTTATGGGACATTCGAAAATTGAAAAAAATCAGAAAACATCCGTATACTTGCTGAATGTGCACAAAAACAGACACAAATAGAAAAACACATCCAAACAGTGAAATCATTGCAAAATCAAACACTGAAGGCATATAACTATATCTTATAAGATGTTAACTTCATTTGTGAGGTTTATGTTATGGGACAGTAGAAAATTGATAAAAATCAGAAAACAGCCGTATACTTGCTGAATGTGCACAAAACAGACACAAATAGAAAAGCACATCCAAACAGTGAAATCATTGCAAAATCTAACACTGAGGTTACAGAAGTATATCTTATAAGATGTTAACTTTATTTGTGAGGTTTATGTTATGGGACAGTAGAAAATTGAAAAAAATCAGAAAACAGCCGTATACTTGCTGAATGTGCACAAAAACAGACACAAATAGAAAAACACATCCAAACAGTGAAATCATTGCAAAATCAAACACTGAAGGCATATAACTATATCTTATAAGATTTTAACTTTATTTGTGAGGTTTATGTTATGGGACAGTAGAAAACTGAAAAAAATCAGAAAACAGCCGTATACTTGCTGAATGTGCACAACAAAAGACACAAATAGAAAAACACATCCAAACAGTGAAATCATTGCAAAATCAAACACTGAGGGTACAGAAGTATATCTTATAAGATGTTAACTTTATTTGTGAGGTTTATGTTATGGGACAGTAGAAAACTGAAAAAAATCAGAAAACAGCCGTATACTTGCTGAATGTGCACAACAAAAGACACAAATAGAAAAACACATCCAAACAGTGAAATCATTGCAAAATCAAACACTGAAGGCATATAACTATATCTTATAAGATTTTAACTTTATTTGTGAGGTTTATGTTATGGGACAGTAGAAATTTGAAAAAAATCAGAAAACAGCCGTACACTTGCTGAATGTGCACAACAAAAGACACAAATAGAAAAACACATCCAAACAGTGAAATCATTGCAAAATCAAACACTGAGGGTACAGAAGTATATCTTATAAGATGTTAACTTTATTTGTGAGGTTTATGTTATGGGACAGTAGAAAATTGAAAAAAATCAGAAAACAGCCGTATACTTGCTGAATGTGCACAACAAAAGACACAAATAGAAAAACACATCCAAACAGTGAAATCATTGCAAAATCAAACACTGACGGCATATAACTATATCTTATAAGATGTTAACTTTATTTGTGAGGTTTATGTTATGGGACAGTAGAAAATTGAAAAAAATCAGAAAACAGCCGTATACTTGCTGAATGCGCACAAAAACAGACACAAATAGAAAAACACATCCAAACAGTGAAATCATTGCAAAATCAAACACTGAAGGCATATAACTATATCTTATAAGATGTTAACTTTATTTGTGAGGTTTATGTTATGGGACAGTAGAAAATTGAAAAAAATCAGAAAACAGCCGTATACTTGCTGAATGAGCACAAAAACAGACACAAATAGAAAAACACATCCAAACAGTGAAATCATTGCAAAATCAAACACTGAGGTTACAGAAGTATATCTTATAAGATTTTAACTTTATTTGTGAGGTTTATCTTATGGGACAGTAGAAAATTGAAAAAAATCAGAAAACAGCCGTATACTTGCTGAATGTGCACAACAAAAGACACAAATAGAAAAACAAATCCAAACAGTGAAATCATTGCAAAATCAAACACTGAGGTTACAGAAGTATATCTTATAAGATGTTAACTTTATTTGTGAGGTTTATGTTATGGGACAGTAGAAAATTGAAAAAAATCAGAAAACAGCCGTATACTTGCTGAATGTGCACAACAAAAGACACAAATAGAAAAACACATCCAAACAGTGAAATCATTGCAAAATCAAACACTGAGGTTACAGAAGTATATCTTATAAGATGTTAACTTTATTTGTGAGGTTTATGTTATGGGCGAGGAGAAAATTGAAAAAAATCAGAAAACAGCCGTATACTTGCTGAATGTGCACAAAACAGACACAAATAGAAAAACACATCCAAACAGTGAAATCATTGCAAAATCAAACACTGAAGGCATATAACTATATCTCATAAGATTTTAACTTTATTTGTGAGGTTTATGTTATGGGACAGTAGAAAATTGAAAAAAACCAGAAAACAGCCGTATACTTGCTGAATGTGCACAACAAAAGACACAAATAGAAAAACACATCCAAACAGTGAAATCATTGCAAAATCAAACACTGACGGCATATAACTATATCTTATAAGATGTTAACTTTATTTGTGAGGTTTATGTTATGGGACAGTAGAAAATTGAAAAAAATCAGAAAACAGCCGTATACTTGCTGAATGCGCACAAAAACAGACACAAATAGAAAAACACATCCAAACAGTGAAATCATTGCAAAATCAAACACTGAAGGCATATAACTATATCTTATAAGATGTTAACTTTATTTGTGAGGTTTATGTTATGGGACAGTAGAAAATTGAAAAAAATCAGAAAACAGCCGTATACTTGCTGAATGAGCACAAAAACAGACACAAATAGAAAAACACATCCAAACAGTGAAATCATTGCAAAATCAAACACTGACGGCATATAACTATATCTTATAAGATGTTAACTTTATTTGTGAGGTTTATGTTATGGGACAGTAGAAAATTGAAAAAAATCAGAAAACAGCCGTATACTTGCTGAATGTGCACAAAACAGACACAAATAGAAAAACACATCCAAACAGTGAAATCATTGCAAAATCAAACACTGAGGTTACAGAAGTATATCTTATAAGATTTTAACTTTATTTGTGAGGTTTATCTTATGGGACAGTAGAAAATTGAAAAAAATCAGAAAACAGCCGTATACTTGCTGAATGTGCACAACAAAAGACACAAATAGAAAAACACATCCAAACAGTGAAATCATTGCAAAATCAAACCCTGAAGGCATATAACTATATCTTATACGATTTTAACTTTATTTGTGAGGTTTATGTTATGGGACAGTAGAAAATTGAAAAAAATCAGAAAACAGCCGTATACTTGCCGAATGTGCACAAAAACAGACACAAATAGAAAAACACATCCAAACAGTGAAATCATTGCAAAATCAGACACTGAAGGCATATAACTATATCTTATAAGATGTTAACTTTATTTGTGAGGTTTATGTTATGCGACAGTAGAAAATTGAAAAAAATCAGAAAACAGCCGTATACTTGCTGAATGCGCACAAAAACAGACACAAATAGAAAAACACATCCAAACAGTGAAATCATTGCAAAATCAAACACTGACGGCATATAACTATATCTTATAAGATTTTAACTTTATTTGTGAGGTTTATGTTATGGGACAGTAGAAAATTGAAAAAAATCAGAAAACAGCCGTATACTTGCTGAATGTGCACAACAAAAGACACAAATAGAAATACACATCCAAACAGTGAAATCATTGCAAAATCAAACACTGAAGGCATATAACTATATCTTATAAGATGTGAACTTTATTTGTGAGGTTTATGTTATGGGACAGTAGAAAATTGAAAAAAATCAGAAACAGCCGTATACTTGCTGAATGCGCACAAAAACAGACACAAATAGAAAAACACATCCAAACAGTGAAATCATTGCAAAATCAAACACTGAAGGCATATAACTATATCTTATAAGATTTTAACTTTATTTGTGAGGTTTATGTTATGGGACATTCGAAAATTGAAAAAAATCAGAAAACATCCGTATACTTGCTGAATGTGCACAAAAACAGACACAAATAGAAAAACACATCCAAACAGTGAAATCATTGCAAAATCAAACCCTGAAGGCATATAACTATATCTTATAAGATTTTAACTTTATTTGTGAGGTTTATGTTATGGGACAGTAGAAAATTGAAAAAAATCAGAAAACAGCCGTATACTTGCTGAATGTGCACAACAAAAGACACAAATAGAAATACACATCCAAACAGTGAAATCATTGCAAAATCAAACACTGAAGGCATATAACTATATCTTATAAGATGTGAACTTTATTTGTGAGGTTTATGTTATGGGACAGTAGAAAATTGAAAAAAATCAGAAACAGCCGTATACTTGCTGAATGCGCACAAAAACAGACACAAATAGAAAAACACATCCAAACAGTGAAATCATTGCAAAATCAAACACTGAAGGCATATAACTATATCTTATAAGATTTTAACTTTATTTGTGAGGTTTATGTTATGGGACATTCGAAAATTGAAAAAAATCAGAAAACATCCGTATACTTGCTGAATGTGCACAAAAACAGACACAAATAGAAAAACACATCCAAACAGTGAAATCATTGCAAAATCAAACCCTGAAGGCATATAACTATATCTTATAAGATTTTAACTTTATTTGTGAGGTTTATGTTATGGGACAGTAGAAAATTGAAAAAAATCAGAAAACAGCCGTATACTTGCCGAATGTGCACAAAACAGACACAAATAGAAAAACACATCCAAACAGTGAAATCATTGCAAAATCAAACACTGACGGCATATAACTATATCTTATAAGATGTTAACTTCATTTGTGAGGTTTATGTTATGCGACAGTAGAAAATTGAAAAAAATCAGAAAACAGCCGTATACTTGCTGAATGCGCACAAAAACAGACACAAATAGAAAAACACATCCAAACAGTAAAATCATTGCAAAATCAAACACTGAGGTTACAGAAGTATATCTTATAAGATGTTAACTTTATTTGTGAGGTTTATGTTATGGGACAGTAGAAAATTGAAAAAAATCAGAAAACAGCCGTATACTTGCTGAATGTGCACAAAACAGACACAAATAGAAAAACACATCCAAACAGTGAAATCATTGCAAAATCAAACACTGACGGCATATAACTATATCTTATAAGATGTTAACTTCATTTGTGAGGTTTATGTTATGCGACAGTAGAAAATTGAAAAAAATCAGAAAACAGCCGTATACTTGCTGAATGCGCACAAAAACAGACACAAATAGAAAAACACATCCAAACAGTGAAATCATTGCAAAATCAAACACTGACGGCATATAACTATATCTTATAAGATTTTAACTTTATTTGTGAGGTTTATGTTATGGGACAGTAGAAAATTGAAAAAAATCAGAAAACAGCCGTATACTTGCTGAATGTGCACAACAAAAGACACAAATAGAAATACACATCCAAACAGTGAAATCATTGCAAAATCAAACACTGAAGGCATATAACTATATCTTATAAGATGTGAACTTTATTTGTGAGGTTTATGTTATGGGACAGTAGAAAATTGAAAAAAATCAGAAAACAGCCGTACACTTGCTGAATGTGCACAACAAAAGACACAAATAGAAAAA